>NC_064838.1:35732727-36035757 GCF_024166365.1 Elephas maximus indicus
CGAGAGTTCTGCCCAGGCCAGGAGCTGACAACTCACCATGGGGCTTGTAACCCCCAGCCCCTGCCCCTGCTCCCCAGCCTCGGCTGCTGCTGACACCCATCTCTTGCACCAGCCCTGCCCCAAGCCCATCCCAACAGGACAGGACCATGTCAGCACCCCAGCTCCATTGTACATATACACATCTGCCCCAGTTTCCTCATCTGTGAAATGGGACTGTAATTCCCGCACTGAGTGTCTCAACCATATGAAAAGTCCCCAGCACAGGGCTTGACCTGCAGAGGTGCTTACAGCATGGTGTCCCGTGACTTCAAAGTTGACGTTGGGCAGCTGCAGTGGCTCCCTTTTGAGAACTCCCTTTTGGAAAGCACCTGCAGACCTGGGGCTCTAGGCTTGGCTCCTACAGGCATTTTCAGAGCACCTGATCTGTGCATGGCCCTGTGCTGGGTGCTTGAGATCCGAAGGTGAAACCCTGGCCCATGCCTCTTAGAGATCACAGCCTGGTGGAAAGGGGCAAATAAATGAATATATTCAAGAGATGCAAACCTTTGCCCTTTGACTGTGGATTTGATTCTTGTCAACCACCTGGAGTCACTTGGAGCTCAAGTGAGTGAGCAAGATGAGTGACCCAATGGGGAAATTCTGACATCCGTGGACACAGGCTCTAGAACAAGACCTGGGTTTCTCTCCTGGCTGGGCCATGAGCAAGCGCCCTGATCTCTCTGTGCCTCTGTCTCCTTGGCTGTGAAATGGGCATACTACCGGAAACTATGGTTCATGGCAATGATGAAATGAGATTAACCCCGTGAATTGCTCAGCCCGATGCCTGTCTCATGGTAAGGACTGTTATAATTTCAAGCCCTTTTTAGGGACTGAGGAAGTGTGAGCACCCCAGGCGAGCACAGAAGTGGGAGGAGGGGGACACTGGGAGTTGAGGGCTGGAGAAAAGCCAGGGCAGAGAGGGCATGGGAAGAGGAGGGGCTGTGCTCAAACCGTAGGCGGCTCCTCACACTTGACTCTGGGATGCTCTGTGGAGACACTACCATGCTTAACTGTAAGTCAAGCCTGCCACCCAGTGTTGCTAGGTGTAGCCACAGCGCCAGGCCAAGTGGCTACCTCTCCCAGCTCCAGCCCTAGTGTCTCCAGAACCTGTGTCCCTGGGAACACGGTGTTGAGGGCCCTGTGGTGACCCAAGCCTTCCCCTCAACCCTCACCTAGAACTCTCTCACACATGAACTCTTCAGTCTTGTTCAACTTGGAAGTTCAACAGAGGCACTTCAGACCCCAGAAGAAAAGCCAAGAAGGGCAGTGCTGGCATGATTTACAACAGCGAAATAACTCCCAAGTACCTGGTGGCCCCAGGGAGGGGCTGGACACTCTATCGTAGACTGAGGAAAACCTGGAAATATTCTGCCTGTCCATTCTCACCATGCAGGGTCCGTTCAGAGACATTTGGATTAAGTGGCAGAATTGTACGTGACTTTTCTTGTCATATTTTTATCATATGTTGCAGTTGTTGGGTGCCGTGCAGTTGACTCCAGATCATGGTGACCCCACGTATGCACAGTAGAACTGCTCCATACAGTTTTCAAGTCTGACCTTTTGGAAGCAGATCACCAGGCCTGTCTTCCGCTAGTACCATATTTTTATGCAAATAAAATGTGCCGTCTCCATTTGTTTGCCAACCACAGCCCCTCTCCCAGGTATTTTCATAAGTATGCTATGTTAATTTTTTTACAGCAACATGTAAAAAAACTGGCGTACAGGTGCTTATGAAAATTCCTTGAGGGGAAAGGGCGAGGTTGGCAAACAAACGGAGAAGGCACACGCTATTTGTGTAAAAATACGGTACTCGAAGGCTTAACCATTTTGTGCCACCCAGGGACTCCATAACATTATATCAAACCCACTGCCTTCAAGTCAATTCCAATTCATAGCGACCCTATATGGTTTCCAAAGCTGTAACTCTCTACAGAAGCAGACTCCCACATCTGTTTCCTGCAGAGCAGCTGGTGGTTTTGAATTGCCAACCTTTCAGTTAGCAGTAGGTAGCTTTTTACCTCTGCGTCACAGTACATATTTACTATTATATTTCTTTATTATGTTATATATGATGTATTTTATTATTAGAAGCCATTGTTGGTTCACTGGTAGAATTCTCCCCTTCCATTTGGGAGACCCAGGTTCGACTCCCAGCCAATGCATCATATGCACAGCTACCATCTGTCTCTCGGTGGAGGCTTGCATGTTGCTATGATGCTGAACAGGTTTCACCTGAGCTCCCAGACTAAGACAAATTAGCAAGGACTGTCGATCTACTTCCAAAAATCAGCCAGTGAAAACCCTATAGATCACAACAGTCCAATCCGTAACGGATCGTGGAGACGGCGCACAACCGGACAGCATTTTGTTCCATTGTGCATGGGGTCGCCACAAGTTGGGGGCCAACCTGAAGCCAGTTAACAACAACATTTTATTACTATATTTGCATATTTTTCCTACTAATAATTCTTAGTAGTCTGGGCTTTTTTTTATCTTGTTAGTCCTTATAGCACCCTGTGACTTAAGAACCATCATTAATCCCACTTTACAGAGGAGGAAACTGAGGCATAAAGGTAAAGTAATTGGACAGGGTCATACGGCTAGGATGAGCCAGAGCTAAGATTTGAACTTGACCCCAAGGTGTGACCTTCTAAACCATGATGCCATTGACTCTTTGTGGTCTACAAGCTTCTGTGGGTAATCAACACAAATCCTGGGGGAAAAGACAGGAGAAAATATTGTTTAAAAAACTTCTACAAAGAAACAGTTTTATAAATATGTCTTTTCTTTAGTTGTGCTTTAGAAATGGTTTTACATTGTAAAAGGAAAAGAGAGAGAAAACACATCAGCACCAACAGGGTTAATCCAAGGTGAATTTGTAGAGAGAGTCTTGTCGTCTAAAGTCTCTACATGCCTCCTTTCTTTACCCGACTTCTCTCCCTTCCTGGTATCCTGTCCCCATCCTCAGCCACCCAATGTCTTCTCCTGTTTGTTTTTAAAAGCTCGCCTTCATGAAAGGTCCTGATCAAAAATGAGTTTTAGGAAACAAGACTTTAGTGGTGGAATTTCAGGCAGAGGGAAGGCAAAAAAGGGGAGTGGAAAGAAGAGACCAAGGGAAAGAAGGGGAGACCTAAGACTTAAGACTTATTGAGTACCAGAAAAATGGCAATGTGTTTCCAGATATTTCCTCATGTTCTCTTACTGAGCCCTGTAACCACTCTGGGAAATGGGCATTATTTCTCTCATTCAAAAGATGAGGAGACTGAGGCTCCAGTGAGTTTGGGGGCTCGCTTGAGGTCACTCATCTAGAAAGTGGCAGAACCATGGCTTGCAAGCAGTCCTCTCTGACATTAAGCATAGGCTTCATCGTGTGTTCCCTATGCCCAGGAGTATGCCCTGCCACGCTGGGAGCTGGGAGTGCCCAAATGGACAGGACCCAGGCCCTGACCTCCAGCAGTTCAGGCTGGGCTGGACCCTCAGGACCAGTGAGGCTCGTGTAACCAGACTCCTCATTCAGTCTGGGCCAATCCTGGCTTTTGGAATGCTGGAATATTACACATTCGTTAAAAGGATAACTACGAAGGCAATGTTTCCCAGTTGGGCACCTTGTAAGAAAACTAACAACACGGAGAGTGCATATGCCAGGAAAAATGGTGAGAGTCAGTGTTTTCAGTGACTTTGCCTCTGTTAGCTGGGCAACCTTGGGCCGGCCACTTAACCTCTCTGAGTTTCAGTTTCTGCATCTGTAAAATAGGGTTGCTGCCTTGGCTCAGCCTACCCTACAGGGTTGCAGGAGGCTGTGAAATAACATCATTGGTGGGAAAGCGATCAAAAACTGAAAAGTGCTTTACTTTACAGGTAATATGAGGCGTTGGTGGTTCAGTGGTAGAACCCTTGTCTTCTATGTGGGAAACCTGGGTTGACTTCCAGCCAATGCCCCTCATGTGTAGCCACCATCTGTCAGTGGAGGCTTGCATGTTGCTATGATGCTGAACAGATTTCAGGGAAGCTTCCAGGCTAAGACAGACCAGAAGAAATGCCTGGTGATCTACTTCCAAAATTCAGTGAAAACCCTATGGGTCACAACAGTCCGATCTGCAACTGATCATGGCCAGGGAACAGGACCAGGCAGCATTTTGTTCCATTGTGCGTGGGGTTGTCAGGAGTTGGCGGTCGACTCAACAGCAGCTAGCCACATAAAAAAAAAAAAAAAAATTTTTTTTTATACAGGTGATGTTATTATGATTATCATAAGGTATCATCAATTGCTTTCTGAACTGTCCCATAACCAAGCTGGCACTATGGGGTCTGTCATTGGACTGTGAGAAACTGAGAGCAGCCTTGACCATGGGTGACTCTCCTGGAGGCTCAAAAACAGTAAAGAGGGACTGTTATTCCCTCCACATCTGCTCCCTAGGCCCCTGAATAAGTCAATATTAAAATGATGATAACTCTCACTAATGGCTCCTGAATGCGGCAGGCATATGCCCCCATTTTATAGATAAGGAAAATTAAGGTCAACTTGCCCAACATCCCTCAGCTTTTAAGTAGAAGGCACCCAGATTTCCTGCCTCTTTCCACACCTCCTCCCGCCGCACTGTCCTCCTGCACCCCCAAGCCCCCATACAAAGGACATAGATAAGAAACGAGGCTTGGCTGGCATGAAAAGACAGCCCAGCAGCCTCAGAACAAGATCTCCACAGCAAAGACCTCATTTGTAATACCAAAGAGAGTTCTGAGGAAAGTTAATTGAAGTGGACAAAATCCCGAAGAATTTAGCACTCAATTTAAGAAACTATTTTTGGCTGAACCAAGATGAAAAGACAAAAGAAAGTGCACCCAAATTGAAGAGACACTAATTTGGAATATATAATAGGGAGCAAACTTCTCAAATTTCCTCAGAGCCCAGGAGACGTGATTATTCAAGAAATAATTAGATGCTATCCTGGGGGTAATGAAAGCTAAAAATGAAGAGGAAAGAAATTGAAAACCACCAGAAAGGTCGTGGGCTGCTCTCAATATTTTTTCCTTTGCAGATTTGAAGATGCAAGAATTAATTTGCAAAAGAACAATAAAGCAGTACACCCTAATCAGAGAGGAAATTAAGTTGGGAGAATCTCAACATCTCACCCATCTGTTCTGGCCATCTCTCCTGGGAAATGTAGAACTAGGTGTGTTTTGAGTCTTGGAAGGGTTGGTAGGTGATCACTTCCTAGGATGACTGGAGGGGAGTCAGAGCAGAACTTCTGCCACAAATCTGAACTGACCCCTGGCCTGAGGGGTCGGCAAAATTTATAAAGGGCCGGGTAGTGAATATTTTCAGCTTTGTGGGCCATGTGGTCTCTGTTGCAACTTCTCATTTGTATACCTGTATGTGAAAGCAGCAGTAGACAGTACATAAATGATGGGCGTGCTTTGTTCCAATAAAGCTTTATTTACAACAAGAAGCAAGTGAATTGAATGCCCTATGGGGCATAGTTTACTCTACCTCACCTTAATTATTGCAATAACTGCCACCTGATCTTATTTCCAGTCTGACCCTGGTCCCATTCCCTCTAAAACATAGGCTATTAGAAGAATCTTTCTATAACTGAACTAATAATAGTACTAAGAAGGAGGAGAAAAGGAAGAGGAAAAAAGAAAGAAGCTACTAACACAGAAACACAGAGTACTTATTCTGTGATAGGCATGGTTCTTAGAACTTATATAGCTCCTACTACCTTCACGACAACATTTATGAGGAATTTTACAGATGGAGAATTGAGGCCCAGAGAGGTGAAGTAACTTGCCCAAGATAACACAGCCAATGAGTATCAGAGGCAGGATTTGAACCCTCGCAGTGTGACTCCAGGGTCCATGCTGTTAGCCACTTTATTTCACTGCCATGAATCTGATTGGCTACAAAATCTTCAGGGGCTTCCCATTGCCTACAGGATCAAGTCCAAATTCCTTAGTTCAACACACAAATTGTCTCACAACTCACCTTTCCAGCCCCAGCTTTCTCCAAACAACCCACCTCCAACCACATGCATCCAGAATCACTTGAAGAGCTCTCCATTTCCATGCCTTCGTTTGTGCTCTTCCCTCTGCCTGGAGTTTCCTTATCCCCTTTCTTCATTCCCTAACACCTATTCTCTCTTCCAGTTTCAGCTCATGTAACTTCATCTAAAGAGCCCTTCCTGACCCTACTGCCCCATTCCAATTTGACCAAGTCACTTCCCCTCTTTGAGCCTCAGTTTCCATGTCTATACATTGATGGATGGCAGTGAGGTGGCAGACACGAACACTTTAGCAAGAATTAGCCCATCAGATCAGCTTGGTTTCCTAGGAGCCTCTAGAAGGGATGAGACACAAGAAATAAGTTCAGGTGCAGGGGGGAGAAAGTTTGCATGTTATATAACTCAATTTCTTTTGAAAACTCTGATTCCAACCAAGCCAGGAGTGCAGCTTAGCTTGGCTGGGGGCCTGGCAATCTGTCTGTCTAGCCCATATTCCTTGGGGACTGAGTTCTATCCTCTATATCTGCTTACAGGGTATAACAGCTTCATACACACCCAGATCCCCTAACTTGAAGAGTAGAGTGATTTTCCCTACCCCAAACTGCATAAAGAACTACATTTTTCAGTCTGGGCAGCTTGATTAAAACATCCCTTCAGAATATCAACTTCTGTGCTAATGCTAATTCCCCAAGGAGACTTTGATCTGTAGGGTTTCCCCCACCCCCCCCCAATTCATTCAAGTCTGTTATTCCCTCAGGGACTATTCAAAGGTTTTTTACTGTTTCATCCATTTCTTCACGTAAAAGGAATGTTGAATTCTATCCCAGGAGTTCTGATTCCTAATCTAGCATATATGATCCTTCCTTCCATCTCTCCTCCAACCCCTCCTTACACCCATCCACAGTCCATCCATCCTTCCATCCATTCATCCTGCCTTCCATCCTCTCATCCATTCACCCTTCTGTTTGTGCATTTCACCCACTCCTTCACTCAAAAGTTATTTGTGTGCCCGCGGTAAGCCAGGCCTATTCCAGGGGCTGAGTAGACGGTAGTGAACTTAGCAGGCAAGGGCCTGTCCTCCTAGAGCCTACAATTTAGTAGGGAAGACAGACCAAACCAAACCTGTTGCCATAGAGTCGATTCTGACTCATAGCCACCAGACAGGACAGAGTAGAACTGTCCTGTAGGGTTGACCAAAGAGCAGCTGGTGATTTGAACTGCTGACATTTTGGTTAGCAGCTGAGCTCTTAACACTCTGTCACCATGGCTGGGAAGACATAGACAGTGAACATACAACAGCTCTTCTTCTGCCCGTAGATCTCCCCTCCCCTGCCATGACTTACAGGAAGCCCTGGGTCCTGTTTCCTGAGCTCCCCAAGGTCCTGCACCCTGACCTCCTACCCTTCCTCACCTCCTCTTTTCGGTGCCTCTCTGCTCCTCAGTGGTCTGCATCACGTACCTCCCCAGGAGAACTATTCCACCTTCTGCCCAGGTTAATTTCTTACTTCCTTTACCTTAGTCCTCTTGATCTCATTTCCTCTTGTCTTCTGTAAGTCTTGGCCTTACTCTATTAATTACCACCCTCTTTCTTGTGTATTCAATGTTTATATTCAACAGTTGCCACCTTGGTCTGAGCCACTGGGATTTCTGGTCTGGACAATTACAATAGCTTTCTCATAGGCCTCCATTGCCCCTGCAGTCTTTTCTCAATCCAGTAGCCAGAGTGAGCCACAGATATTGACAATTATCTGCTCCAAGCCCTCTAGCGGATCCCCATTTCACTCAGGGTAAAAAAACCAAAGCCCTCCTCTGTCCTGCGAGGCCCCACGTGACCCTGGCCCCTGTTACCTCTCTGGCTCTTCTCCTACCACTCTCCCCCTCAATCCTTCACCCAGCTACACTTTTCTGTCTCTCAAACACACCAGCACACATCTACCTCAGAGCCTTTGCACTTGCTGTTCTCTCTACCTAGAAGACTATTCCTCCAGTCTCCCATGGCTCGCTCACTTCTTTCAAATACCCCTCAAATATCCCTGTTTTACCCATTATAAAACAGCATCTTATCCCTCCCCATCACACTCATCTCCCTTTCCTGCTTTGTTTTTTTCTCATAACAGTTTTCAATTCCAGACACGTGATATATTTATTTGTTTACTAATTTTGCTGTCTTCTCCCATTAGAATGCAAACCCATGAAAGCAGGAGTTTTTCTGTTTTTGTTCACTGCTGTATCTCCAACACTGAGCACAGTTCTTAACACACAGTAGGCATTTAATACGTTATTACTCAATGAACGAACACATGATTGAACAAAGGCCCACCACTCCGCTGGGTCTTCCCCCTCAACTTACGAACATATCCAAGCACCTGTAGTTTAAAACAAACAAAATGAAACAAAACACTTTGCCTCACCCATTTAGCATCCTCTTCGTTTTCCCTTTCACCATCAAACTTCTTTTTAAAAAATTACTAGAACAACTTCATAACGCCGTAAAGAAAAAAACTCCCATGATCTCAGCATCCATCCATAATAACTACATATAATTTCTCTGGGACCTCTTCTAATACTTATGCTATCAACATGCACTACAACATTGAGTTTCCCTGTTCTCACCTGATTGTACCTGGTACCTGCCAACTATGTTCTAGATGTAGGGTGATTCAGGATTGTGCTTCCCATGTTTCATTCATTCTGGCTCCACTCCCCAACTTTTGCCACATTCTTATACCCCCTTTACAATCTTCAACATAATATTTTTCTTCAAAGCAATTCACCTTTAAGTAAGTTATTTTAAAAAGAAAACTTGGAGGCGGGGCCAAGATGGCTGACTAGGTAGAAGCTACCTCGGATCCCTCTTGCAACAAAGACTCGGAAAAACAAGTGAATTGATCACATACATGACAATCTACGAACCCTGACCATCAAACACAGATCTAAAGAGTTGACCTGAGTGACAGAGACTGAGAACGAACAACCACGGGGAAGCAGCGACTGTTTTCGGAGCCTGGAGCCAGCGTCCTAGTCAGGAAACCTTGGCGCCTGGCTTTGGACTGGGTGCAGGGGAGCTGAGCACGGCATCCTGAGACGGTGCAAACAGAGGATGCAGCCCTAGCCCCCAGAAGTGACCTAGGGGAAAGCCCAGCCAGTGCACTCAGGCAGCGCAGCGACGCGGCTGACAGGAAGAGGAGTCGCCTGGAGGGAGTGACTGGTTTTGGAGCCTGGAGTGTGGCGTCCCAGCCGGGGAACCTTGGCTCTGAGACAGCACAAGCACAGGACACGGGCCTGACCCCCGGGGGCAATCTCTACCCAGCCAGCTGCACACAGTCAACACGCCCCTCGGGAATCTCAGATAAAACAGTCATCCCAAGCAAGATAAGTAACTTTGTCTATATTCTGGGGTGCTACTCTCTCCTATTTATCTGAACCCTCCCCTCCGCTTCCCAGGTGGCTTCATTAACATTGGAATTTCCTGAGCCAGAGAGTGAAGTGTGCTGCAGTTTTTTGTGTTTTTTTTGGCCTTTTGCTAACCCATTCTCCTGGCCTGAGAGAAGCAGCTACAAAAAACCCAGGGACCAAAAATCCTTCCCTAATTGGACTAAAAACACAGAACCAGCTCCAGCCAAACATATGTGATCCACAGTCTTGGGCTTTCATCCCTACAGGAAACAAGGTGGCTATTATAATGCAAAGGCAATTCTGATAGGGATCTGACTGTAATTGTTTTAGTGGATTACTGGAAAGACAAGTTTCCCAGGTCTAATATCTCTGCATATTCAACAGAGCCCTCACTGACCCACAACAGGGAACTGAGGGCTGAAGTTCCCCCCAGACCACCTAGCCTCCTGCCTTAGGGGTCTAAGGAGGGTGACACCTACCAATCTGTAGAGGTACTTGCATTGGGGGCCTAAGGTACAGCTGCAGAGCCCACCCACCAAAGTGCTTTAGGAATAGAGACACACTTACCTCACTGGCACTTGGGGGAAGCCTATCAGCATCCTGCCCCCTCCTCCCCGGAGTGTGAAACCCTGCTGCTACTAGAATCTGGTGCACACAACTATCACCACTACTTCTCTAAGTGGATAGGTGACAGTCTGCACCACACACTTGATGACCCAAAATCAGATACTACTCAAGAATAGTGAATGGACTCTTAGGCTTATATATCTGGTAACAGACCAAACCAGCTGGTAATAGGACATAAGTGATTCAAGGGCTACAACAATCAAGACAGCGCAATCTAGTAGCACGTCTACATATATTGAAAGAAAACAAAACAAGATACAACTCAGTGAGCAAATATAGAATAAATCACTACAATATCTTAGAGATGGCTCGGAGACAGCAATCAATTTCAAACCACATAAAGAAGCAGACCATGATTGCTTCTACAACTCCCCAAACTAAAGAATCAAAATCTTTCTCAAATGAAGATACAGTCCTGGAATTGCCAGATGCAGAATATAAAAAACTAATTTACAGAATGCTTCAAGACATCAGGGATGACCTCAGAAATGAAATAAGGCAATCTACAGAAAATGCCAAGGAACACACTGATAAAGCAGTTGAAGAACTCAAAAAGATTATTCAAGAACATAGTGGAAAAATTAATAAGCTGCAAGAATCCATAGAGAGACAACATTCAGAAATCCAAAAGATTAACAGTAAAATTACAGAGTTAGACAACTCAATAGGAAGTCAGAGGAGCAGACTTGAGCAATTGGAATGCAGGTGGGGGATCTGGAAGACAAGGGAATTGATACCAATATAGCTGAAAAAAAAATCAGATAAAAGAATTAAAAAAAATGAAGAAACCCTAAGAATCATGTGGGATTCTATCAAGAAGAATAACTTGCGTGTGATTGGAGTCCCAGAACAGGGAGGGATAGCAGAAAATACAGAGAGAACAGTTGAAGATCTGTTGGCAGAAAACTTCCCTAACATCATGAAAGACGAAAGGATATCTAGCCAAGATGCTCATCGAACCCCATTTAAGATTGATCCAAAAAGAAAATCACCAAGACATATTATCACCAAACTTGCCAAAACCAAAGATAAAGAGAAAATTTTAAAAGCAGCCAGGAATAAAAGAAAGGTCTCCTACAAAGGAGAATCAATAAGAATAAGTTCAGACTACTCAGCAGAAACCATGCAGGCAAGAAAGCAATGGGATGACATGTGTAGAGCACTGAAGGAGAAAACTGCCAGCCAAGGGTCATATATCCAGCAAAACTCTCTCTCAAATATGAAAGCGAAATTAAAACATTTACAGATAAACACAAGCTTAGAGAATTTGCAAAAACCAAACCAAAGCTACAAGAAATACTAAAGGAAATTGTTTGGTCAGAAAACCAATAATATCAGATACCAGCGCGACACAAGGTCACAGAACAGAACATCCTGATATCAACTCAAATAGGGAAATCATAAAAACAAATTAAGATTAATTTTAAAAAGAAAAAAAACACTCAAAACAGGGAATCATTGAAGTCAATATGTAAAAGATCACAATAATCAAAAAGAGGGACTAAATACAGGTGGCATAGAACTGCCATATGGAGAGGGAAACAAGGCGATATAGGACAATACAAGTTAGGTTTTTACTTAGAAAAATAGGGGTAAATATTAAGGTAACCACAAAGAGGTATAACAACTCTGTAACTCAAAATAAAAACCAAGAAAAACACAAAGACTCAGCAAACATAAAGTCAAATGCAATGAAAATAAGGAACACAAAATATACAAAGAAAAACAGCACAGAAAAGTAAGTGGAAAAATGAAATTGTCAACAACACACATAAAAAGGCATCAAAATGACAGCACTAAACACATACTTATCTATAATTACGCTGAATGTAAATGGACTAAACGCACCAATAAAGAGACAGAGAGTCTCAGACTGGGTAAAGAAACACGATCCGTCTATATGCTGCCTACAAGAGACACACCTTAGACTTAGAGACACAAACAAACTAAAACTCAAAGGATGGAAAAAAATATATCAAGCAAACAACAAACAAAAAAAAAAAGCAGGAGTAGCAATATTAATTTCTGACAAAATAGACTTTAAAGTTAAATCCAGCATAAAGGATAAAGAAGGACACTACATAACGATTAAAGGGACAATTGACCAGGAAGATATAACCATATTAAATATTTATGCACCCAATGACAGGGCTGCAAGATACATAAAACAAACTTTAACAAAACTGAAAAGTGAGATAGACACCTCCACAATTATAGTAGGAGACTTCAACACACCACTTTCGGAGAAGCACAGGACTTCCAGTAAGAAGCTCAATAGAGACACAGAAGACCTAATTGCTACAATCAACCAACTTGACCTCATAGACTTACACAGAACACTCCACCCAACTGCTGCAAAGTATAATTTTTTTTCTAGCACACATGGAACATTCTCTAGAATAGACCACATATTAGGTCATAAAACAAACCTTTGCAGAATCCAAAACATTGAAATATTACAAAGCATCTTCTCAGACCACAAGGCCATAAAAGTAGAAATCAATAACAGAAAAATTAGGGAAAAGAAATCAAATACTTGGAAACTGAACAATACCCTCCTGAAAAAAGACTGGGTTATAGAAGACATTAAAGAGGGAACAAAGAAATTCATAGAATGCAATGAGAATGAAAACACTTCCTATCAAAACCTCTGGGACACAGCAAAAGCAGTGCTCAGAGGTCAATTTATATCGATAAATGCACACATACAAAAAGAAGAAAGAGCCAAAATCAGAGAACTGTCCCCACAACTTGAACAAATAGAAAGTGAGCAACAAAAGAATCCTTCAGGCACCAGAAGAAAACAAATAATAAAAATTAGAGCTGAACTAAATGAATTAAAAAAAAAATTTTTTTTTTTTTTTTTTTTTTTAGAGAACAGAAAAACAATTGAAAGACTTAACAAAGCCAAAAGCTGGTTCTTTGAAAAAATTAACAAAATTGATAAACCATTGGCCAGACTGACTAAAGAAATACAGGAAAGGAAACAAATAACCCAAATAAGAAATGAGATGGGCCCCATCACAACGGACCCAACTGAAATTAAAAGAATCATATCAGGTTATTACGAAAAGTTGTACCCTAACAAATTTGCAAACCTAGAAGAAATAGATGAATTCCTAGAAAAACACTACCTACCTAAACTAACACAATCAGAAGTAGAACAACTAAATAGACCCATAACAAAAAAAGAGATTGAAACAGTAATCAAAAAACTCCCCCCCCCCAAAAGAAAAGCCCTGGCCCGGACGGCTTTACTGCAGAGTTCTACCAAACTTTCAGAGAAGAGTTAACACCACCACTACTAAAGGTATTTCAAAGCATAGAAAATGGTGGAATACTACCTAACTCATTCTATGAAGACACCATATCCCTGATACCAAAACCAGGTAAAGACATCACAAAAAAAGAAAATTACAGACCTATATCTCTCATGAACATAGATGCAAAAATTCTCAACAAAATTCTAGCCAATAGAATTCAACAACATATCAAAAAAAATAATCCACCACGACCAAGTGGGATTTATACCAGGTATGCAAGGCTGGTTTAATATTAGAAAAACCGTTAATGTAATCCACCATATAAATAAAACAAAGGACAGAAACTACATGATCTTATCAATTGATGCAGAAAAGGCATTTGACAAAATCCAACACCCATTTATGATAAAAACTCTCAGCAAAACAGGAATTGAAGGAAAATTCCTCAACATAATAAAGGGCATCTATACAAAGCCAACAGCCAACATCACTCTAAATGGAGAGAGCCTGAAAGCATTTCCCTTGAGAACGGGAACCAGACAAGGGTGCCCTTTAGCACTGCACTTATTCAACATTGTGCTAGAGGTCCTAGCCAGAGCAATTAGGCTAGACAAAGAAATAAAGGGCATCCAGATTGGCAAGGAGGAAGTAAAATTATCTCTATTTGCAGATGACATGATCTTATACACAGAAAACCGTAAGGAATCCTCCAGAAAACTACTGAAACTAATAGAAGAGTTTGGCAGAGTCTCAGGTTATCAGATAAACATACAAAAATCAGTTGGATTCCTCTACATCAACAAAAAGAACATTGAAGAGGAAATCACCAAATCAATACCATTCACAGTAGCCCCCAAGAAGATAAAATACTTAGGAATAAATCTTACCAAAGATGTAAAAGACCTATACAAAGAAAACTACAAAGTACTAGTGCAAGAAACTAAAAAGGATCTACATAAGTGGAAAAACATACCTTGCTCATGGATAGGAAGACTTAACATAGTAAAAATGTCTATTCTACCAAAAGCCATCTATACATACAATGCACTTCCGATCCAAATTCCAATGACATTTTATAATGTGAAGGAGAAACAAATCACCAACTTCATATGGAAGGGAAAGAAGCCCCGGATAAGTAAAGCATTACCAAAAAAGAAGAAGAAAGTGGGAGGCCTTACTCTACCTGATTTTAGAACATATTATATAGCCACAGTAGTTAAAACAGCCTGGTACTGGTACAGCAACAGATACATAGACCAATGGAACACAATTGAGAACCCAGATATAAATCCACCCACATATGAGCAGCTGATGTTTGACAAAGGCCCAGTGTCAGTTAATTGGGGAAAAGATAGTCTTTTAACAAATGGTGCTGGCATAACTGAATATCCATTTGCAAAAAAATGAAACAGGATCCATACCTCACACCACGCACAAAAACTAACTCCAAGTGGATCAAAGACCTAAACGTAAAGACTAAAACGATAAAGATCATGGAAGAAAAAATAGGGACAACCTTAGGAGCCCTAATTCAAGGCGTAAACAGAATACAGAACATTACCAAAAATGACGAAGAGAAGCCAGATAACTGGGAGCCCCTAAAAATCCAACACCTATGCTCATCTAAAAAGACTTCACCAAAAGAGTAAAAAGACCACCTACAGATTGGGAAAGAATTTTCAGCTATGACATCTCTGACCAGCGCCTGATCTCTAAAATCTATATGATTCTGTTAAAACTCAACCACAAAAAGACAAACAACCCAATCAAAAAGTGGGCAAAGCATATGAACACGCACTTCACTAAAGAAGATATTCAGGCAGCTAACAGATACATGAGAAAATGCTCTCGATCATTAGCCATTAGAGAAATGCAAATTAAAACTACTATGAGATTCCATCTCACTCCAACAAGGCTCGCATTAATCCAAAAAACACAAAATAATAAATGTTGGAGAGTCTGCAGAGAGATTGGAACTCTTATACACTGCTGGTGGGAATGTAAAATGGTACAACCACTTTGGAAATCTATCTGGCGTTTTCTTAAAAAATTAGAAATAGAACTATCATACAACCCAGAAATCCCACTCCTCGGAATATACCCTAGAGAAATAAAAGCCTTTACACGAACAGATATATGCACACTCGTTTATTGCAGCTCTGTTTACAATAGCAAAAAGCTGGAAGCAACCAAGGTGTCCACACAATGGAATATTACGCATGGATAAAGAACAGTGACAAATCTGTGAAACATTTCCTAACATGGAGGAACCTGGAAGGCATTATGCTGAGTGAAATTAGTCAGGGGCAAAAGGACAAATATTGTATAAGACCACTATTATAAGATCTTGAGAAATAGTATAAACTGAGAAGAACACATACTTTTGTGGTTACGGGGAGGGGGGAGGGAGGGAGGGTGGGAAAGGGTTATTTACTGATTAGTTAGTAGATAAGAACTACTTTAGGTGAAGGGAAGGACAATACTCAATACACGGAAGGTCAGCTCAACTGGACTGGACCAAAAGCAAAGAAGTTTCCGGGATAAACTGAATGCTTCAAAGGTTAGCGGAGCAAGGGCGGGGGTTTGGGGACTATGGCTTAAGGGGACTTCTAAGTCAATTGGCAAAATAATTCTATTATGAAAACATTCTGCATCCCACTTTGAAATGTGGCGTCTGGGGTCTTAAATGCTAACAAGCGGCCATCTAAGGTGCATCAACTGGTCTCGACCCACCTGGATCAAAGGAGAATGAAGAACACCAAGGTCACACGATAACTATGAGCCCAAGAGACAGAAAGGGCCACATGAACCAGAGACTTACATCACCCTGAGACCAGAAGAACTAGACGGTGCCCGGCCACAACCGATGACTGCCCTGACAGGGAGCACAACAGAGAACCCCTGAGGGAGCAGGAGATCAGTGGGATGCAGACCCCAAATTCTCATAAAAAGACCAGACTTAATGGTCTGACTGAGACTAGAGGAATCCTGGTGGTCATGGTCCCCAAACCTTCTGTTGGCCCAGGACAGGAACCATTCCCGAAGACAACTCATCAGACAGGGAGGGGACTGGACAATGGGTTGGAGAGAGATGCTGACGAAGAGTGAGCTACTTGTATCAGGTGGACACTTGAGACTGTGTTGGCATCTCCTGTCTGGAGGGGAGATAGGAGGGTGGAGAGGGTTAGAAACTGGCAAAATTGTCACGAATGGAGAGACTAGAAGGAGGGAGCAGGCTGACTCATTAGGGGGAAGAGTGAGTGGGAGTATGGAGTAAGGTGTATATAAGCTTATATGTGACAGACTGACTTGATTTGTAAACTTTCACTTAAAGCACAATAAAAATTATTAAAGGAAAAAAAAGTTAAAAAAAAAAAGAAACCTTACATTACTGACAGAAATGGAAACAAGTATGACTAGCTATACTTAGAATGTATCTGTAAAATAAACACAAAAACAATGCGATTACATTCTAGACGGAGACTGCTAACTGCTGGAGGCTGTTAAGACTGAGCCCCTCTCCCAACTTGTTCGTTGTGAAAACAGAGGTTAACAAGTATCGGAGATGTTAAAGACAAGGAAGCTCCAGACTGAGACCTTCTCAGTGGAATAACTGAAACTGAAAGGGTCTTGGAAATGGGCTAACATTTCCATAGGGTCTAGGTCTATCTTAGTTTTCTAGTGCTGCTGTAACAGGTATACCGCAAGTGGATGGCTTTAAAGAACAGAAATTTATCTTCTCACAGTTTAGGAGGCTAGACATCTGAATTCAGGGCACCAGCTCTAGAGAAAGCCTCTCTCTCTGTCAGCTCTTGGGGAAGATTCTTGTCTCAGCTTCTCTAGCCCTGGCACTTCTTGGTTTCTTGGTGATTCTCACATGCTCTTCCAGCTTCCCCAGGCTGTGCTTGTCTCTGTGTTTATGCTACTCACAAAGGATGAGGTTTAGGACATACCCTACACTGATATGGCTTCATTAACATCACAAACACAACTCTATTTCCAATAGGATTACATCCACAGGTATAGGTGGAATCCACAAGATTTCAACACATATTTTGGAGGGGCACAATTCAGTCTGTAACAATTTTATTCAAATTCAGGGGAATTCATGGCACTTAATGTCCTGCCTGCATTCTCCCAAAACTCAAGCTCACTTCCTGAGTGATGCATGAGCCAGACTTTGAAAGACCCTGAGATGGTGGGAAGAGGGCCAGATGGTGAGGCAGACTGGTGGGCCAGTTCTAGCCCAGGTCCTGACTTGCATGCAGCCTTAGACAAGCCCCTTCTGCTTTCTAGAGTAGACACAGTCTCCTCATCTCTAAGAGATTCAGTTGACCAGTTGACATTTATGTTGGCTTTATCAGTGTTTTTTTTTTTTTTATCAGTTGGCCTTACATTTATTATGTTAACGGTTATATAATATTCCACCAAATTAATACATCATAACCACTTAATCCTAATATAAGACATTTATCTTGTTTCTGGTCTTTTGAAGCTCTAATTTTCACTACTACAAATGTTTTTCCCTCCATAAAGACATTTTTTTTCCTCCTGTTTTTGAGTTATTTCCTTAGGATAAATTTCCAGAATTAGAATCCATGCGTCAAAGCTGTGGCTCTCAATCCCCATTGCCCAGTGGTGCTCCCAAAGGCTTGTGCCATTTCACAGCCACACACACATAGTGCCTGGGAGTGTGCTCTGGGATGGGCCATGAATGTTACCGTCAGGCAGATCTGAACCCCTTTATAGACAGCTTAGGCCATCTGGGCTTTGGGAAGATGTCTGAATTTAAGGGAAAGAGCTAGTCCACTTTCAGACAAAGCTGTGATTTGGTTCAGAGCTCACCCCTTGAAAGCCCCAGTAGCCTTAAACACTCTCCCTCTTCCCTCTCCCCAATCCTCTGACACCCAAACCAGTGAAGGGTTTTGGTGAGAGAAACATCTCCATTTGCTTTCTCCTGTGGGCTCGTCACCTCACCTGCTTTCCTCTAATGACTAGGCCTATAACCCTGGTACCTGTAACACCCACCAGGATGGAAATCTAAAACTGCACCCGAGGTCAGCACCCTTTGGGGTCCATTTGGATGTTTGAGTATATCTTATTTCTGGTTGTGAAGCAGTATGGTACAATTTTGGCATCGTATTGTACAGTGTGGTTTTTCTAGATGTTCCTCTCAGTCATTTCTCAGATATTTGATTTCTCAACCTCATCCAGCACCAAGAGGGCTTTCCTCTAATAGTGTGGCACTATCATCTCCCCCACGAGAATGTCAGCTCCCTGAGGGAAGGGATTTGTGTCAGTGTTGTTCATGGCCACATTCCTAGCATCTAGAGCAGTACCTGGCACATAGTAGGGCTTCAGTACATAATTGCTGAATGGTTGGATGTTGCAACAAACTTCATCCACTTTGACTTGGTATGGTGTAGGAAGTGGGGCCAAGACTCTCCAAGTCAGAGCTTTCAGCCCCAAAGGGGGGACAAAAAAAAAAAAATCAAACAATGTGGCATCTTAGGAAGAAGTAAGGATTTTCTAGATTAGAGAACTTCAGGGTTATTCAAGCCTAAATTCAGAATGTAAATAAAGTGAAACCAATGAGAACCACTTTTTCAGAAAATACTCAGAATGTGTTTCCTTTGTCTCCTGGAGGAAGGGAACACCTAGTTTCAGAAGAATGGGAAAAAGAGAGAGAAAAGAGAAAGGTGAGAGGGAAGAGAGAAAGAAAGAGAGAAGAAGAGGAAAATGTGTGACTTGTGATAAATACAATCAAAGAATAAAAAGCAAAAAAGTTTCAGTCCCAGACTGAAATATTTGCTTAATAAACCAAAGCTAAAACCAGTTGCCATTGAGTTGAACTTTGATCCATGGGGTTGTCAATGGGTAATTTTTTGAAAGCAAATCACCAGGCCTTTCTTCCAAGGCACTTCTGGGTGGACTTGAACCTCCAACCTTTCAGTTTGCAGCTGAGTGCTTAACCATTTGTACCACCCATGACTCCTTTGTTTAATAAGTAATTTTAAAACATTCGGGGGCGGGGAGGCAAGTTTTAAATCAGTTTAAAATAGGTTTCTGAATGTTCTTCAGAGTGACGTGGTCAAGCTGCTGCTCCCTAAACCCTGGATCTCACCATCAGAAACCTGTGGCTGAGGAGTCAGCATCAGGGGAGGAGGAACGGCCGGATGAGGAGCCAGTGTGCAGAACAGACCTGTTACTAGGACTAGGTCAGCACCCTGGAGAGCTCCAAGCCTACCAGCAGGCTCAGAGGCACTCAGCACTGCCCTGCAAGAGAAGTCTCCTCCAAACCTCCTTCTGGGTTTCAAAGGACTGGAGCGTCCCACTCCTGGCTAAAGTCTTGTGTTAACCAGGGCTGCAGAGACTAAAAAGTGGAATCTTGGAGTGTTGGAGCTGGAACTGGCATCACTGATCTCTCTCTGAGATTTCAAACTCAGGTCTGATGACATCATTCCATCATTCATCCCTAGTAACTCACTTCTGGGTCCAGTGTATCTTTGATTCTAGAAACCCTTGGTCCCCCTTCCCTGCCCACATTACAGGTGAGAAAATAGAGCCGCAGAATAATGAAATGAAGTGCTCAAAGTGACACCTGAGGTAATGCCTCACTCACATTCTGAAGGTGAAATGGACGTGCAAGTGCTTGGGGACCTGTTTGACTATGATTTCCGCTTATAGGTAGGGCAGCACTGGGTCTTTTGGGGGCTCTGGCAAGGTATCCCCATCTAATAACCCCAGGCCAGTCTATGAAGACCCTAGGATTTAAAATTCTGTGTACTTTACCCTAACTTTCTTTTCCTCTTTTCCAAACAAAAAGAGTTGCTTAAAAAACAACTAATGGCTTACTTTCTATGAGTAATGGCCATCGTGCTCTTCACAGTTCAGTGGACAGTGACCTTACTGGTTTGAGAGCTTATGAGCTTCCACTCTGTCTAAAATTGGCTTTGGTTCTGGTCTGGCTAAAGCTTAGTCCCTCCCGGGGCTTGTGATTGTGCAGTAAGCTGACCATGAATGTGGGAGAGGTTGTGAGGCCCTAGTGACAACAGCAACACAAACAACTAGATTTTACTGCTGATTCTCTGAGGGCAAAAGCCCGGGCTTAGAGAGAGGAAATGCCTTGGTCAAGGTCAACAGCAAATACACAGGACTGTGACTGAGACAGAAGAGAAGAGAGGAGGTGATGGAGGCCATGGTCCATTCTCAACCCAAACTCAGCACTTTCCCCTGCTTCTAATATTATTGCTACTCTGTATTCATTATCTACCCAAGTGGTTTGTACCTTTGATTGCAAATTAGAACTATGAATGGAGTTTTTAGAAAACCCCATGCCTAGGACACACCCCAGACCCATATTACACCAGAATTTCTGGAGGTGAGGCCCAGGTCACAATTTTTAAAGCTCCTTCCCCAGGCAATACAATGTACAGCCAAGGTAAGAACAACAGCTCTCCTGGGAGAACCGAGACTAGAACTTTAGCCACATCTATTTCCACCACTCGTCTGTCAGTTTGCTATACTGTGGTGGCTTGTATATTGCTGTGATGCAGGAAGCTATGCCACCGCTATTTCAAATACCAGCAGGGTCACTCATGGTGGACAGGTTTCAGTGGCACTTCCAGGCTGAGAGAGATGGGGAAGAAGAACCCGGCGATCTACTTTTGAAAAAAATGACAGTGAAAACTTTACAGAAAACAGCAGAATATTATCTGATATAGTGCCAGAAGATGAGCCCCTCAGATTGGAAGGCACTCAGAACACGACTGGGAAGAGCTGTCTCCTCAATGTAGAGTCAATCTTAATGATGCAGGTGGAATAAAGTTTTCAGGACCTTCATTTGCTGATGTGGCACGACTTAAAGTGCTGCAAACATCCGCTAATAATCAGAACATGGAATGTAAAATGTACAAATCAAGGGAAATTTGAAGTTGTCAAAAACGAAATGGAACACATAAACATCAATATCCTAGGCATTAGTGAGCTGAAATGGACTGGTATTGGCCATTCTGAATCAGACAATTATATGGTCTACTATGCTGGGAATCTCAAATTAAAAAGAAGTGGTGTTGCATTCATTATTAAAAAGAATATTTCAGGATCTATCCTGAATTCAATGCTGTCAGTGATAGGATAATATCCATACGCCTACAAAGAAGATCAGTTAATATGACAATTATTCAAATTTACATACCAACTGCTAATACCAAAGATGAAGAAATTGAAGATTTTTACCAACTTCTGCAGTCTGAAATCGGTCAAATGTGAAATCAAGATGCATCGATAATTACTGGTGCTTGGAATGAGAAAGTTGGAAACAAAGAAGGATCAGTAGTTGGAAAATATGGCCTTGGTGATAGAAATGACGTAGGAGATCGCATGATAGAATTTTGTAAGACCAATGACTTATTCATTGCAAATATCTTTTGTCAACAACATGAACAGCAACTGTACATGTGGACCTCAATGGATGGAATACACAGGAATCAAATTGATTACATCTGTGCAAAGACATGGTGGAGAAGCTCAATATCATCAGTCAGAACAAGGCCAGGGACCAACTGCCGAACAGACCATGAATTGCTCATATGCAAATTCAAGTTGCAGCAGAAGAATATTAGAGCAAGTCCACAAGAGCCAAAGTATGACCTTGAGTATATCCCACTCAAATTTAGAGACCATCTCAAAAATAGATTTTATGCATTGAACACTAATGACCAAAGACCAGATGAGTTGTGGGATGACATCAAGGCCATCATACATGAAGAAAGCAAAAGGTCATTAGAAAGACAGAAAAAAGAAAGAAAGAAAAAAAAAGACCAAAATGGATATCAGAAGACTCAGAAACTTGCTCTTGAACTTACAGTAGCTAAAGTGAATGGAGGAAATGATGAAGTAAAAGAGCTGAACAGGCAGTTTCAAAGGACAGCTCAAGAAGACAAAGTATTATAATGAAATGTGCAAATATCTGAAGTCAGAAAACCAAAAGGGAAGAACATGCTCAGCATTTCTCAAGTTGAAAGAAATTAAGAAAAATTCAAGCCTGGAGCTGCAATACTGAAGGATTCCATGGGTAAAAAAAAATTGAATGATGCAGGAAGGATCAAAAGAAGATAGAAGGAATACACAGAGTCACTGTACCAAAAAGAATTGGTTGACACTCAACCATTTCAGGAGGAAGCATGTGATCAAGAACCAATGATACTGAAGGAAAAAGTCCAAGGTACACTGAAGGTATTGCCAAAAAACAAGGCTCCAGGAATTGATAGAATACCAACTGAGATATGTCAACCAACAGATGCAAGGTTGGAAGCGCTCACCCAACTATGTCAAGAAATTTAGAAGACAGCCACCTGGCCAACTGGCTGGAAGAGATCCATATATGTGCCTATTCCAAATAAAGGTGATCTAACAGAATGTAGAAATTATCAAACAATATCATTAACATCACGTGCAAGTAAAATTATGCTGAAGATAATTCAAAAACGGTTGCAGCAGTACATCAACAGGGAACTGCCAGAAATTCAAGCCAGATTCAGAAGAGGACGAGGGATATATCATTGCTAATGTCAGTCAGATGGATCTTGGCTGAAAGTAGAGAATACCAAAAAGATATTCACCTGTGTTTTATTGACTATGCAAAGGCATTTGACTGTGTGGATTATAACAAATTATGGTTAACATTGGGAAGAACATGAATTCCAGAACACTTAATTGTGCTCATGTGGAACCAGTAAGTAGACCAAGAGGCAGTTGTTTGAACAGAACAAAAGGATACTGCGTGGTTTAAAAATCAGGAAAGGTGTGTGTCAGCATTGTATCATTTCACCATTTTTGTTCAATCTGTATGCTGAGCAAATAATCTGAGAAGCTGGACTATGTGAAGAAGAATGGGGCATCAGAAATGGAGGAAGACTCATTAACAACCTTCAATATGCAGATGACACAACATTGCTTGCTGAAAACAAACAGGTCTTGAAGCACTTACTGATGAAGATTGAAGACTACGGCCTTCAGTATGGATTATACCTGAACATAAAGAAAACAAAAATCCTCACAACTGAACCTATAAGCAACATCATGATAAACAGAGAAACTTTTGACATTGTTAAGGACTTCATTTTACCTGAGTCTACAAAAAATGCCTTTAGAAGCAGCAGTCAAGAAATCAAACAACATACTACACTGGGCAAATCTGCTGCATAAGATCTCTTTAAAATATTAAAAAGCAAAATGCCACCTGAGAACTAAGGAGTACCTGACCCAAGCCATGATATTTTCAATCACCTCATATGCATGTGAAAGCTGGACAATGAATGAGGAAAACCAAAGAAGAATTGATGCAGTTGAATTATGGCTTTTGCAAAGAATAGTGAATATACCATGAACTGGCAGAAGAATGAACAAATCTATACAGCCAGATTTCTTAGCAGCGAGGATGGCAAGACTTCGTCTCATGTACTTTAGAAGTGTTGTCAGGAAGGACCAGTCCCTGGAGAAGGACATCATGCTTGGTAAAGTAGCGGGTCAGCAAACAAGAGGAAGACCCTCAGTGAGATGGATTGACACAGTGGCTGCAACAATAAGCTCAAACAGCAACAATTGTGAGGATGGCATAAGACCGGGCTGTGTTTCATTCTGTTGTACATAGGGTTGCTAAGAGTCAGAACCAACTCGATGTCACCTAACAACAACATTTCCACTGAGCTGAGCACAGTACCTAGTCTACTGGAGGCACTTTTTAAATGCGTATTGCCCTAATGGTGGCAGTTAGGTGGGGCTCTAGTGCAAAGAAAACTCACAGGATCCTAAGTAGCAATGCTTACCAATCTAAAGGTTTATGGCAGGAAAAAGATATAATATAGCAACAACTTTAAAGATACGCGTCACAGCAAGCCACCCCAGGGGACAGGTAAGAACTCCAATTGTCATACCTCTGCATGCTGTATTGGACATGCTTTCTCTCTTGTATAGGAGTTACCGATGTATACACATAAAACCTCAGAACCAGGAAGCACAAAATGGACTGTAGATCAGGGCTTCTTATACTTTGCTGACTGCGTAGGCACATCCGTGCTCTATGTAACCAACCCCAACAGCAGAGTCCTCTGAGGGGTTCACGGGGACCAGGTGCATGTAGGCCATCCACCTCACTACTGTCAGTAAACAATGCTGAGCAGGTGACACAAACCACCTGAAACTGGGCTCAGGCCTGCCCCCTTCCCCCTCCCCTGACCCCCTGTCATGGTCACACAACAAGCAGTGCTTTGTGCTTTGACCAGGGGTCAGTGCTGAGCAGGTACACCTCTTACTGCAGTAAAACAGCTGGGGCCAATCCTCAGCCTGCTGCAGTTCACCCTCACAGCATACCAGTAACACAAGTCAACCTACTGTCCTTAAACCTCGATACTCAAAATCTGGCCTTGAAACAACAGCTTTGAGGTGCCATGTGAGCTTGTCAGAAATGCAGAGTCTCAGGCCGCACCCCAGATCCACTCAATCACCATCTACAGCCTAACAAGACCCCCAGGTGATTCCTATGCATTAAAGGAGCGTAGGATTCACTGGCTTCAACCTCGCCAGAGTCTTGCTACTTACTTTCTCTGCCTGCCTTTAAGGCTGGCCCGATCCAGTGCTACAGTGTGCTGTGGCCAGTTTGATCTGCCCAAGAAGAAGACAGCTCCCCGTCATGGTGGCCCAGTCCCAATCAGGCAGTCCCCCTATGAGATCGGGCAGGTTGGTATCTCCTTCGTGGGCTGGCCCAGGGTGGGGAGAGTGCACATCCACAGCCTGGTCCCCTTCTCTGGGAATTGATCATTACTGAGGGCCAGGTGGCCCTGTGTTGGTGGTACAGGGTCACCTAGGGGACCAGGAAGGGCATTCCCATCACTACCCCTCTTTTTCCACCCGACACATGAATTCAGATGAAGTTGGGTAACAGCTTCAGCTGATCCATCCTTGAAGGGGAAATTAGTATGACTAATTCACTATTACTATTACGACAAAAACCAAAAACAGCTGTTATTTAACACCCATCTCAGGATCATCCTCCTACCAGCTAGCATTTATTTGAGCATTTACTGTGTACCAGGCAGTATAAACCAAAACCAAACCCATTGCCATCAGGTCGATTCTGACTCATAGTGACGCTATAGGACAGAGTAGAACTGCCCCACAGAGTTTCCAAGGAGCACCTGGTGGATTCAAACTGCCAACCTTTTGGTTAGCAGCTGTAGCTCTTAACCAATATGCCACCAGGGTTTCCCCAGGCACTATGCCATATGCTTTATTCACATTAGTCCATTCATCTGTACAACCCAATAAACTGGATGGATGTTATCCCCATTTTACAGATGAGAAAACTGAGTTTTAGATTAGGTATCTTGTCCAAGGACACCCAGTCTGAAGCAGCAGTGCTAGGACTTAGACTCAGGTATCTGACTCCAAAGACCCCATTCTTAATTCTTACCCTTCTCTTCTTTGACAACTGGATGGGTGGTGAACAGTCTCACCCATGGTGCTTCAGTGACAGCTGAATGGCTCAATAGGGGTATGAGTATTGGGACTGTTTCACCCCTCCCTGACCCCTTGCCAGTGGCTTTCCTGAGCCAGAATCTCAGAATTGTCTAAGCTCAGGCTCCCACCAGAGAGAAGCTGGTGGCTGGTGCCCTCCTTGCCCTACCCTGGAATTCCTAGAGGCCGTTTCCCTCTGTTCTTGTCCCAGCCCATCCCCATTTAGCTGTGTGACTTTGATCTCTTGGAGCCACTGCTTCATCATCTGTAGAAAAGATCATGCCATCTACTTGGCAGGGCCACTACGATGATCAAATAAAACAGATTGTGGAGGACAATCAGCACAGTGGGTGCTAATATATGTCAGCTTCTCCCAGATCTCAGGATGGCTGTGAGGTCATGGGAGATCTATACCCCCACTGAGAGAACCACTAGCTAATAGGGAGTATGCACACAGCGGCCCAGGCCCCAGAGACGCAGCCCCTCTGGACCCAGCATTGGCTTCCCTGTGTCTGAACCCCCCAAGCACCACCCAGCAGGGCTCCAGGGGCAGAGTCCCTTCCGATGCGCATGCAGGATCCTTCTTCGGTCACATGAGGGCAGCACATGCTCACACAAAGCTCAGCTTTGGGCCAGTGTGTCCTGGGGATGGGATCTTACTGATGCAAAGATGGGCCAAGCTGATGTGTGAGCATGCTCCCCACCGTGCCCGGCAACCCTGAGCTGCCCCCTATTCCTCCTTCCTACACCCAGCTCACAGATGTCATCCAATCCTCTCGAAGGTGGTGCTTCGTTCAGGGTTCAAGCCACAGGCTAGACACCTGTCTGCTCTGTCACTTTCTATTCAGTAGATGTTTACTGAGAACCCGGTTCATGCCAGGCACTATCCTACATGCTGGGGACTCAGCGGTGGACAGAACAGGCAAAGATCCCTGTCCTCATGGCGCTCACATGGAATGGGGTTTATTAGCTGCCTCTTCCCCCCATACAACATTTTATTACAAAAAATTTCAAACACACAGAAGAGTTGAAAGAATTGTACAGTGAATACCCATAGATCCATCACCTTTACCACATAACTATCCATTTATCTATCCCACTATTCCGTCTGGAAACCCTGGTGGTGTAGTGGTTAAGTGCTACGGCTGCTATCCAAAAGGTTGGCAGTTCAAATCCACCAGGTACTCCTTGGAAACTCTGTGGGGCAGTTCCATTCTGTCCTACAGGGTCGCTATGAGTTGGAATCGATTCGGTGGCAACAGGTTGGTTGGTTTGGTACTATCGTATCTAACCACCATCTTATTTTTTTTATGCATTTCCAAATAAGTTGCAGTCATCACTCAAAATCATTACCCAGAGTTCTGTGTTTATTTATGCTGTCTTAAAGGTAAACTCGGTATTTAGTGCAATGCATAGATCTTAGGGGAGCTATTGGGGGTCTGTTGACAAAGGCACTCTCTTGTCTACTCAAATCTAATCAAGACAGAAAACTATTAGCTGTCTTTTATTAGCTCTGCAGTTTGGGGCTAGTTATTTAACCTTTTTGGATTGGTCTACTTTTTTATTTTTTTAAGAACAATAAAGTTGTTAAGAACATTAAATGAAATAAGATAGGAGAGTACCTGGACCACAGCAGACACGTGGGTTACACAGTCCCCTGCCTGGCACGGAATTTCCACTCCACTATTTTCTAGCTGTGTGACTTTGGGCAAGTTTCTAACCCTCTCTGAGCCTCGGTTTCCTCCCCTGAAGTCAGACATAAAACTTATTTTTTAGACATGTTCTGTGCATGGTTGAACATTAAAATCACTTAGGGATCTTTTAAACATTACCAGCAACTGGGTTGCACCCAGTCTGGTTGAATTAGACTCTCCGGAGCGGGGGGCAAGACACTGATATTTTTTCAAATACTCCTCAGATATTTTTAATATTGAGCCAGGATGAAAAGCCATTGGTTTATAAGGTTGTTATGAAAATTCAAACAGAGGATGCATGTAAAATATTTATCATAAAAAAAAAATAGAACCTGGTAAATGGCAAGTGCTTATAAATAGTAGCAAATATTTCACCTATTATTCCTAATAATAACAAAAACTTTCCCATCACTTACTGCTGATATATCCTGGGGCAAATAATTTCTATTACCTGATCCTTAGTTTCTGACAGAGTGAAATCAAATTACATACAGAAAGCACTTATCATAGTCCTGAGCACATAAAAGATGCTATATCAATGCTAATTAACGACCACAGCCACCATAGGGGTCCCTCACTCGTGGTGGCATTTCAGCCCTGGAGCATGTGTGTAGAGGCTCTGGGAGACACAGAGCCTCCTCTTCTCTCTGTAAAACAGTCCTGGTATTGGGACGGCTCAGCCCCTCCCTCATGAGTCTGTAGCAACCCCATCCACTTGGGGATTTTCCACTGGAGGGGGAGAATGCCACCATGATATACACAGTTGAGTCAGAAAGCCACCCACCTTCTCACCCTGCCAGGTTCCAGGCACCTGGGGCCTGTTTCTTCAGGGGACAGAGCTATATGAGAGGTAAGTGAGCTTCAAAGTACAACCTAGGGTGCACTCCATGTCAGGGTGAGGCCAGTGATGCTCAGTCCAGGGAGGAGGGGACAGAGCAGGGACCCTCACAGCCTTGGGAGCACCCGACTTTCAAACTCTGCTCTTTCTTGGAATGCAGAGACCTTAAAAAATGAGCACCTCCCTCCCCCACCCTTAATGATTTGGAAATCCATAAATATGCTCTCAGATTGAGGAATGATTGGACCTGGTGTCTTAGCTACCTAGTGCTACTGTAACAAAAAATACCACAAGAAGGTAGCTTTAAAGAACAGGAATTTATTATCCCACAGTTTTGGAAGCTAGAAATCCTTATCAGGGCATCAGCTCTATAGGAGGGTCCTTCCTCGACAACAGCCCTAGGAGTTCCTTGGCATTCCTTGGTATCTTTTCTTCCCCCATGTGTATGTCTATGTCTGTTCTGCTCTTTTTTAAATAAGACACCACTTAGAAGTGATTAGGTTTAGGACCCACCCTAATCTGGTATGGCCTATTAACATAGCAAAAGAAACTTCTATTTCCAAATACGATCATATTTACAGGTACATGGGCTAGGATTTCAATGCATATTTTGGGGAACACAATTCAATTCATAACACCTGGGTCCCTGTAACTCCTGTGCTGCTCACTCATGGGAAGACTTTGGGTAAGAACCATGCTTAATATATTCCTGTCCTCAGTCCTCTTATCTGCAGAATGGCTGTCTCATGAGCTCATTGGGAAGTACAGATGAGCTAACGGATATGAGAGGAGGTTGAGGGCTGTAAAGTGTTTTGCCCTTGTGAGGTATTATTATTTAGCGACATTGGGGCCAGAAAGGACATTTCAGATCTTAATTTGACAGAAATAACCATTTTAAAGAAGGGGAAACCAAGGCCCAAGGAAGAGTCAAGCTTTTTCTAAGTTCAACCTGGCCTTGACCATGCCTCAGACCCCAGGGGAGGCAGTGAGGGGAGGCAGTGACTCCAAACAGCTCATATCTTACCTCCTTCAGGCAGCCTCTCCTAATTTCACACTAGTCTCTTTCTCTTTCCTCGCCTGTCTGCTTTATGTAATTGGGAACTTATTATAAACTGTCCTATTTTCTACTGTGTAGAGACAGAGGTATGAAATTTGTAGCACATGTACTTCTACTACCTGCTCCTGTGCCCAAAACAGACACTAATAATGGATTACTGAACTTTTTTCCACTGATGCCATGGCAGCCTTAGATGTCTATCCCACACAGTGTTCGAGTAGACATCACCAAATGATCAGTGAACGATCAAGCAAAATGAAACCTCTTTGCCACTTTTCTGGATATAGAATTTGAATAAATATTGGCTGGTAACGAGTTCTTTGTTTGTTTGTTTCCCCAAATAGAGTATCAATTCTTCAAGGACAAGGCTGTTTATATATATGTTTGTTTTGTATTCTAACAAACTTCCAAGCATCTGGGCAGGTGTTCTTAAGTTAACCCTCTTTGGCTGGACAGGGAGGGTGCCACGGATGGCACAGCGTGGTCTCTGGGGTAAGACTGTCCAGACTTGCAAACACAGCTCTGCTACTTACTAGCTGGGTGACTGGGACAAAATGACTTCCATATTCTCAGCAGTCTCCTCATCTGCACAGTAGTCTACTGCCTCTCTTAAAAATACAGCAAAGATTCTATGGGCCGATGTGTGTAAGGTCCTTAGCACTGTGCCCGGCACACAGCAGGTGCTCCAAAAATGACAGCTTGTGTTATCAGCATGACTGCCAAGGTGGAGAAGGAGAACAGGAGCCAAGTCTATAGAAGCCAGACTTGCCCACCTGAGCCTGACACGGTGCCTGAGACAGGTGAGTGTGCAGATTCCTGTCATTTTACATGGCAGCTGATGTGGACATTCGTTACTGCAAAGATAGCAGTTTCTGGGACAGAGCTAGATCAAGAAAGTCTTGGGTGGATTTGTGTCTGGAGAGCTCATGGTACCCAGGAGAGAAGGGGTTTGAAGGCCTTACCACACCAACTAGCCAAAGCAGAGCAGGTATGTCTGTGGAAGTATCTACCTGTAGGTGATAGGGAAAAAGGCGAGCCTGGAAGGTGGGACTGGGCATCGAGGGCAGATGAGACATTCCCAACCAAGTAGGCAGCAAGGAGAAGGTACCCAGTGAGTGTCCCAGCAGATGAATAGAAAAACACAGCCACCTGGGAACAGATGATGAGCAGGCATCCAGGCAGGCAGGTGGTAGGCCATTGAGTCTGGAAGTGGGTCCCAGACTTGGGGCCAGGAGCAGCAAAGAACAAGAGCATCTGAGATACACAGAAGGGGTTCAGCTCTAAGAACGAGTCTGCAATTAGTTCAGAGTCAGAAAAGCTGGGTCACCCATGCTCCCACCCCAGGACCCACCCCCAAGGCTGCCCTCCTTGCTCTTGAGGCACCCCAGCCCCCCAGCTTGGGGAGCTCCTCCAAGCAGCTCCCTCTGGCTCGGCAGGGCTGTCCAAACATCCCTTGCCTCTCCTTGTCAGTGACTGTCAAAGCAAATTTGTGGCAGCAGTGTTCATCCACGCTCCAGGAAGTCAGTGAGGCTGGCGCTTCAGGGCATGGCCAGATTTAGAGGAGCTCAGTATCCCTGGATGACATCAGGGACTCACTCCTGGACTGCCCCAGTAGAATATGGGACTTAGTGGGTTTCCAGGGAAATAAAGGAAAAAAGGAGAAATCCACTCCAATGCCACTACCTTGATTGCTTTGGGACTTCTAAAGGGTCCTGAATAGGGTAAGAGCTGAGATAACTCAGTTCTAAAGCTTAGTGCTATTATTAAGTTGCTGTGCGTGGAAGAGGAAGTCTTTCTGGGCCTTGGTCTCTTCATCTGTAAAATGAAGATACTTACACCTGCCGTGACTAACGGGTCAAAAATGAGGCACAGCTGTGAGCGGGCTCTTCAAGGAGCACAGAGTAATAGGCCAGGGATGACAAACGCATGCCCTCCTTGGTGTCATCTCCATGTGGTTGTGAATCACTACGTTGAGAAGGATTCCGAAGTTGAGGCCAAGGCAAGTCAGAAAGAGTTCTGTGACTTCTTGGTTATGTCTGCCATGGCACAAGCTCAGAGGGTGCCTCATCCTATGCTCTATATTGCCATTCATGTTGTAAATGGTTCTAAGCTATCATTATTGTCATTTCTTCCTCTTGAACCCAAAGCGAAAGCCATGCTGAGAAGGAGCTAACATGCAAGGTCTCTATTCAGGAGACTTTTGATGCTAATCTCACATGCCCTTATCTTTCTTCCTTCTTCCCTCCTTCTTCTTCCTTTTTGTTCCTTTCCTTTCTTCTCCTTCTGGGTATCATGACCAGGTGAAGCACACTCAGGCCATATTTCAGGGTCAGGATCAACAATATCAAACCCTGAAGAGCAGAAGCAATTGGAAGCCAAGGTCAAGTTACCAGCAAAAGTCAGATGCATTAAGGGCAGGATGTAGAGCAATGCACAGATAGCAGAGGAAGCTGTAGCAGGGGAGATGGGACCCTTTCTCTGAGCCAAGGTCAGGAACACCAAAGGTCATGGTCCAGAGGGACCAGGAGAGCATGAAGAAACTTGGTAATGGTGAGCAAGCCATTCACTAACAGTGATTGTGTGAGCACATGGAAAGAGCAAAAGGTTCAGGTGTCAGCTCAGAGCTCCAACCCAACTCTGCCATTTGCCAGCTGAGGGGCTCAGGTGAGTTTCTTCCTCTCTGAGCCTCAGTTTCCTTATCTGTAAAATGGAGATCACAACCCTACCTCATGGAGTTGTTCTGAAGATTAAATGACACCATGGCCATGGCAACCCAGGGGTGCCTACCATCCTCTGGATCCAAGTTAACACTTGCAGGCCTGGCCCACGGGCTCATACCAGGAGACCCAGGGCCAAATAAATGAAAGATAAGAAAGTGTTTGTTTGGGTCAATAATCATTGACTGTTTATCTTGTTCCTGTTCTCACAATATTCCAGATCCCATGTTTTCCTGGGATTTAGACCCATCTCTGCTCAGGGCTTCAGGCCTCGTCCAGTATCAGCTTGCGGGGGTGGTGGAAAGGAGTAAACTCATGGCTCCTCTTTGCAATTTTTCTAGAACTTCAGAGCACTGGAAAGGGAGTGACCATAGTATTTACTCATCCCTTGGGGTCTCAGTCTTTTCCAGGACCTCAGAGCCCATTTACAGGTCACTGACGTCACTAGGCTGCAAATGCCTCTTCCAGGGCATGTGCTTTTGAAAACTGTCTGTAGGGGAAGGGGAGGAAGAGTGGCCGGAGTGTGGCTGTCAGACTCAGGACCCTGCATTCATGTCCAGCTGGGTCACTTCCTGGCTTGGAGAGCTCTGACACCTCTCTGGGCCTCAGTTTCCTCATCTGTAGGCTCCCACTCAGCAGGGTGGCTGTAGGACTAATAAGGTAATGGAGAGGGCAGTGGTGATTCAGTGGTAGTATTCTCGCCTTTCATGTGGAAGACCCGGGTTCAAATTCCAGCCAATGCACCTCGTGTGCAGCCACCACTTGTCTGTCAGTGGAGGCTTGTGTGTTGCTATGATGCTGAACAGGTTTCAGCAGAGCTTCCAGACTGAGATAGACTAGGAAGAAAGGCCTGGCTAGCTACTTCCAAAAATCAGCCAATAAAAAACCTATGGATCACAATGGTCCAATCTGCCACTAATCATGAGGATGGCACAGGACTGGGCAGCATTTGTTCTGTTGTGCATGGGGTCGCCGTGAGTCAAGGGCTGACTCAACACCAGCTAATAACAATGATATGAAAGGGTTCTGTAAACTGCAAAGTATTGGATATACATTATCTCACTTCCCCCCCTCCAAATTCACACCTCAAAGTAATCCCGGGGGGATCTACTGTGGTAGAGCAGTGCTAGAGGTACATGGCCCTGCTATTTTAGTCACATCACATGGCTATCCCACCTCCACTGTGGCCTCATTTTCGTCAACATCCTCCCTTCATTCCAGTTAAAAGAATCTTTTGGTTACACTTCACATACTTTCAGGCCTCAGGGCCTTTGCTGGAGCTAGTCCTTCTACCTGGAATGTCCTTTCCCTCCCCGTTTCACAAACTCCTATGCATCCTTCAAAACCCAACACCAATGACAATCCCTCTGCCTGATAGACCCTGTCCTAGGCAGCATGAGTGTCTCCCTCACTGGGCTCCCACAGGCTCCCATTTAAACTTGCCGTATTAGAGCTGCCATCGCCCCCTCCAGGCTTTGAGTGGCTGCAGAAAAGAAACTGAGTTGTTTTGATGGATGCATTACACAGCCCAGCACACAGAAGGTGCTTACCTAGTGTATGGACTTGTACCTACTGCTTTGGCCTCACTCACCCAAGACTGGCACGTCTCTGGCTTCCAGGACTCAAGATAGATCCACCCTGGACTGTTTTCCAGCCCTGAGTCTCTCTGTGGCTGGGCTCCCCCATGCTCACTGGACAGCCATGGAGCAAAGCTGGACGAGGCCACCTCCACTCCTGATCAGTGGTGTGGCTGTGTGTTGGGTGCATGGTGACAGAAGGCAGTGGTCACGGAGGAGCCAACCAGGAGCTCCCAGGGCGCTAGTCACCATGGAGACGGGCCTCGTGGGCCAGCCAGGCCCAGGCTGGCCAGTGAATGAATAAATGTGGCCCATTTTTCAGCTTTTGTGTGGAGCCTCCCTGGGGCTTCCTGCTGTCAGCCCCAGCTGTGGGGAAGCGGAATTTGCCTGATATCGAGGGGCCACCGCCTGGCAGGGCCGAGTGAGCCGGCCGCCCCACGCCAAGATTCATGCCCGGCTAACAAGCCCCACTTTGTTCCTGTGGGAAAGTCCAGCCTCTCAGGAAAGAGCCCTCTCTCCAGCCGGCCCCTGGTCTGGGGCCTCTTGAGCCAAATAAAACCTCCCTCCGCTGGCAACGATTCACAGGCCCCAATGCCCACCTCTGCACCCAGCGAGGACAGATTTGCTCCGGGAGGTAGAACTATGGAGCATCCCTTATCCTTCTCATCCAGGGGTCTGGGGTGCCAGTGGTTTGGCAAAATGTCTCCCCCACCCGCCTTCACCTCACTCCTGCCCTGGTCTCTGCTTTCAAAGTGGGGGCTATCTGAGGGGCAGGTGGGCCTGGGCTGGAAGAGGCACGATGTGGGCAAGAACTCACTAGGGGCACGTGAGGGGCTCAGTGTGGTCGCCTAACCCACCTGTCACCTGGAGTCCAGGCCCAGTGGATTTCCAGAACTTCCATGAGGCCCCGAGGTGCTGGGGGTGGAGTTCGGTTCCACCACAGTTCAGCCAACTTGTGGACGTCATCATGTCACCTCTCCGAACCTCCCTTTATCAACCATAAGATAAGGATCTGAGCCTTGCTGCCTCATAGGATGGCTCTGTGATCATTAACCTTGATAACAATAAGGCGTAACTTTATTTAGCATACTGGTCTTCTGCCGGAGTTCTTAGACGGTACAAATGGTTAAGGCACTTGACTGCTAACCGAAAGGTTGGCAGTTCAAGTCCACCCAGAGGTGCCTTGGAAGAAGGGCCTGGTAATCTACTTCCAGAAAAGCAGACATTGAGAACCTTATGGAGCACAGTTCTATGCTGACACATGTGGGGTCGCCTGGAGTCAGAGTCAACTCCACACAACCGGTGAAGTCTTGTATCAGGCTCCTTGCAAAGGGCATCCTGTGGGTCAGCTTACTGGATGAGTTCTCACGATGAGAATCCACAAGCTCAAGTTCATGACATCCACAGGGAATAGTCAGGTGACAGCCTGGGGATAGGACAGCAGGAAGCTGTGGGGATTCAGGGATCACTGCCCCCCATAGGTACCCAACGACTGGTTGTTCTTGTGTGGGCAAGTGAATCCAGCCTTGTGAGATCTTCTGATTTTTTTTTTTTTTTAAAGAGAGTTGAAAATCTGGATTTTGATGTAAAATTTCCCAATTAGTAAAAATGCAAAATTAAGCACTATATGATTTACACATAAAGTAAATTGGTCAGGAAAAGCATGGGTGATAAACACAAAATTCAGCGTGGTGCTTACCTCTTGGGGTAGCAGGGAAGGGTGGAGGAGAGGTACAGGGGGACTCAGCAATCTTGGTGTGGCTCTGTTGCTTAAAGTAGGAGACAGATGGATGTTTGCTACACTATTCTTTATGCCTTATCTGTTCATTACGCATTTGCTTTTGAATGTATGATATAAACTCTATAATAAATTAATTTGATACCATCTGAGGACCAGACAAAACACACTTGCAGGCTACATCTAGTCCCCAGGTCACCTGTTTGTGACACCTGCCCTATGGCTTAGGTAACACTCCCCCCATTTCACCCTATCCCTGCTGGGACATCTGGGAGACAGTGTAGCACATGTATTTCAGTTATCCTGCCCAATGGAGGAGGGAGCTGGGGAATTTATACCCAACTCCCATCAGTCACTGGTTGAAGGCTGCTCCCGGAAGTGTTAATTCTCCAGTATTTTTCTGGCCTGCTGTGTGTGAGCACAGAGTAGCTTTGGAGCCACCAAGAGTGCTCAGGGAAAGGGATGCAGGGATAGCAGGTAGAAGTTGACAGGTGTACACTGACGGGGTTGGAGCAGGGGACTAGAACAGGTCACTGAAGTGTCTGCTACAGCAATGGAGCCAGATTTGAAACTCAGGTGGCTGGGCTTCCTGCCCTTGGCTGTCAGAATCACCCTCTGAGAGCACAGCTCCTAGGATGCCACTCATCTGCTCAAATTCACTCACCTGAGTAGCTTCCTGCCCCAAACCTACTGAACGAGAATCTCTGGGGTGGGGCCAGACAGCTGTGTTTTCAAAACGGGACCCAGATAATCCTGATACATGCTGAATTTCAAGAACCAGTGGCCAAGAAGATAAAGCCCAGGCTCCTAGCCTGCCATTCAAAGTTGCTACTACACTCAGCTCCCAATCTTCCCTTGCCTGTCCCTGTCCCTGCAGCCACAACCCCCTTAACCTGCTTGACTGTCTATCTGAGAAGTAGACAGCCCAGGAAAGGCAAGACTTGCAGAAAAGTTCATGCACAGCTATTTCAGACTCGTGGGATTTAAGAAACTGCCCAAATTGAGGGTTTGCAAAATTGCTCCGCTTATCTCTTCTTGGCCTTTAGGTTGCTTTTTATAAATTGAGATGAAGGAAATGTTTCTCTCTTCTATCAAGAGGCATAAAGGAAACCAATTCCATTGCATAACCCAAAACATAGGCCTTAATTTTCTATTTCCTCTGCAGCGGCCCCAGGAAAGCTGTTAATCTTTAAACCTGTGCTGATAGTCCCCATCTTGAAGTTAAAGGAATCTACGGGTTCGTGCTCTTTCCCTGGGGTTTATCCGACTTCACCCCATGAAACAGGTGGTCAGCGTAAGCCCGGAGATCATTAGGGGACCCTTTAAGATAAGAAAAGTTCTTGCACTCGGTTGTACAAGCATTTATTGAGCGTCTACTTGTGGCAGACACCGCACTGCATTCTGGGAAGGCAGAGCTGACTAAGCCCCAGCCTCTGCTGGGAGAAGCCCAGGGTCGTTGTGGAGATAGATGGACAAGCTGACACCTTCCTTCCCACGGTACCCTGTATCCGAGCCACAGAGTGATGCTGTAGCTACACACGTGCCTCACTCCAACCCAGGGTGGGTCAAGATCAAACTCAATGGGAAATGCCGCCTCGGCAGTTTCTCTACTTGCTCAGTCTTTCAAACTCATTTCTGAAGACCACTGCTGAGAGGATTCTGAACAGATTTGTAGTTGGCACAAAATCCTCCAGAGATTCACCCTTTTGTTTTTTCAATGATTTTTCAGTTTTTCTAAATGCACCAGAGAATACCCCAGTTAGGAGCTAAGATATCACTGACACCAGATGTTGTTGTTGTCAGGTGCCGTTGAGCCAGCCCTCCACACAAGGCGACCCCACACACAGCGGGATGAAACGCTCCCTGGTCCTGCGCCATCTCCATCATTGGTTTCGAATCAGACTGTTATGATCCATAGGATTTTCACCGGCTGACTTTCAGAAGCAGATTGCTAGGTCTTTCCTCCTAGTCCCTCTTAGTCTGGAAGCTTTGCTGAAACCTGTTGTAACACACAAGCCCCCAGTGACAGATGGGTGGTGCCTACGTATGAGGTGCACTGGCCAGGAATCAAACCTGGGGCTCCTGCATGGAAGACCAGAATCCTACCCCTGCACCCCCATTGCCCTCTAACACCAAATACTCAAATACTTTTCAGCAGGAAGGTCCATGCAGTAGCAGGGGTCAGAGAAAATGCTGGTCAAACCAGGGAGGCATAGCTTTATTTAACATCGGAAGGGATGACTACCTCACCACTGCTGAGAGGAGGGCGAAGACTGGGGAATGAGATTAAAGAGGTAGGAGAGTGTCCCTAAAAGCGGGTTCTGTGGAATGCTAGTGCCTAGGTGCCCTATAGGAAAAGGGTCCGGGATCAAATAAGTCAGAGAACACTGGACTTTGTTGCAGGGGTCCCAACAGGATGGTGACAGAGAGACACAACTGATGTTGTCAGTGGGTCTAACAGTCCTTAAAGGCAAAGGCTACAGAAACCAGCCTGTCTGTTTGGGATGCAGATACAAGGCAGGAGACGGTGCAGAATTAGCCCATGGAGCTCAGGCCTCCAGCAGCTCCCAAGTTCCCCACAGGGATACCAGGTGGTCAGCGCTACCACCTGCATGGTGTGTGCCTTCGGCCAGCATCAAGACCTTGAATTCTACTGTCTGCTGCTTGTTACACTCCTCTGGCCTCTCCCAACTCTTTCAGACATTCAGCTCAGCAGATGCAAGAAACTGCTACAGAACAACCCCAGCCCATTCTTCCAGGTGTTGATGGCTGGACCGAGTCTATGGAAGGCCAGCTTCCTAGGTTTCTCACCCTCTAGAAGTGGTTTGTAAGCTTCAACACTCATTGGAATCACCAGGGAAGCTATAAAAAATGCCCATACTGAGTCTCACCTCCAGAGAGGCTAAGTAATTGATTTGGGGTGTGGTTTGGGCATTAAGAGTGTTTTAAAAGCTCCCCAGGGAATTCCAATGCACAGCCAAAGTTAAGAATGCTGCCCTAGTAGGACGAGGCAGTATGCCCAATTGATTATCCCTTTTTTCTTTTATTTTTTTGTTTTTTTTATTGAACTTTAAATGAAGGTTTACAGAACAAACTAGTTTCTCATCAAACAGTACACACATTGTTGTATGACACTGGTTAATAATCCCATGACATGTCAGCACTCTCCCTTCTCAACCCCGGGTTCCCTATTGCCAGCTTTCCTCTTCCCTCCTACCTTCCAGTCCCCGCCCCAGGGCTGGTGCACCCCTTTAGTTTTGTTTTGTTCCATGGGCCTGTTCAATCTTTGGCTGAAGGGTGAACCTCAGGAGTGACCTCATTACTGAGCTGAAAGGGTATCCGGGGGCCATACTCTCAGGGTTTCTCTAGTCTCTGTCAGGCCTTTCTTTTTGAGTTAGAGTTTTGTTCTACATTTTTCTCCAGCTCTGTCCAGGACTCTCTATTGCTATCCCTATCAGAACCGTCAGTGGTGGTAGCCAGGCACCATCTAGTTGTACTGGACTCAGTCTGGTGGAGGCTGTGGTAGATGTGGTCCATTAGTCCTTTGGACTAATCTTTCCCTTGTGGATTATCTCTTTGTGATTACAGATAACGCACAATGTGTTAAAGGCTCAGAGAATTCCTGCAGTAAAAACCCCTGTTTAACCCATATTCCCCAAACTTATTTAACCATGGAACCCTTTTGTCTCCCAACACCTATTGACATTGGAGAAAATAACATCCTGTGGGACACACTATAGGACATGCTGGGGATAGAACAGACACTGAACAAAGGGTGTAAGGATAAAGAGTTCGCAGACAATCCATTCTACAAGGTGAAGGGGCCCATGGGGTCGGGGAGTGAAAATAGAGGGCCCATGGAGGCAGAAGGCCATTCTGATCTTTACCTATGGTGAAAGATTGTATTATTGATCTAATAACCACCTTATTGGTGATTCAGTGGTAGAATTTCCGCCTTCTATGTAGGAGACTTGGGTTCATTTCCCATCCAACACGCCTTGTACACAGCTCCCACCTGTCTGTCAGTGGAGGCTTGTGTGTTGCTATGATGTTGAACAGGTTTCAGCAGAGCTTCTAGAATGAGAGAGACAAGGGAGAAAGGACTGGTGATTTACTTCTGAAAATTAGCCAATGAAAGCTCTATGGATCACATAAGTCAAGGGCTAATTCCAAGGCAGCCAACAACAATACGCACCACTGGCTTGTCCAGGTGACTTACTCTGACCAATGAAATGTGAGAGGAAATGAAGTGTGCCTCTTCTGAGCAGAAGCTTTAAGAGCAATTGCCTGGTGTCATTGAGTCCTCTTGGTTTCCTTTTATCATAAGACAACAACAAGATCCCAGATAGGAGCTGCTCCATCAGCCTAAGTCCTTGTGTGAAGGACACATGGAACAAAGCCACAGCCCATCCATATGGACAAGTAACTTGAGTGAGACATAAATCTTTGTGATTGTAAACCACTGATATTTTCAAGTTACTTGTTACCGTAGCACAACTTAGCTTAAGCTGGCTGACGCACCCACAAAAACAGCGCTGGTAACATGCTTGGTCTTGCCATAAAGTGCTAAAACCTTCTGTACTATTTAAATTTTTCCTCTTGAGCATGTATTTTATTTAAAGAGGGAGAAAACTTGTTTAAAAATGTTTCAAGTTTTAGCCTCACATTGACCCTTGTAGATGAAATTGCTTCTGCTAGGACAGGCAGGGCCATTTGGAAGTTCTCAGTGCATTCTTTACTCAAGTAAGGCAGCAAAATGCTGTTCCTGGCTGGAGGAGATGCCTAACCTTTAACAAATATCCTTTCAGAACTTGGATGTGCAGAGGAAATGCTTTGGGGGACATGACTTTAAAACCAGAGAATGCTATTTTTGGTCTCTGCCCAACACACACAGGCTCTGGGTCACCCACCTGGAGGGGAAATAGCTCAGTCAAAATGTCGAGGCAATAACTTCCACAAGACCTGTCAGTTTCCTGCTCAGGAGACGATTAGGCAGCAGAGAGTAATGTATATGCAGTGTTAGAAGGCCTGTCCAAGAACAGCATGGAGTTCATCCTTCCGCTGGGTCACTAAAGTCTGCTGGAGTCCCTAGGTTTGAGCCCCTGTTGAAAAACATCTGCCTCAATCACCTAACATGGTGCCTGCAATTCTGCCATTAAAGCTTTATTCCTTGCAGTCCTGCTGGTCTCCCACAATGCTCTATGATGAAGCTTAGCAAAGTGGAATCTGTGAGACTGCTGACTTGTTAATAGGAATGTGTGATTGGCATCAGGCTTGAAGATCTAAATGGCAGTGTTCTTAGATGGAAATGAGCGAGAGGAGTCACCAGGAGCTGTCACTTCTGGAACCAGGCACAGTGAGGCCAAGACAAGAAGAATCCTGGTACCACAGGCCTGGGCAAGGGTCAGCCATGAGCATGGCTGGTGTTCAGCTGGTACGCACTGGTACAGCTAAACCTGTGGTTAGAATACTGAAATAATTCCGTTTTGGTGGTAAATAGCTGTTGTCATTCAAGATTAAAGCTCTAATGGCAGAATTCCAGGCACAGTCTTGGGTGATAGGATTGCCCTAGCCATGTTTCACAGGACCACTCCCCCTCCCCCTAGCCTCCCCATCACCCAGCAAACAAAGAGAATGGAGCCACCTGGTCAACATATACCTTAAAAGTGATCTGATTGCCAGCTGAGAGCAAAGCCCTGTAGGAACTGAACTTGGGTGGTGATTTACCAAAACTTGAAAAGGAAGTACGGAGGGAGATGGAGGCCAAATGGAGCCAGACACAAAGTTCTCCAGGCTCCTGTGTGCAGAGGGGCTGAAGGGGAAGTAGGCAGCACTTGGCCACTATTGAGAACTGGGGCAGAGTGAGTCCCTCAAATGCTTCCATCAAGACAAGAGCTCCCAAAGTACTCAGGGTGAAATGTCTGGGTGAGAGATGGGGAGCCTTCTAAAACCTACAAAGTATCCAGAATATATAATGAACTCCTACCAATCAATAAGAAGACAAAAAGCCCAGTAGACAACTGGGTAAAAGAGTTGAACAGGCACTTCACAAAGAGGATGTCCACATAGCCAATTAAAAAAAAAAAAAACCTGTTGCCTTTGATTCCAATTCATAATGACCCTATAAGGACAGATTAGAACTGCACCCATAGGGTTTCCAAGGAGTGGCTGGTAGATTTGAACTGCTGACCTTTGTGGTTTACAGCCAAACTCTTAACCACTGCACCACCAGGGCTCCAAAAACCCATTGCCATCAAGTTGACTCAACTCATAGTGACCCCATAGGAGAGAGTAGAACCACCCCACAAGGTTTCCAAGGAGCAGCTGGAGGATTCAAAATGCCAACCTTTTGATTCGCAGCCAAGCTAATAGCCACTGCCACCACCAGGGCTCCACGATCAATAAGTATATGTTAAGAGGCTCAACCTCATTACCGATCAGGGAAACACAAATTAAAACCACAATGTGATATTACTATACACCCACCAATACGGCTAAAATGCCAGACAGATAATACAAGTACTACAAGAACGGGAAGCACCTGAAGCTTGCATATGCTGGGAGTGTGTAGGTGGACTTCATCAAAATAGCGTTGAAGGAAAGAAGCCAGCCACGAAGCAATACGCACTGTAGGATTCTGTTCGTAGGAAGTTAAGACAACAGGCTGGTAGAACTCAGTACGTGGCTCTATCAGCCTGCTGGGTTACTGAGGGTGCGGAGGCTAGAGGTTAATGGGAAGGGCACAATGAGGGCTTCTGGGGTGCTGGTACTAAAAGTTTCTAGAAGTGCTAGCTTCATGGATTTAGTTAGTGAAATCCATCAAGCTACCCACATACGACATGTCTTTTTTTCTGTGTCTGTTACATGTCAGTAAAAGTCAGGGGAGAAAACCCTCAAGAAGGTATTCTGTGTTTATTCGCCCCCTTTTCACACATGTCCGAGGGCAGAAAAAGAGAGAATTATTGTCCCTAAAAAACATTTACCTGACTACATTTCCACCCTTTTCCATCAACACTGAAAGAACAATCATGGCTGATAGCATCCTCCTCTCAAAAGAGAAATGTACTTGGTATGCAGAATCTCCCTCTGTGGACAGGCGAGCGGGCTTGTGAAGTGTCTGTGTGTTCCCTGTCGGGCTCATATTTAGTCGTCATTTATCCAGCACCTACAGGGTGCTGGGAACTCTCACCTACGGCACCTCATGCACCGATCCCAACAAATTGTGCAGTAGAGACGATGACCCACATCCTACAGACCAGGAGGCCAAGACTCCGAGAGGTGCGTGATACTTACAAAGCTGTCCAGCTGTGTGCCGGAACCAGGAGGTGAGCCCTTGGGCTTCCAGCTCCAAGTTCATCAGGTCACAACTGCCTGTTCACATTGGACAGGAGAGGAAATTCGGAAGCAAACCCCATCTTTCATTGCTGGTAAATCATTTCCCGTGCAGACATTTATTTCTGCATAATCCACACAAACACACACGAAGCCTCCTCCCAAGCGGTGGCATCCAGACCTGGGACCTGTGCCCAGGGTTGTTGTTGGGGGTCGTGAGGAAAAGCAGGGCTGTGGCTAGGACCATGCAGCCTTTCCTCTCATGCCGCGACGGGGTGGCTGTGGCTTTTTCCTCTAGAACAGCCCAGACCTCCCTACGCAGAGGCCTGACACAGCCTTCCAAACCACCATTTGGAAGCCTAGTCTCTATATGAGCTGAAGAGTGGGCCTTCTGTCCCACCTGGAGAAAGTGAGGAAGGGCTTTCTGAGGTGAGCACTCCAGCAGTGAGTTCTGTGTGTGGGGTGGGGAGGCAGAGCCAGTAGGGTTGTTGCCAGCTCCAGCCACCAGGAGGCCTGGTAATAAAAAAAAAAAAAAAAAAAAAATTTGTAATAGCGGGGCTAAAACCCACAAAACCCAGTGCCGTCAAGTCAATTCCGACTCATAGCAACCCTATAGGACAGTGTAGAACTGCCCCATAGAGTTTCCAAGGAGTGCCTGGTGGATTTGAACTGCTGACCCTTTGGTTAGCAGCTGTAGCACTTAACCACTACGCCACCAGGGTTTCCGGTAGTGGGGCTAGGTGCTCCAAATTCAAGTTGGTACAGCCTTTCCATGGCTGCTTCTTACCTCCTCCAGGCACCTAGGCTCCCCTTCTCTCCTCCAGTCCTCAGATCTCACCACCCTTATGTGTGACCTTGGCCAAGATCCCATCTTCCTTTGAGCCTCAATCTCCTTGTCTGGAAAATAGGAAACTTGGACTACTGTATATATGTTTCATAGTCCCTTTCAGCTTTCACATTTGGGAGTTCCTCAGATCTCATCAAAAACACAAGAGCCCAGGCCTCATCCCTGCAGATTCAAGATGGGGACCAGGCTCAGGTTGGGGCTGGGGTTTCTGTACGTTTTAACATGATCCCTGAGCAACACTCTGATGCATATGAAGTTGACCCTCTATCCCAATGGGTCCCAAACATGGCTGAATCAGAGCTCCCGAACTGTACGTGCTGGAAATTAGTATGTTTTTAAACACCTCCCTGGGGATGCCAATGAGCAGAAGTGAGAAACATGGGCCTCTAGTTAAGACAGTTTCTGCTGGCCCAAAAAACTAGTTGCCATTGAGTTAACCCTGCGTGTCAGAGGAGAACCGTGCTCTGTAGGGTTTTCAATGGCTGATTTTTCAGAAGTAGATTGCCAGGCCTTTCTTCCAAGGTACTTCTGGGTAAACTTGAATCACCAATCTTTCAGTTAGCAAGTGAGTGCATTAACTGTTTATGCCACTTAGGGACTCATGAGGACCCACATCTACTTACCTAATTATGCCTGTTTTTTTTTTTTTTTTTCTTTATGCACAGGGTGGAATTAATGGCTTCATTTAGCCTTGGGCAGGCAGGCGGAGACATAGTAGGTCTCTAGAGCAGTGTGGCGGAGAGCCAGATGCTGGATCCCCACCAGGGAGAGCTCTGGGCTCAGTATCTCCTGGTTGAGGCTGGCCCAGCCCCACCTCATAAATCACTGACCAGGAAGTCCAGGGCAGGCGTCCTGCTTCGATATATACTACACATTAGATGCTTCGCTGGTGTCCCACAAGTGAGCTTTGTGAGGCGAGGGTCACGGAAGAGTGGTGGGCAATTAACATAAATCAGGCTTGGGGCCAGCTCATCCCCCCGAACTTCCCACCCCACAAGCCCCTACACACAGGGGCCTAAAACATGGCTTTTTGTTTTTTTTGGAGGGGGGGAGCTTCTGGCTCTGGGTTTGAGGGTGCACAAAAGGCCCTCAAAAAAGAGACGGAAATCTATTACCCGCCTGGCCAGAAATAGCCCAGTGGAGGCTGGGCTGAAGCCAATGGCTGAGCAGCCATCCGAGGGGCTGGGAGGCCTTTGTGGGGCAGGGCTGTGAGGGGACGCTTTCACCTCAGGCGATCTTGGGACAGTGACTGTAGCTTCAGCCTCTCCAACAGCAAGGAGTCCAATTGAGGAATGGCTCAGGGGTGTCTCCCTTACCCTCTGGGAAGCAGTGACCAGTTTGCCTCAGGCTGTGCTTCACAAGGGCGCCATTCAAGGCCCATGTGAGGCAGAAAGCCTTCCTAGCCCTGGGCCCTGAGGCCTGCACCCACCAGAGAGGGTGCCCTTGTTCATTCATCTGACCAGAGGCGGTTCTTCCACATGCAGACACCAGCTCCATGGAGATTTCAGGGGGCCCTTCAAACTTACCCTCAGGCTGCTTTGCCCTGCCTAGGTTTCTGGCCTGATTCCCCACCCCAACGGAAAGTTGAAGAAAGAATGGGGCTATGGATGGTGGCCGAGGAGGGGGCAGCAGTACAGCGAGGAACCGGGAGAGGAGGTAGGAGTGTGTGGTAAAATGAGTTCCCTTATGGGGCCTTTTATCTTTGTTCTTTGGAAAAACAGCTTGAGAGATTATCTTCCCAGACCAGGAGAAGTTACCTTTGCCCTAGTTTTCTACCCCAGAGGGTTTGTTACTTTTATACAGGTTGATTGACATTTCCTGGGTAAACTGTAAACAACTCTATAGCTTGATAGTTTTTGTCTGGCCCTGGGCTGTAGCCTGCCCTGTAGTTGGTCTATTTTAGGCAGGAATTGGTATAGACTATGCAAATAAGGTGACTATGGCCCACCAAGGGGATTGGTCAGCTTGTTGCCCTGCTAGGAGGGCCATGTCTTGAAATTGACAAGGATTTTGCTTATATATGCAAGCAGCTCCACAGAGGTTTAAAGAAGGAAGAAAGAAGAGGAGAAAAGGTAAGAAAGGCAAGAAGAGACAAGTAGAGAGAGAGAAGGCAAGGAAACTCCTAAAAGAGTTGTAACATGGGTCAAGGGCTGTAACACTAAGGACAGCGAGAGGCCTAGAAGGGGGCCTGTGACAGAGTTGGTGGTGATGGCAGTAACCTGCTGTTAGGAATGCAGCTAAGACGGAGCCAAACAAAGCTGCGACACTGGCAATGAGCTGGATCAGCTGGCAGTGGAGAGGACAGTGGCAGAGAGGTCAAAGGCAGAGAGGCCTGCATGGCTGAGGAGGGTGTGCACAGCCATGAGGAGGCCTGTCCTGAGGAAGCCAAGAGAAAGCCTATTCTGAGGGGCTAAAAGGAGGCCTGCATGGCTGAGAGGTGGTGTGCATGGCCAAGAGGCCTGTCCTGAGGGGGCCGCGAGGCCTGCATAGCTGAGAGGTGGTGTGCACGGCAGAGAGAAGGGCCTGTTTGTTGGCATGGCCACGAGGAGCTGAGAGAGCTGTCCTGCACTGAAGAAGGGAGGGATGTGCTCTCCACTCCAGGGGAGCCTTCCAGACTTTGCCTACAGGCTTCTTGATCCTGATCCCGAGTTGTACCCTGTTACTTCCTTAATAAACCACTTAATGTGAGTATGGTCTGTGAGTTCTGTACGGCCATTGCAATAAACTATCAAACCCAGAAGAGAAGTAGAAAGTGCTGCGGGAGGGATGGCTGGTGTCAGAATTGGTAAAAAGGTTGGAGTGTGGAAGTATATCTGACCTCCATCTCATAGGAATCAGCCTTGGGCTGATTTTGATTCTCTCTCCTCCTCCTGAAGCTAGAAGACTCCAGGGGCTACTACTTGAACATTACAGCGTGAGATGAACCTTGAGCACCAGGGAACCTAGCAGTGGAGGGTCAGGTGATGCTGTGAGGAGACCTGCCAAGATGTGCATTGCTCAGCCTGATGAACAGTGGTGCCCATTGATGGGCACTTACTCTATGCCAGGCACTGTGCTAAATGCTGTCTGTGCTTGGGAGAAAGTTTAGCTTAATGGTAAGAATATAGATTCTAGAGTCAAATCTAACACTTCCTAGCAGTATGACCTTGGGCAAGTTATTCCATCTATGTTTGGGTTTCCATAGCTAGAAAATGTGGGTGACGTGGTTGCTTAAATGAGATGGTGTATGTAAAGAGCAATGCATGGCATACAGTAAGTCCTTATTACATGTAATTGTTTATTATCTCTCTAGGTCTTTACAACATGGAGGTGCAATTATGTATTGGTTAGGGTAATGCCATGAGGGCAGTGATGGTTCAGTGGTAGAATTCTTGCCTTCCATGCAGGAGATACAGGTTTGATTCCCAGCCAATGCATTTCATGTGCAGCCATCACCCACCTGTCGGTGGAGGCTTGTGTGTTGCTATGATGATGAACAGGTTTCAACACAGTTTCTAGACTAAGAGAGACAAGGGAGAAAGGACTGGCAATCTACTTCCAAAAATCAGCCAATGAAAACCCTATGGATCACAATGGTCTGATCCCCAACCAGTCATGGGGGTGGTGCAGGATCAGGCAGCATTTCACTGTGCTGTGCATGGGTTGCCATGAGTCAGGGTCGACTCGAGAGCAGCTGACAACAACAAGGGTAATGCTAGATGTGTAACAAATAATCCCTCAAAGTTCAGCAGCTTAACAGATACTTTTGCTCATGTAGGCCAATGCTGGTGTTCTGGTTGTCAGGCAGTTTTCCTCCACATGGTGATTCAGGGATCCAGGCTTAGAACTCTAGAGTTCTCTGCTTCCAGGCGGAAGTTGAAAGAGATGGTGAAGAAGAGGTGTCTCCTTCTTAACCACACTGACCCAAAAGTGACCCTTACTTCCACTCACATTCCATTGGTGAGAACCAGAACATGACCCCCTAAGTGCACGTAGTGCTGAGAAATGAAGTCCCTACCTGGGCGGCCACTGTCCAACTTCAACTTTGTAGTATGGAAAAGTAGCCTTCTCTGCTACATGTTACTGAAGGATTGTTGTTGTCGTTAGCTAGTTTCATATTGGCCCTAACTCATGGTGACCCCATGCATAAGGGAACAAAATGCCTGGTCCTGCACCATCTTCATGATTGGTTGCAGATTGAACCTGGTGATCACAGGGTTTTCATTGGCTGATTTTCAGAAGTAGATTGCCAGGCCTTTCTCCCTAGTCTGTCTCAGTCTGGAAGCTCTGTTGAAGCCTGTTTATCATCAAAGCAACACACAAGCCTTCACTGACAGACAGGTGGTGGCTATGCATGTGGTGTACTGTCTGGAAATCTAACGTGAGTCTCCCCTGTGGGAGAAGAAAGTCCTATCACTGAACCACAAATGCCCCCACTATTGAAGGACAAAGAGTCTAAATTACAGGAAGGATAACTCACTCAAGGTGGAACAGCTTGCAGATGTAGTTCTGAGATTTGAACACATCCGTCTGCCTCCTAAACTTGACATCTTTGCACTGAGCTATATTGCCTCTGCCTGGGGCATTTTATCTTCTCCTGTCTGAGGTCAGATCCTTCAACTGAAAACATCCTAGAACATGATGGAGGGGAAGGAGTGAGGATCTGACTCTAAAATTGCAGCTGCAGGAGCCATATCATCCAAGCCAATTCAAGGATCGTAGTTGATGCTAAAAATGGTTTCCATTGGGACAGATGGAACAGAATGGAGAGAACCCAGGTAAGGGTCAATATTTAAGGCTCCAATGGGCAAGAGACCAGCTAGGAGTCAGACCCCAGTTCTGAAGATAGCCTGGGATGCAATAAGTTAGGAAGAAAGTGTAGGGAGAGAGGAAGTCTCAAGCCCTCAGGGCTGAACCAGCATGCAGCTGAAAGGCAGTGATGTCTTCTTAGGGGGACTTGTTCTTGAGCTGGGTGGCAGCCAGGAGATTCTCGGAATGATGTGTGAAGGCGTCTTGGTTTGGATCTCCCATAAACAGACTTGAGATATGGATTCAAGCATAAATAATTTATGTAGAAGGTGATCCTAGAAAATGCCAGTAGGGTAGAAGAGGGGACATGAGGCAGGAAGGCAAGGAGCCAAAAGAGGTGTGTTATCTAGCAAGTTGCCACTATGGGCAACAGGAGTTTAATCCTGCTGGAGAACTCTGAAAGACAATGTAGAGCGTGCCTCAAAGTTATCAAAACAGGGTTTTGTTTTTTTTTAATCCACGCACTCCCAGTAGTTAACACACTTCTGCATGTAGGGGGTATGGGTGGGAATCAACAGCATCTGCTCACAGGGTATCATCCTGGGTCTCAGAATCACATGGAGGCCCTGGGTGTTGGCACCAAGGCTGCTGATGTATTTCCTGGGATTGACTTAGAAATTGGGGTGAATCTGTGGTTCACGGGCAGGCAGCAAGGGGCCAAGTGTGATACTACGATACGGGAGGGGAGGATGAAGGGTGATAGCAGTCATGCAGGGGATCCCTGTGGAGCCCCAGCCATTGCCCCCAGGGGCTTATCACCAGCAGAATACACCCACTCTCCCTCTTCCTTTCCTCTCTGCCCTTTCCATCCAGGTCTACATCCAGACTGCCACCCAGGCATCTACCAATCCATGGGGAGCAAAGGAGGAAGCCAAGAGCAAGCAGAAATTCACTGTGTAGCACAATCAGGGCAATAGACCTGGTACCCATGTGAGCCAGGGGACCGGTGGACAGCTCCCTCTGAAGAGAGCATGACCCCTATGCTGCCAACCCTGGCCCTAGGGAGAAAGCCCTTGAAATCTCACCTCTGACATCTTTTCTCTCCCACTTCAAAAGGTTCCCGTGAAGACGTCAGCCAGAGTGACTGCTTAATTAAATGCATTTAAAGGTAATTAAGTGTAATTTCCCTGCTGAAAATACAAAGGCAGCTGGGGCTGGTGGAAACAGCAGTACTTTCCAGCCAACTTTTAGGGTCCCCGATTTGAGGCCGAAGAGGGATGGAGAGTTTGGGGGAGTGGGAAGGAAAGCCAGGCACAGGTTCATGACCTTGTTCTACCAGAACAGCACAAGGACACCCAGAAGGTACCTAATAAGTGTGAGGTGGGTGTCCTGCGGACAGGAAGTACCCAGTGGTATCAAAATTGAAGATCCTTCTGTGTATCTCCTGCCTATCTATAGAGGGCCCAGAAGTAAAGGATGCCCCCATGGGGGCTGGTGTTCAGCTTGAAGAGAGCCTGAGTGACAAGCATGGTAAATAGACTGGGCTTTGGATTGGACATGGCTGGAACTGAGCCTCTAGTTCATCACTCACAGGCTATCTGACCTTGAGAAACAGGCTCTACCAACTGAACTTCAGTTTCCTATCTGTGCAGTGAGAACTATGACAGCAGCACCTACCTTTTAGGGGTGTTGGAAGGATTAAATAAGAGAAACTATACAAAGCACCTGACACATTGTAGGCACCCAATGACCATTTATTAAAAAAGAGAAGCTATTGGGTGTAATAAAATCAAAAGTAACTTGTGGAGTACCTACTATGTGTGGACACTGCCAAATGCTCTATGGGCACTTGCTCGTTTACTCCTCTCCAGAAGAAAGCTGGGATAGGAAGAAGTGGAGATTGGAGGAACTAATACAGCTGTATGGAGGGTGGTCAGCAGAGGACAGTGGGCATGCCACATTTGGGTTTGGTTGCAGCAGGCATCCATGTCACAGGGAGTACAATTTCATGGATGGGCCAGGAGAATCTACATTGTGGTGATGCTTGAAGCCCAGCAGGCAGTGAACATGGCTTAATTGGGATGCCAAATCTGTGGCCTACGTGTCACTACTCTGCAGCCTGTGTCTCTGGCAGACATCACTAATCCATCACAGACTGTTCCCCCTGGATGTCTCCAAATCCTTCTCAAGGCAGGTTCTACCAATCAATGAGAGTTGTTCAATGAAGTTAAATCAGCTTACCCCCTTCGCACTTCTGGATGAATACATCAGGGAAAGGTGGGCGTAAGAAACAGTCCTTTAGCTGATGTGAGGGGCACTACTCTCAGGACCCCTAGCATTAGATGAAGTGCAACCTCTGTGTGCCAGTGGGAACAGGACTCCTAATGCCCTCCTTTTCTCATGACATACCCAAACAGACAAACAAAAAACCCCAGTTGCCATCGAGTCGACTTCGACTCATGGCAACCCCATGTGAGCCAGGGTAGAACTGTGCTCCACAGGGTTTTCAATGGCTGATTTTTTGGAAGTAGTTTCCAGGCCTTTCTTCCAAGGGACTTCTGGGTGGACTTCACCCTTCAGCCTTCTGATTGGCCACCACATGTGCTAACTGCACCACACACCCCTCCAGATCAGGACTGACTCAGGAAGGGAGTGGGACTGACTGCTTGGTGCAAGAACTCTGGTACTGCAGATCAGTAAGGCTGGGGCAACTGAGGTCACTACCAGCCTCAGCTTCCCCATCTGGAAAGTGCAGGGGAAGGTAAACTCTCCCAATAGACTCCACTTGCCTAAAATCAAGCAGGCCAATCCTGCTGCAGGGATGTTTCCAGAGAAGATTCTTGTGTCAAGGAGCACAGACTTTAGTTTGGCCCAAGAAGCTTCCTCAGGGAAGAATTGAGAGTTCAGAGCCGCAGGTGGAAACCCCCAGAAGTCTGACAGAAGCCGAGTACCATCAGGGATATGGTAGCATTTCTCAGAGCCTCTCATGGTCCCCAGTTTCCTCCAAGTGTGAATCGTTCATTTTTTGTTTTCCAGATTCCATCACTCAATTAACCAGCCAGCAGGTGCCACCTCCTGCACGCAGCCTTTTGCACAACGCAGGAAGAGCTAGCAACTTTTGTCCTCCAAGAATTGCCACTCCTGCTGTCTTAGTTTTTCAGTGCTGCTGTAATAGAAATACCACAAGTGGGTGGCTTTAGTGAACAGAAATTTATTTTCTCAAAGTTCAGGAGGCTACAAATCAGAATTCAGGGCATGGCTCTAGGGGAAAGTTCTTCCTTGCCTATTTCAGCTGCTAGACCCATTGCTATCAAGTTGATTCCAACTCATAGTGATTCTATAGGAGAGAGCAGAACTTCCCCATAGGGTTTCCAAGGAGTGACTGAGGGATTTGAACTGCAGGCCTTTTGGTTAGCAGCTGAGCTCTTAGCCACTGTGCCACCAGGGCTAGTAGCTGGCAATGCGTGGAGCTCCTGGGCTTGTAGATTTATCTACCTCCTTCATCGTCAGATAGCATGTTTTCTCCTGTGTCTGCTTTCTTGGCTCTGTGTCTGTGCTGCTCCTCGTAACTCACAGTGATGAGGTTTAGGACACACCCTACACTGAAATGGCCTCGTTGACATAACAAAGAAAACCCTATTCCCAGATGGGATTACGTCTATAGGTATAGGGGTTAGAATCTCAACACGTATTGTGGTGGACACATTTCAGTCTATAACACCTGCTGTTTTATGTTCTGTTTCATCCAGGACACCACCCTCCCTGCCAGTTTCTGCCCCTCTTCCCTTCTTTTCCATGTGTCTTTGGTATTTCTTTGCCTCCATTCACCTGAGCTGTTTCAGCTCAGGCTTGTACAGTGGTAACTAACACTATCCTGTGCTTTGGTTTGTATGTTCTTTGAATGACCACATGTGTATTGATGTCTCCGTTCAGTGAGGCAGACTGTGTGTGCACACAGATGTTAAGAGGAAAGAGAGAGACGGGGCTAAGATGGCAGAATAGTCAGATGCTTCCTGTGGTCTCTCTTACAACAAAGACCTGGAAAAACAAGTGAATCAATTATATATGACAATCTAGGAGCCCTGAATATCAAAGACAAAGTTCAGGAGTCAGACCGAGTGGTACGGGAAGGAAGAGACCGTTCAGAAGCACCAAAGAAGTGCCAGACTTGAGCTAGCCAGCACCCTGTAGACTGGAACAGCTGGTGCATGCAGGCCAAGGCAAGCAGTAGCACTCGGAACCATTTCACTACTTTGGGAGAGATCAGGCGATGGAGAGTCAGAACAAGCCTCCAGAGCCAGGGGGAAGCGGTGCTACATCTTTGAAAGTTAAGTGCAAGCATCTAACCTACTGTACAGGGTCAAAATAGACCCTCCTCCTCTGGGACTTTCCTAGGGGAGAAGTTTCATAGCAGAGAAGCGCCTGTTTCCCCTCACCCAGCCCTCTCCCTGCTCTGCTCCGATACCAGTCTGGCAGTATTCAGCAGCTGCCACAGCCCCTAAGCCAGATATAGGAGCTATCGCACGGAAATAGAAGCTATCACATCCAAGCCAGTCTCACAGCTTTAGGAAAAAAGAAACCCGCCAACTCCCCTAAGCCAGCTACTTAGAACTAACCATGCCCAAAAGGGTCTCATGGCTTTAAAAAATTGCCATGCCCCTAAGCCAAGAACTCAGGGCAGGCACTGCCCCTTTGCCTAGGCACAGGCTTAAGGGATCCACGGACTTTGAATACCCTTCACTCCTGCCTAGACTTGTGTGGGCCAATTCAAAAGCATAGGCCCTCATTAGTTATATATACCTGAAACCTATTTTCAACTGCAGCAGCCAAGGGGGAGTGGCAGATTTGTGACATTTGACACTACCTGCCCATTAAGCAGGGTCCTCACCCATCCACCTCAGGGGCCTGAGGACTGATAATTTCACCCATTCCAGCTAGCCACCCAAGACAGGGGTCCAAAAATAAGTAATGCCTGCCAGTCCTTATAACCAACTTCACTGGGTACCCAAAGTCTGGCTACAAAACCCACCCACCTACATGCTCTAGTATATAGGACATACCTTCCATGTAAACATTTGGGGCAGCCATCAGCCCCCTACCTTGCTCAGCACACAGCCCCTTATAGCAGCCAGATACCTGTGCCTGCTCTAGTCACCCTTATGTAGCCCTGCCCATCTAGGACTGTAAGTGAGAGTCTGTACCATACACTTGGTAACTGACGACCTGGACACCTGACCTGAACCCACACAAGAAAAGAAAATGGACTCCTGGGCTCACACACCAACTAGCAGCTCTAACTACCAGGTGACAGGACATGAGAGCTTCAAAGATGCCAATAACCAAAGTAGCTCACATGCCCAGCCTTTTTGGGCATATCAAAACAAAACAAAAAGCTAGGACACAGTAAGCAAACATACAATAAATAAATATAATAACTTATTGATGGCTCAGAGAAAACAGTCAATATCAAATCACATAAAGAAATAGATTCAGATGGCTCCAGCAAGTGACCAAAACAAAGAACCAGGAAACCTTCCAGAGGAAGGTAACGTCTTGGAATTACTGGAGGTAGAAGTTAAAAGATTAATGCACAGAGCTGTTCAAGAGATCAGCAAGGAGATCAGGCAAAACTTAGACCGATCCAAGGAACACACAGACAAAGCAATAGAGGAATTCAGGAAAGCAATACAAGATCAGTACAACAAATTTGACAGGTGGCTAGAATCCATAGGGAGACAGCAAATAGAAATCCAAAAGATTAGCAGTAAAACTTCAGAATTAGACAACTCAATAGGTCATAGGAATGGAATTGAGGCAATGGAAGTCAGAATTAGTGAGATTGAACATAAAGCATTTGACACCAACTTATTTGAGGAAAAATCAGATAAAACAAGTTTAAAAAATGAAGAAACCCTAAGAATTACATGGGACACTATCAAGAGGAGTAACCTATGAGTGATTGGAGTACCAGAACAAGAAGGGATAACAAAAAATATGAGAGAATTGTTGAAGATTTACTGGCACAAAACTTCCCTGATATCATGAAAGACAAGAATTATACACCCAGCAAAACTGTATCTCAAATATGAAGGTGAAATTAGGGCATTTCCAGATAAACAGAAGTTAAGGGAATTTTTAAAAACAAAACTGAAATTACAAGAAATATTAAAGAGAGAATTCTGGCTAGAGAGCCAACAACATCAGATAACAACCCAAGACTAGAATATAGGACAGAACAATCAGATATCTATCCAGATAGGGAAGTCACAAAAATAAGTCAAAGCTAAAAGACTGAAAATAGGGAAATAGACGTCAATATGTAAGTGATGACAACATTAAAACAAAAAAGAGGAACTAAATGGTATAGTCATAGAACTTTCATGTGGAGAGGAAGTTAAGGCAATATCAAGGAATAAAAGACTAGTTTAAATTTAGGAAAAAAAAGGGTAAGTTATAAGGTAACCAAAAAAACCAAAAAGGAAACAAAAAAATCTACCCATCAAAATAAAAAGAAGAAAAACATAAAGACTCAGCAAATGCAAAATCAACAACAATGAAAAAGATGAAAAGAAAATACATAAAGAAAAACAACTTAGCATAGAAAATTAGCTGGAACAAAGAAACTGTCAACCCCACACATACACACACACACAAAATCAAAATGACAGCAGTAAACTCATAAAAAAAAAAAAAATTTTTTTAATCTATCATTAATTACACTGAATGTAAATGGACTAAATCCACCAATAAAGAGAGAGTGGCCAAAGGATTAAAAAAAAAAAAATAACCACGATCTGTCTATATGCTGCCTACAAGAGACACACCTTAGACTCAAAGACACAAACAAACTAAAACTTGAAGTATGGAAAAAATATATATCAAGCAAACAACAACCAAAAAAGAGCAGGAGTGGTGATATTAATCTCCGACAAAATACACTTTAAAACAATATTCACCACAAAGGATAAGGAAGGACACTATATAATGATTAAAGGGTCAATACACCAGGAGGACATAACTATGATAAATATATATGAATCCAACAACAGTGCTCCAAAATATATAAAACAAACTCTAACAGCACTGAAAAGAGAAGTAGCTCCACAATAAAAAGTGGGAGACTTCAACACACTGCTTTTGGTGAAGGACAGAACAGCTAGAAAGAAACTCGATAAAGACGTGGAAGATTTAAATGCCACAATCAGTCACCTTGACCTCATAGACATATATGGAACACTCCACCCAATAGCAGCCAAGTATACTTTCTTTTCCAAATGAAACATTCTCCAGAATAGAACACATATTAGGCCACAAAGCAAGCCTTAACAGAATCCAAAACATCGAAATATTACAAAGCATCTTTTCTGACTATAAAGCCAGAAAGGTAGAAATCAATAACAGAAAAAGCAAGGAAAAAAAAATCACATACATGGAAACTGAATAACACCTTGCTCAAAAACTACTGGGTTACAGAAGAAATCAAGGACAGAATAAAGAAATTAATAGAATCAAATGAGAATGAAAACCCATCTTAACAGAACTTTTGGGGCACAGGAAAAGCAGCACTCATAGGTCGATTTATAGCAGTAAATACACACCTCCTAAAGAAGAAATGGCCAAAATCAAAACATTAATCCTACAACTTGAACAAATCAAAAGAGAGCAGCAAAAGAAGTCCTCGGGCACCAGAAGAAAGGAAATAGTAAAGATTCCAAAAACCAAACCCATTGCTGTCAAGTCAATTCCTACTCATAGCGACCCTATAGGACAGAGTAGAACTGCACCATATTGTTTCCAAGGAGCACCTGTTGTATTTGAACTGCCAACCTTTTGGTTAGCAGCCATAGCATTTAGCCACTACGTCACCAGGGTTTAGAGCACAAGTAAATGAAATAGAGAATAGAAAAACTGTTGAGTCAAAAAGACCAGCAGCTGGTTCTTTGAAAAGATCAACAAAATCAATAAACCATTGGCCAAGCTGACAAAAGAAAAACAGGAGAGGAAGTAAATAACCCAAATAAGAAATGAGATGGGAGATATCAAAACAGAACCAACTGAAACTGAAATATTACGAAAAATTGTATTCCAACAAATTTGAAAACTTAGAGGAAATGGACAAATTTCTAGAAACACACTATCTACCTAAACTAACACAAACAGAGGTAGAAAAAATAAATAAACCTATAACAAAAGAAGAGATTGAAGAGGTAATTAAAAAAAAAAAAAAACCTCCCAACAACAACAAAAAAGCCCTGGCCCTGATGGCTTCACTGGAGAATTCTGCCAAACTTTAGAGAAGAGTTAACACCACTACTACTAGAGGTATTTCAGAGCATAGAAAAGAATGGAATACTCCCAAGCTCATTCTATGAAGTCAGCATAACCCTGATACCAAAACCAGGTAGAGACACCACAAAAAGAAAATTACAGACCAATATCTCTCATGAACGTAGACACAAAAATCCTCAACAAAATTCTAGCCAATAAATTCAACAACATATCAAAAAAATAATCCATCATGACCAAGTGGGATTCATACCAGGTATTCAGGGATGGTTGACATCAGAAAAACAATCAGTGTAATCCATCACATAAATAAAACAAGAGATAAGAACCACATGAACTTATCAATTGATGCAGAAGACTTCCGACAAAGTCCGATGCACTTTCGTGATAAAAGCTCTCAGCAAAACAGGAATAGAAGGGAAATTCCTCAACATAACAAAGGGCATTTATACAAAGCCAAGAGCCAACATCATCCTAAATGGAGGGAGTCTGAAAGCATTCCCCTTGAGAACGGAAACCAGACAAGGATGCCCTTTATCACCACTCTTATTCGATATTGTGCTGGAAGTCCTACCCAGAGCAATAAAGCAAGATAAAGAAATAAAGGACATCCAAATTGGTAAGGAAGAAGTAAAACTATCCCTCGTATCAGATAATATGAGCTTATATGCAGAAAACCCAAAAGATTCCACAAGAAAACTACTGGAACTAATAAAAGATTCCAGCAAGTATCAAGATACAAGATAAACATACAAAATCAGTTGGATTCCTCTACACCAACAAAAAGAACTTCAAAAAAGAAACCACCAAATCAATACCATTTATAATAGCCCCCAAGAAGATAAAATATTTAGGAATAAACCTAACCAGAGACATAAAAGATCTATACAAGGAAAACTACAAGACGCTACTGCAAGAGATCTACATAAGTGGAAAAATTACCATGCTCATGGGTAGGAAGGCTCAACATTGTGAAAAAGTCTATTCTACCCAAAGCGATCTACAGATAGAATGCAATCCACATCTAAATGCCAACGACAGTTTTAAAAAGATAGAGAAACAAATCACCAACTTCATATGGAAAGGGAAGAGGCCTTGGATAAGTAAAGCATTACTGAAGAAGAAGAAAAGAGTGGGAGGCCTCACACTACCTGATTTTAGAACCTATTATACTGCCATGGTAGTCAAAACATCCCGGTACTTGTACGACAATGGATACATAGACCAATGGAACAGAATTGAGAACTCAGACGTAAATTCACCTACCTATGAGCAGTTAATATTTGGCAAAAGCCCAAAGTTCGTTAAATGGGGAAAAGACGATCTCTTTAACAAATGGTACTGGCATAACTGGATATCCATCTGCAAAAAAATGAAACAAGACCCGTACCTCATACCATGTACAAAAACTAACTCAAATGGATCAAAGACCTAAATATAGGATTTAGAATGATAAAGATCATGGAAGAAAAAATAGGGACAATGCTAGGAGCCCTAATACATGGTGGCATAAACAGAATACGAACCATAACAAGCAATGCATAAACACCAGAAGAGAAACTAGATAACTGGGAGCTCCTAAAATCAAACATTTACGGCCATCAAAAGACTTCACCAAAAGAGTAAAAACAGAACCCACAGACCATATCTTATATCTCTAAAATATATAAGATACTGCAATACCTCAACAACAAAAAGACAAATAACCCAATTAAAAAATGGGCAAACTTTATGAATAGACACCTCACCAAAGAAGACATTTAGGTGGCTAACAGGTACATGAGGAAATGCTCACGTTCATTAACCATTACCAAACCAAAAACCCATTGCTGTCAGTTCTAATTCGTATTAGAGAAATGCAAATCAAAACTACAATGAGATACCATCTCACCCCAACAAAGCTGGCACTAATCCAAAAAACACAGAACAATAAATGTTGGAGAGGTTGTGGAGAGATTAGAATACTTACACACTGCTGGAGGGAGTGTAAAATGGTAGAACCACTCTGGAAATCAATTTGGTGCTTTCTTAAAAAGCTAGAAACAGAAGTTCCACACGATCCGGCAACCCCACTCCTTGGAATGTACCGTAGAGAAATTAGAGCCATCACATGAATAGACATATGCACACCCATGTTCGTTGCAGCACTGTTCATGACAGCAAAAAGGTGGAAACAACCTAGGTGCCCCTTAACAGATGAATGGATAAATAAATTATGGTACATACACACAATGGAATACTGCGCAATGAATCCGTAAAGCATCTCATGACATGGACGAATCTGGAGGGCATTATGCTGAGTGAAATTAGTTAGTTGCAAAAGGACAAATATTGTATGAGACCACTATTAAAAGAACTCAAGAAAAGGTTTAAACACAGAAGAAAACATTCTTTGACGATTACGAGGGTGGGGAGGGAGCGAGAGGAGTATGCGCTAACCAGATAGTAGACAAGAATCTTCTTAGGTGAAGGGAAGGACAACACACAATACAGGGGAAATCAGCACAACTGGACCAAAGCAAAAGCTAAGAAGTTTCCTGAACACAACCAAACATTTTGAAGGACAAAGTAGCTGGGACTGGGGCCTGGGGACCATGGTTCGGGGGGACACCTAGGTCAATTGACATAACAAAGTTTATTAAGAAAATGTTCTGCAACTCACTTTGGTGAGTGGCATCTGGGGTCTTAAAAGCTAGCAAGTGGTCATCTGAGATGCATCAATTGGTCCCAACCCATTTGGAGCAAAGGAAAATGAAGAATACCAAAGATGCAGGAAAATATTAGCCCAAGAGACAAAAGGTCCACATAAACCAGAGACTCCATCAGCCTGAGACCAGAAGAACTAGATGATGCCTGGCTACCACCAGTGACCTCTTTGACAGGGAACACAACAGAGAGTCCCTGACAGAGCAGGAGAAAAGTGCAGAGCAGAACTCAAATTCTAGCAAAAAGACCAGACTTAACGGTCCGACCGAGAGTGAAGGAACCCCTGAAGCCCTGGCCCCTGGATGCTCTGTTAACCCAGAACTAAAACCATTTCCAAAGCCCACTCTTTAGACAAACATTAGACTGGACTATAAAACATAAAATAATACTCATAAAGGCTGTGCTTCTTCGTTCAATCAGAAACATGAGACCAAACGGGCAGCTTCTGTCTGGAGGCAGGAGGATGAGAACGCAGAAAGGGGCAGGAACTGGCTGGATTGACACAATAAACCCGAGGTGGAAAGGAGGAGTAGGCTGTCACATTATAGGGGTTTCAACTAATGTCACATAACAATATGTGTATAAATTTTTGTATGAGAAATTAACTTGAGCTGTAAACTTCCACCTAAAGCACAATTTTAAAAAAGGAACGAATTGTGCAGATCAAATGTCAAAGCCATTATTGAGGTTTTTTCAGTAGCAAGTCTTTGTGCTTGATGACTATAAGGCTGTTTTTCAATGCCTCTGGCTTCTCGTTTCCCACTGATGCTTTGCCCCCTTCCACCTGCCCAGGCTGACTTCCGCCTCTTATTGCCACTTGGAGGAAGATGAAGGATGGGGAGCACTGGAAGCCAGGAATCAGATCTAGGAGTTGTGAGCAGGTGTCTCCATGGTTGGAGGCAGAGGAGTCAGAAGAGATGTGGCATGGAGTCAGCAGGGTGCAGCCAGAGCAGATTGGTGGGGAGGAGACAGAGGTCAAGATCAAGGAACCAGGTGTATTTAGCTGAGGGTGGAAGGGAATAGAGACAGTTCACGAGTTGCTAAGGCAAACCTGAGTAGGTGTTTGGACAAAGAAGCTGCAAGTCTTGGGGAGTGGCGGACGCTGAAAACCAATTCCTCAGGCCCAGAGTCCTCACCCTGGAGGCTCACTCCATAAAGCCCAACAGCACCAGGCCAGTGGAGCGGGGGTTTCTGAGAGCAGCACCCGGCAGTTCCATCCACGTGACAGTCTCTTAGCACCTTGGATAGTTTATCATTTTTCTATTTGTGTACACCTTGTCTTGCGAACTAGGCCGTAAGGCTGGGGACAGGGTGCAGGGTCCCTGTCTTCTTTTTTAATGTACAAAAATGTAGATAGAGCTTATATCATGATATTAGAAAACAGTTTTATTTACACATAAAAAAGTGAGGAACATTCTTTACAAACCTAGGTGTCTTTCCCTGATTTTTAATGCAAAACTTAATAAATACTTCATGAAAAAAGGCAGTAAAACAGAATTTTCCAAGCAAAATAATACATGAACTTCAATTTAGCTTATCACCAGCTTTCAATGTGATGGCTGCTGAGGTTTGCCCTAAAGAACTAGCAGATAGTTTTGAGTGGTTTTGATATGGCAACATTTGTGCCATTGTTTGAATCTAATCAGTTTTTATTTCTGCTTTGTTTTGTTTTGGTGACAAAACCCTGACTTGTAAAAGCACTAAATAGCAAATGGAATCAAAGCTCCCTAGCACATTTTGCCAGATGAGGGTAGGCTTGATTGAGAAACAGTTGAATTCATTTTAAATGCATTTCTTTGTCCCCGTCTTCTTTTTAATCCCTCTGGGAGCTAAGCACAGAAAAAGGAGGGTGGAAATCACAGTGACTCTAGGGTTGCCTGGGCTTGAGTTTGACCCCCAGCTCCTCTGTGACTTTGGTCAAGTTACCTGACCTGACTGTATTAATAAGGTCCACCGCAAAGGGCTGGTATGAGGGTTAAATGGGATTATATACAAAGCACTGCGTACACGGGCTGGCACGTAGTCACTGTTCCTTGTCCATTCTTCTTCCTTATCAATCAGTGTATGTTTGCTGACTGCTTTTTAAAAACGAATTATTCATTTATTTGAAAATATCAGGACAAAGGGATCAGGAAGGTCCTCATCCTTTAAGCAGCTTCCCTTCTTTTAGGGCGGAAAGCAGATTCATGAAGCAGGAAATGAGAGTGGCACCAGTAGGTGCAGCAGCGTGATTAAGAGATGCCATCACTTATTAGAGGTGATGGTGGTTCGGTGGCAGAATTCTCGCCTTCCATGAGGGAGACCCAGGTTTGATTCCCAGCCAGTGCCCCTCATCCGCAGCCACCACCCATCTGTCAGTGGAGGCCTCAGTGTTGCTATGATGCCGAACAGGGTTCAGTGGAGCTTCCAGACTAAGCCAGACTAGGAAGAAAGGCCTGGTGATCTATTTCTGAAAATCAGCCAATGAAAACTCTGTGGATCACAACAGTCTGCTCTGCAACCAATCACGGGATGGCTCAGGACTGGGCAGGGTTTCATTCCACTGTACCTGGGGTACCATGAGTTGGGAGCCTGCTCAAAGGCAGCAAACAACCACCACAATCACTTAATAATTTGTATTATCGCTTCGCCTTCCAATCCTGCCAACTACACCACTGTGTGGGGTTTCATGCCCTCCTGCAAGCTGTCCTGTTCAGTTTCCTGAGACTGATGACAGTTTACAAACGCCAGCCATGGGTGCCGTCCTAGCCTGGCCCACGGCATCTGCCCCTGCCCTACCCTGTAGAATCTGCTAGGCAGCCAAGATTCCCTCCCACAAAACTCAGAGCAACCTCTGCTTTCTCTCCCCTCGGCCACACTGTGGCTCCCCTGACTCCCAAATCCAGTGACTTCCCAAAGAACAGCAGGCACCATCTCACCAAAATGAACGGGAAGAGTAAGGAAAAGGCTCCTGTATGAAGCTTTCCATGGGTTACAGCCTGGCACTGGTCTAATTGGACGACCTGCTCCAGGTCTTGGATCTTGGGAGGGGAAGGAACAAAAAGCAGCCTCTGCCTACACTCCCCGTATCTGGGGCGGGGAATCTCTAGTGGATCCCCAAGTACTCCTGCCTTTCCTATGAGCACCAGTGGGTGTGGGCGCAGCAGAGGGAACACAAGGTTCAGGGTCATAAGGCCAGAAGGGGACTCCAGCTCTGCCACTTCCAGGAAATTACTGGTGCTCTGTCAGGGCCCCACATCTTCAGAATAGGGGCTGTAGGTTGCTATGGAGCCAGATGAAGACTGTGGTATTTGGACGTGAAGGACCAGTCCTTACCTGACCTCCATTCCTGATGCCAGGAGAGGTAGTCAGCACATGAGCGAGTCTTCCTATCGCACAGATGGGGTCATCTCACTCCCTGATGCAGCCTTCGTGACATGAGGCCTGGCAGGCTTGGGCTGAGTCTTCCCCTCTTTGCTTTGGCTCCAGCAGTCACCTCGGCCTGGAATGCCCTTTCCCTTATTCCATCTTGCACATTCCTGCCAGTCCCCCACCCTGTCCTTTTCCCCTGGTCCAGTGGAGGCAGGCTGCATGGGACACAGGCTTTGGAAGCCAACCTCATGGCAAACCGCAGTTCCATCACTTATCAACTGGGTGGCCTTGCCACATTACCAAAAAATACCATGGATTATTGTTATTATATTTTAGATAATAAAATCCCATTTTCTGGGTATGTCTGGGGTTAATTCAGACTCATATCAAAGTTCTTCTCTCTCCCTCACCCACCTCTACACTCAGTGGAATGAGGACCTTGGGATGCTTGGCAAATCTTTGTCACCAAAGATGAATTCCATGGTATTCCCTAACATGTGGGTGACAGGTCCCAACTGCTACCCTGTGACTGAAATAAGGGGCCACACAACCAGTGTAAAGGGTCTGAGGCCCTCTTCCGTCTCCTGAAATGTCCTTACGTAGGGGCTCCCTTGCAGGCCCTCCAATGTGACCACTCATCACGCTCTTTCTGGGTGACCCATCCGAGCTCCTGGCCCACCTCCTCCCCTGAACTCCAGTGACACCCAGCCCTGTATTCCCCAGCCTGCTTCTCCCACAAACTCAAGCCCACATGTCCAAGAGCTGGCTGGACAGCTCCACCTAGATGTGCCCCAGGCAATGCACACGTGACATAATCAGAACCAGAGCGGTCGTGTTCCCTTCTCACCAATCTGGGGTTTCTCCTGGGACTCCCTGCCAAGGAATGGACCATCTGCCATACACACAAGCCAGAACTTGCTCACCACCCAAAGCTATTCCTTCTCTCTCACCATGTCCTACCAAACCAACTCCATTTACCAAGTGGCTCTTTTATCCACGTTGCCTCTCCATCCCCATCCCTCCTTGACATCCCTTGCAGAGACAACTGCAACAGCCTCTTCCCTCATCTCCCTTCCCCTCCATCAACATCTTCCTCCTAACTGACATCAGGTGCACTTTCTAAAACATAAATACCTGATTCAGCCATTCTCCTGCTGACACAAGTTCAAGGTGACAAGATGATCAGCTCCATGAGAGTAGGGACCTCGATTGCCATCTTTATGAGGCATGGTCCTGGCATGGTCCTGGGAAGAGCTGGATGGCTCGCATACCAGGCTGGGAGTTGAGGAGAGTTTGGTAAAAGGACTGCTTAGAAATGTATGGGCAGAGTTCAAGGAGACCAATAAAGATGCTGCAGTACCTGAGAACAGTAACAGGGGGAGACACTGCCAGCTAGTGTGGGTTAAATTGTATCCCCCAAATATGTTGAAGTCCTAAATACCAGTGAATGTGACGTTATGTGGAAATAGGGCTTTTGCAGATGTAATCAAGTTAAGATGAGGTCACACTGGATTCGGGTGGGCCCTCATCCAACATGACTGGTGCCCTTACATTAGAGCTCTGGTGATGCAGTGGTTAAGAGCTTGGCTGCTAACCAAAAGGTCAGCAGTTTGAATCTACCAGCCACTCCTTGGAAACCGTATGTGGCAGTTCTACTCTGTCCTATAGGGTCGCTCTGAGTCAGAACCATTTTGACAGCACTTTACAACAACAACCAGTAGCCAGAGGGCGCGAAGACCCATGGACACATCTCTCCAGGATAGCCTCCTGGGCCAATGCAGTGGTGAGAACCCAGGGCCAATCTCTAAGTCGTGCAGCCCCCCAATTTCAAGATGAATAGATGTTAATAGTGGTGACACGACAGCAGAAACACCTTTCCCCTGTGGTCTGGCTGCCTCAGTTAGGCGCCTTTCATATTTGTGCTGCCTTGGAATGTCATTCTCCACCGTATCTGGTGCCACCTTGGACTTGGACTTGGACCTGGGGCAAATTCCCCCCTCACTTCTGCTGAGAAGAGTGGCCAGTGGATCTGACAGAGCAAATGCAAAGCCCTAGCACACCACTGTATCCTGGAACATGTTGTTTTTGTTGTTGTGTGCTGTCAAGTCAATTCCGACTCACAGCGACACTATAAGACAGAGTAGGACTGCCCCACAGGTTTTCCTAGGCTGAAATCTTCACAGGAGCAGATTTCCAGGTCTTTCCTCCTGCAGAGCCACTGGGTGGGTTTGAACCTCTGACCTTTTGGTTAGCATCTGTGCACTTCACCACTGTACCACCAGGGCTCTCTCCTGGCACACAGTGACCACGTAGTACTACCAGTCGCTACTGAGTCAGTTCTGACTCATGGCAACCCCACGTGTGTCAGTGTAGAACTGTGCTCCATAGGGTTTTCAGTGGCTGATTTTTTTGAAGCAAATTGCCAGACCTTTCTTCTGAGGCACCTCTGGGTGGACTCAAACCTCTAACTTTTCAGTCAGCAGTCAAGTGAATTAACTGTTGTACTACCAGTGATCACTTAGACGACTGAATAAACTAATAAATAATTAAATGTGTCCCAATGCACTTGGGGGTGGAGGCCAGACTTCTTGATCTGGTATGTGGAGTGCTTCAGGAATCTGACCTATCTTAGTCTCCTAGGGCCACTGTAACAAATACCACAATATGGGTGGCTTTAAAGGAAAGAAAAAAATTATGTTCTCATGGTTCTGAAGGCTAGAAGTCTGAATCAGGGTATCAGTCGTGTCAATTTCTTCTGAGGGTTTTGAGAGAGGGAGTGTTCCACGCGTCCCTGCTGTTTTCTGGTGGCTGCCAGAAATCCTTGACGTTCTTTTGCTGCTTGTAGATGCATCTGTCTCCGTCATCACATGGCGCCTTCCCACTGTGTGTGACTCTGTTTTCCTGTCCTCTTTTAGAAGACACAGCTCAGAAGGGATTAGGATCAGGACCCATCTTACTCTGGTTTGACTTTGCTAATTTAACTGATAACATTTGCAAAGAAAATTCTATTTCTTAAACAAGGTCATACTCACTGGTGCAGGGGTTAGGATGTCAACATATCTTTTTGGGGACACAATTCAATCCATAATATGACCTAAACCTCCTTTGCCCACACTCTATGCCTGAGTTCCTGCTAGAACACCGCCCCTTATCCAAGGACATTGAAAACGCTGCCCCTCCTGGAAGCGTCCCCTCACTTCCCTGGAAAGGCAGTCACTCTGCTCCTACAGACTGATTTATTCTTTGCCTTTATTAGATTATGTAGCACTTTCTGTTCAAATTTCTGTACATGTTTCTGCTCTACCACCCCCTTCCCAGTATGAGCGTGATCATATTTTTTCTCTATATTCCCAGCATCTGGTCCACATTTTTTGTTGTTGTTAAGTGCCATTGAGTTGATCCCAACTCATAAGGACCCCTATGTACAACACAATGAAACACTAGCTGGTCCTGCACCATCCTCACAATCATTGCTATGTTTGAGCCCATTGCTGCAGCTACTGTATCAGTCCATCTCAGTGAGCATCTTCTTCTTTTTTGCTGACCTACTACTTTTTTTTTTTACTACTTTACCAAGCATGTTGTCCTTCTTCAGGGGCTGATCCCTCCTGATAACATCCAAACTATGTGAGATGAAGTCTCACCATCCTCACTTCTAAGCAGCATTCTGGCTGTACTTCTTCCAATGCAGATTTGTTCATTCCTCTGGTAGTCCATGGTATATTCACTGTTCTTTGCCAACACCATAATTCAAATGCATCGATTCTTCTTTGGTCTCGCTTATTCATTGTCCAGCTTTCACATGCATACAAGGTGATAGAAGATACCATAGCTTGGGTCAGGCACACCTTAGTCCTCAAAATGGCATCTTTGCTTTTGAACACTTTAAAGAGGTCTTTTGCAGCTTCGTTTGATTTCCTGACTGCTGCTTCCATGGGCGTTGATTGTGGATCCAAGTAAAATGAAATCCTTGATAACTTCAATCTTTTCTCCATTTATCATGAAATGATTTATTGGTCCAGTTGTGAGGACTTTTGTTTTCTTTACATTGAGGTGTAATCCATACTGAAGGGTGTGTCTTTGATCTTCATCAGGAAGTGCTTCAAGTCCCCTTCACTTTCAGTAAGCAAGGTTGTGTCATCTGCATAATGCAGGTTGTTAATGAGCCTTCTTCCAATCCTGATGCTGCATTCTTCATATAGTCCAGCTTCTTGGATTATCTGCTCAGCATACAGACTGAATAAGTATGATGCTCAATAACACATGGAGTAGTAAATAAAAATTACAGGATAGAATTGCCAGCTAGGATCATTCGTAATGCTCACACTGGAGGCAATGCAAGTTTTTCTACTCATTGCCAAAGAGAATTAAGGTTTTTACCTTTTGACTTTTGAAAACCAATGTGATATCTTACAGATTTGAGATCCAAAGCTGGTTTAATTTTTTATGCATAATAAAAGCCCCAAGGTAAAAGACTCAAAGGTGCTTCAATTCAGAATGAAGCAAAACCAAAGACAACGAAGCTGGCACTGAGGGAACAGTTTCCCCAACCACAGGGGACTGTGCCAGATTGCAGTTCCTGCTTAGATTCTCAAGCATCATGAACTAACGGAACTGAAAGCCACTGTTGGGAAGTAAAGTTTACAGTCCACTTACCGATGGAGAGGCAGTTTGTGGACATGGGCTATGAAACTTGTTTTCATTTTGATTTTTTTTTAAATCCAATTTCTATGCAAATAGGAGTGGATGTGTTCAAGAGTGTCAAGTTTGGGATTTGTTTGAGAGTCAAGCTGCATGACTAATATTTGGGGGGCTGGAAGGTGTCCAAGAACACTTAAAGAATTCCAGTATTACAAAGGAAACCACATATGTTGTGATTAGAGCATTCACTCTCCCCAGGAAATAAATGAGCTGCCTTGGAAGAGGAGCCCAATGGCTTCGAAACAATTCTGTTCCCAAGTTCTATAATCATATAAGAAGACCCTTTGTTCAAACTTTGGTTAAAAACCCTCCATGTATTCAAATGTTTGAAAAAAATGGGGTTTTAAATATTCGAAGGAAGAAAAAATGCAAAATTTTTGGCCTGAAACAGATTGTGGGAATACTTTTTAAAAAAGGGAGAGGAACCTTACAGTTTTAATAATAGTTTTAACAAGTAATTTGTTGTTGCATTCCATATATGTTGACAGTGATAGTGACCCTGAACTTGAAAAGTGAGAGGAAGAGAGAAGGTAAGAAATTCGTTGCCTGGGACCTCTCTCCAGGTTAAAAAGGGAGAGACTCATGAAGAAATGTGGCATGAGGAAATTGGATATATAATTCCACATTTTAAGAAATCTTTTTGGATTATAGCATATAAGAATTCAGCTTTGCCCTTAGGTAGAAAGAGAAGTTCTTTTATTTGAGTGGGGAAGAGAGGGAGAGACAAAGCAGGACAGGTAATACAGGGAGTTAGCATAGGAAGCTCTCATGTTGAAATAGTTTGAAGAGGGTAATTGTCACATTCTATCTGATAAGAGCAAGTGAATGTTTAAAGGTCTTTAAAATAACCAATTTGAAGCCCCTACACAGAGAAGCAAGAACCTGAGCTGGGGACCCGAGAGTCCCAGAAAGCTACTGTTTCTTCCTAATGTCACACCAAGGACCAATCTCAAATGACGTAATGTGAGAAACCGGTTGAAGTTTAATATGGGGAAGGATGCAACTTGGATCTAGGTACTTGTAAATTCCCCCGTTGTATTCTAAATCTGATAGTACTTACATAATATTTCTACCACCCATCTGTCAGTTTGTCATACTGTGGTGGCTTGCATGTTGCTGCGATGCTGGAAGCTGTGCCACTAGTATTTCAAATACCAGCAGGGTCTCCTGGTCAACAGGTTTCAGCAGAGCTTCCAGACTATGTTGGACTAGGAAGAAAGGCCTGGTGATCTGCATCTGAAAATCAGTCAATGAAAATCCTGTGTACCACAGAGTATTGTCTGATACAGTGCTGGAAGATGAGCCCCTGGGTTGGGAGGCACTCAAAATACACAACAGCCACAACAACAGACTTGAGTATACCAACCAGCAATCATGAAGATGGTGCAGAACTGGGCAACATTTTGTTCTGTTGTACATGGGGTCACCATGAGTGGGAGCTGACTTGATGACTAACAACACAGCACACAATACTTGCTGTTGTTTTGATAAAGAGTAAGACCTTCCTAAAGGAAAAAAAAAAGATATGTATGTATGTATGTATGTCTAAGATTATATCTTAGTTACACACACTGGACCAAGGGTCCCAAATTTTTACTAATCACTGCCTCCCCTAGCGGCCACTTCCATAACTGCAGTCCTGTGATATCGTATGCCTCCTTGGCGAGGGCACTCAGGAGCATTTATTATCGATGAGTTTGGTTTTACAATAATTCCTGGTTCCTTGTTTATCTCAGGGTGCCACTGCCAAGGGGGCATGAGTACCAAATGCTCCGAGGGTTCGAATGGGTGGGCCCGTGGCATCTTTATCCCATGCCTGGGATTCCATTTTGAAGTGGAGTTTCTCACCCTGGAAAGACATTTGCTTTTACTTTCTTTTTTTTTTTTTTTTATTTCCAAGGCAGCAGAAATTTCTTTTCTGATTTTTTGTTGCACAGGCTACATACTAACATGCCCCTTCTCTGTCCCAAAGGAAAAGCCACATCCATTAGTGTTAGAAAAACCCAGTTGCTGTCGAGTTTTCTCCAACTCATGACGACCCCATGTGTGTCGGGGTATAACTGTGCTCCATAGGTTTTCCCATGGCTGCTTTTCAGAAGCAGATCACCAGGCCTTTCTTCCTAGGTGCCTCTGAGTGAACTGCCAACCTTTCAGTTAGCAGCCAAACACTTAATCATTTGCGCCACCCAGGGACACTGTACCTTAGTGTAAGTCTCCCTAATGGCTTCATCCTTCAGTTCTCCCTTCCCAGCTCAGGAAGGCTAGCTGTCACTGGCAGGTTTCTGACTTGATATCTATTGATCTGAATCTTTGTTCATTCTCATTCCTGCGCAAAGTACTCCCGGCTTGCATTTCTGTTGCTGTTTTAGTCTAGTATCCTGGCAACCACCTCCAAGGTTTTTACTCTCTGACAAGAAAAGCAGCAGGGAGGGAGGAGTGACAGAATTGCTTCTCAAAGATGAAGGGGAAAGAGGGGCTGGTATGAAGGAGGGCAAGGTGGAGAAGAGGAAAGGAGAGAGGAGGAAAGAGAAGGTGGGAATGATGAGAAGGGAGAGAAGATAGGGACAGAAAAGGCAGAAGGATGAACAGGGTGTAAAACGGGGAGAGAATAGGATAAGGAGGGCAGTGAGGGCTGTGAGCATCAGGCTAGATGTCACCAACAGGCCACCATACCTCAGTAGTGCCACAAGATGAGTAAGCAGGTAAAAATTAATGCCCTAACTGCCCCATTCCAGCCAGAGATGATTCACCAGGTGACCCTGGGAATCCAGGTGAGGCCCTACTCCCTAAGATGGGAGGTTCAGGTGAGGGCTGGAGTAGCCTCAGTTTGGAGGTGACTCTAGCTCAGGGGCTTATGGCCCCGCCTAGCCTAGCTCTCACCCAGTTTCTGATCCTGACCTTACTGCTACACACCCTACACTCAGATTCTTGAGGAGTCTTCTGGTATTGGATTCATGAACTATTTTCCCTGGTCTCAGTTTCCGAGAAGCTCTTGGCCTGAGTATTCTGGGTGATTGAAGGAAATAGTTTCCAGGGAGGTAGCAAGACTGTCTTCAGTATCCAAAAAGATCTCAACCTCTGGCTACACTGGGCCTGGTAATCCAAATATGTATGGGAAAAAGAACTTGGTTTGACCTTCGTCTCTGGTTTCCTGAAAATAACCCTTGAAATCTGCCAACAATGGAGGTGCCTGTATTATGTAAAACAGTCAGGCAACAATTACCTCAAAGACTACACCTGGCAAATAAGGGAGGGGTGCATGATATAATCAATCATGCATATTCATTGACTCAATTGATCACACATATGCAATGAGGCACCAGTCATGACTATTATAAAGGACCCTGGACCTTGGAGCTTAGGGATTGATGATGCATGTGGGAGGACCATATGTCCCTGGGGACATGAAGCTCCACGCAGAGATTCCTCCTGGACCTCACCCTTTTGGAGTTTGTATCCTTTCTCAGTTGAATTAAAGATAACCCTTTTCTAGGAGTTGGTGAGCTACTGCAACAAATTATTGGACCTAAGGGAGTAATGGGGCCAACTGCTCTGAAGTGGTGGAAGTCGTGTGGACTCCCTAGCTTGTGGCTGGCACCTACTGACCCAGTCCCACGTGAGAGAAAGGGCTGTGTTGAACAGCTGGGGTCTGGTCTGACCAGGCAAGGGAAGCTGATACCACAAATTGGTATCAGTAGAAGTGGGATCCAATGCAACAATTCCTGACTCAGGGAAGTGTGGCGTTTTGGAGATTAGAGGATACATTGACTAGGGCTTCTAGATGGTTACTTTGGTCTTTGATTTCTGGATGGTTGCTTCGATTGATGTTATCCGTAAATGAAAGGAAGCTGCTTTCTTTAAGCAATAAATGGCTTTCATTATTCCTAACACTGTTTAATTGTCTTGTGTATGTGGCTCAATCAGACCAGATGGATGTAGCACCCGTGGAAGGGTTACTGCTACTGGTTGGGGTCTTTGTTCTAACAGTCTTGTGGCTGCTTGGGATCTTAAGACTGCCTTTGAGGTAACCTGCATGTGCAACAACACAATGTGCATCATGGCTTTCCCTGGATGTTAGGAGACTCTTAGCAACCGATATTTTCACTCCACTTTACCATGTAAAAAAAAAAACCATTGCCTTCAAGTCAATTTCAACTCATAGTGACCCTATAGGACAGAGTAGAGCTGCCCCCTAAGATTTCCAAGGAGCAGCTGGTGGATTCAAACTGCTGATCTTTTGGTTAGCAGCCAAACGCTTAACTACGGTGCCACGGGGCCTCCAGTGTATAAGATAGGCTTAGCTAAAGAGTGCCTCAGGCATTCTAAAATATATCCCTACACCACTGAACACCAACAACAGTATTTAAAATATATATATATATATATATTTTAGTATTTAAGCATGCTCTTAATGACAAGTAAAATGTTGTCATGTACTCCCATCTTTTTTTTCTCAAGAGTGTTGACATGGCTTTTCTGGCCTTGCCCATTGGCCATAGTGGATGTGTTGATAAGCTAAAACAAATACTCCTTGGTTCAGGTGACTTTACATGGAGCTGACGTTCATGCTGAAGTGCTGAAAGAATTTTTATTCCATCAATCCTTGAAACACTCAACTTGCCAAAACAGAAATAAGAAGAAATAGCACAGCTGAGTAGTCCTATATATTCGTTTTTTAAAAAGGCAAAAAACTCTTCCTATGCATTAAAAGAACGTCAATCTTACATCCTCTTGTACATAAAATAAGGAGGGAACCTTTCGCATCTTTTATTGTAAGACCCACATAACTCTGATACCACAACTTGACAAGGATATTATAAGAAAAGAATATTATGAGCCAATATTGCTCATGAATACAGATGCAAAAATCTATATAAAATATTACTAAATTGAATACAGTAATAGGTTTTAAAAAAGTCTATATATCATGACTGAATGAGGTTTATTCGAAAAAAATCAGGGCAGTCTAACATTCAAATATCAATGCATACATTTCACCACATTAACAGAAAAATCATATCTCAATGATTTAGAAAAAATTCATAAAGTCAACACTTATTCATGATAAAAAAAAATCTCTCAGCATTAAGAAAACTTTTTTTTAAACAGATAATGAGTATGTATGATATAGCCACAGAATATCGTAGTTAATAGTAAAATATTGTGCTCTATTCCCCTGTGGTTGGGAACAAAACAAGAATGTCCACTATCTTGTTCCCGAACTGAGGGACAAAGAAAACATTAGAAGTAACAAGTGAAGTTGTCAAGGCCATTACATACAGCATCAATATAAACTTAAAAGATTTAAATAATTTATGTTTTTGAATCACGATGGAATTAAATTAGAAATCAATAACAAAGATATCTGGAAAACCTCTAAATATTAGGAAAGCAAACAGTTCTAATTAATCTATGGGCCAAAGAAGAAATTATTATTGAAGTTACGAGATATTTTTAACTGAATGAACATGAAATCACAACATATTAAAATTTGAGGCATGCTGCTAAAACAGTGCTTAGAGGAAAAATTATAGTAATACATGCTTACATTAGAAAGAAGAAAAGTCCAAACTCAGCAATCTAGGTTTCTAACTTAGGAAGCAGAATAAGAACAGCAAATTAAACCTCAAATAAATAGAAAAAAATCAGGATGAAATAAGTCAATGAAATAGAAAACAGAAAAAAACTGCCTATTTAATTAGATTTATTAATCTAATTGATAAACCTCTTGCCAAACTAATCAGGAAAAAAGAGAGAAAACACAAATTACTAATATCAAGAAAAAGACAGGGAAAATCACTGCAGATCCTACATACAGAAAAAGTTCAATATGGAATATTATGCACATTTGAATGTCAATAGATTCAACAACTTAGATGAAATGGATAAATTTCTTGAAAAACACAATTTACCAAAATTCACTCAAGAATAGCTATATATTCTAAATAGTTCTATGTCTAGTAAAGAACTTGAAGTTATAGTTAAAATCCTTCTCACAAAGGAAGCTCCAGGCCCAGATGGTTTCACTGGTGAATTCTATGAAGCATCTAAGAAAGAAATAATACGAGTTCTACACAAACTCTTACAGAGAATTTAAGATGAACGTCTTAGTCGTCTAGTGCTGTCATAACAGAAATACCTCAAGTGGATGGCTTTAACAAAGAGCAATTTATTTTCTCACAGTCTAGTAGGTTACAAGTCCAAATCCAGGGCATCAGCTCCAGGGGAAGGCTTTCTCTCTCTGTTGGCTCTAGAAGAAGGTCCTTGTTCTCAATCTTCCCATGGTCAAGGAGCTTCTAAGGTGCAGGGACCCTGGGCTCAAAGGACACACTCTGCTCCTGGTGTTGCTTTCTCAGTGGTATGAGGTCCCCAACTCTCTACTTGCTTCCCTTTCCTTTTATCTCTTAAGAGATAAAAGGTGGTGCAGGCCACACCCCAGGGAAACTCCCTTTACACTGGATCAGGGGGATGATCTGAGAAAGAGTGGTGTTACAATCCCACACTAATCCTTTTAACATAAAATTACAATCACAAAATGGAAGACAACCATACAATACTGGGAATCATGGCCTAACCAAGTTGACACATATTTTTTGGGGGACACGATTCAATCCATGACAACAGAATACTTTCCAACAAATTATATGAAGAAAACATGAACCTGATAGCAAAACCAGACATCACAAGGAAAATAACAACAACTACTATTACAAGCCAATGTCCTTCATAAACATTATATATATATAATGTAATATATGGAGCCCTGGTAGTGCAATGGTTAAGAGCTCAGCTGCTTACCAAATGATTGGCAGTTTGAATCCACCAGCTTCTTCTTGAAACCCTATGGGGCAGTTCTACTCTGCCCTATAGGGTTGCTATGAGTCAGAATCAACTCCATGGCAACAGGTTTTTGTTTGTTTTATAACATATATATTATATTTCATATAATATAACATTTTAGTAAGTTGTAACTACAATACATAAAACGATCATAGCCAAGTGGAGTTTATTCCAGGAATGCAAGGTTGGTTTTGCATTTGAAAATCAATGTAATTCACCATACTTACAGACTAAAAAAAAAGAGAAAAAACACACAATCATCTCAATAGATTAAAAAAAAAAAAAAGCATTTGACAGAATCCAACAACTTTTCATGACAGAAACTCTAAGCAAACTAGGATAGAAGGGAACTTTCTTGGTCTGATAAAGGTAATCTATAAACACCTATAGCTAACATCATCATACTGAATGGTGAAAAACTGAATACTTTTCCCCTAGGGTCAGGAAACAGGCAAGGATGTCTAGTCTCACCACTTCTAGCCAACATTATACTGAAAGTTCTAGCCAGTATGATAAATCAAGAAAAAGAAATGAGGCATACAGTTTGTAAAGGAAGGAGTACAACTGTCTTTATTTACAGACAACATTATCATCTTTATAGAAAATACTAAGGAATCTACCAAAACAAAACAAAATAAATTAATAGTATTTGTACACACCTGGAAGAAACAATCAGAAACTGGATTTAAAAAAGATATTAACAATATCATCAAAATATTAAATACTCGGGGATAGGTTTGGGGAAAAAAAGATACACAAGACCTATGCATCAAAAATTAAAAAACATTGCACTCAGAAATTAGAGAAGACCTAAATAGGTGGAGAAATATACAATGTTCATGAGCTGGAAAACTCCCATTGTTAAGATGCCAATTTTCCCCAAATTGATCTATAGATTCAATCAATCCCAATCAAAATCTTAGCAGACTTTTTTTGTAGACATTGATGGATTGATTATAAAATTTGTATGGAAATGCAAAGAACTTGGAATATCCAAAATAATTTTGAAAAAGAAGAACAAAGTTGAAGAATTTAGTCTATCTCATTTCAGACTTGTTATAAAGTGACTGTAATCAAGGCAATGTAGTATTAGCATAAATATACAACATATAGACCATTGGAACAGAATTAAAAGTCCATAAATAGACCAACATACATATGGCCAATTGATTTTCAACAAAGGTATCAAGGAAATTCAATGGGAAAATGATAATATTTTTCAAAAATGATCCTGGAACAATTGAATATTCAAAAACAAAAAATAAGTTCAGACCTTTATTGTATCACACCATATAAAAAAGTAACTCAAAATGGATCATAGATCTAAATGTAAGATCTACAACTATAAACCTCTACAAGAAACAATAGGAACAAGTCTTAGTGGTCCTAGGTTTGGCAAAGATTTCTTAAATCAGACACAAAAAGCACAAGCTATACAAGAAAAAAATAGATTAACTGGACTCCTTCAAAACGAAATGCCTTTGCTCCTCAACAGGTACTGCTAGAAAAACGAAAAGGTATACATACCACAGACTGGGAGAAAACATTTGCAAAACATATATCCAACCAAGGACTTGTATTGGGAATATATAAAGAATTCTTACAACTCAATGATAAGACAAACAATCCAATAAAAATGGACAAAATATTTGAGCTGATACTTCACCAAAGAAGATAAACTGATGGCAAGTAAGGCCATGAAAAGATGCTCAACATCATGAGTCATTAGGAAAACGCAATTTAAAACCACAATGACATACCATTCCACAGACACTAGAATGGCTACAATTAAAGACGGATCACCCCAAGTGTTAGTGATGATGCGGAGCAGTTGGAATTTGTATACCCTACAAAAAAAAAAAAAATTTTTTTTTTTTTTTAACTGATGGAGATCTAAAATGGCACAGTCACTTTGGAAAACGGATGACAATTTACCCAAAACGAGAAAAGTTAAAAATTAAATAAATAACGTCTACAGAAAGACTTGTATGTGAATGCTCATAGCTGCTTTATTTGTAATAGCACAAAACTGGAAACAGTTCAAATATACATCAACAGATGGATGGATGAAGGAGCCGCATTATGCCCATGCAATCAATGTTCAGAAACAAAAAAAGCACAAACCATTGACAGATGCAAAAACATGGCTAAATCTCAATATAATTATTGCAGTGAGAACGCAGATCCTTCCCCAATTCATATAATATGAATTCTATTTACATAAAAATATAAGAATTATTATTTATATGATATTATATGAATTCCATTTATATAAAACTCTATGAAATGAAAACTAACCTACAGTGACAGAAAGCACATCAGTGGTTGCCTAGGGACAGGTTGGGGTAGAAAGGTATGGATTACAAAAGGTTATAAGGAAATTTCCAGGGGTGATAGCTTCACTATATTGATTGTGCTGGTAGTTTCTTGGGCTGTATGCATGTAAAAGCTTATCAGCTGTACATTTTAAATGTGTACAGTTTACTTTGTCTCAATTATACTTCAATAAAGCTGTAAAAATCAATTATATTCAATTGTGTATTTATATACTAGCAACAAGCAATAGAAAAATTAAAAAAATAAAATACCACCTACCAAACAAAACACCCAGTGCCATCTAGTCCAAAAATATTAAATACCTAAGAATAAATCTAACAAAAGATGTTTAAGACTTCTACATTAAAAATTGCAATACATGATTAAGACAAAAAATAAGAAGGATCTGAATAAATGGAGCGATAGATATTCCATTTCTGTGATAACCAAAAAAAAAAAAAACAAAAAAACAAACCCATGGCCATCAATTCTAACTCATAGCAACCCTATAGGACAGGAGAACTGCCCCATAGGGCTTCCAGGGAGCGGCTGGTGGTTTTGAACTGCCGATCTCTTGGTTAGCACCTGAGATCTTGACTCAATATTGTCAATATGTCAGTTCTCCCCCAAGTGATCTATGCATTCAGTGAAACCCCAATCAAAACCCCAATGAGTTTTTTTTTTAATTTAAAAATTATTTCAAAAATGTATATGGAAATGCAAAAGATCTAGAATAGTCAAGGCAATCCTGAAGAATAAAGCAAAGTTGTTGTTGTTGTTGGTAGGTGCCATTGAGTTGGTTCCGACTCATAGCGACCCTACGCACAACAAAATGAAACACTGCCCAGTCCTGCGCCACCCTTACGATCGTTGTTATGCTTGAGCTCATTGATGCAGCCATTGTGTCAATCCACCTTGTTGAGGGTCTTCCTCTTTTCCGCTGACCCTGTACTCTGCCAAGCATGATGTCCTTCTCCAGGGACTCATCCCTCCTGACAACATGTCCAAAGTATGTAAGACTCAGTCTCGCCATCCTTGCCTCTAAGGAGCCTTCTGGTTGTACTTCTTCTAAGACAGGTTTGTTCATTCTTTTGGCAGTCCATAGTATATTCAATATCCTTCGCCAACACCACAATTCAAAGGCGTCAACTCTTCTTCAGTCTTCCTTATTCATTGTCCAGCTTTCACATGCATATGATGCGATTGAAAATACCATGGCTTGGGTTAGGCGCACCTTAGTCTTCAAGGTGACATCTTTGCTCTTCAACATTTTGAAGAGGTCCTTCGCAGCAGATTTACCCAATGCAATGCATCTTTTGATTTCTTGACTGTTGCTTCCATGGCTATTGATTGTGGATCCAAGTAAAATGAAATCCTGAACAACTTCAATCTTTTCTCCGTTTATCATGATGTTGCTCATTGGTCCAGTTGTGAGGATTTTTGTTTTCTTTATGTAGAGGTGTAATCCATACTGAAGGCTGTGGTCTTTGATCTTCATTAGTAAATGCTTCAAGTCCTCTTCACTTTCAGCAAGCAAGGCTGTGTCATCTGCATAATGCAGGTTGCTAATGAGTCTTCCTCCAATCTTGATGCCCCATTCTTCTTCATATAGTCCAGCTTCTCGTATTATTTGTTCAGCATACAGATTAAATAGGTATGGTGAAAGAATAACACCCTGATGCAAAGTTAGAGGACAGAAATAAACCCACATATCTATGGTCAATTGATTTTTGACAAGGGTGTTAAGTCCATTTGATGGGGAAAGAAGAGTCTGTTTGATAAATGGTGCTGGGAAAACTAGATTTCCACATGGAGAAAAATGAAACAGGATCCATGCCTCATGCCTCACACCGCACACAAAAACAAATTCAAAGTCGATTAAGGACCTAAATGTGAAAATTAAATCCATAAAATTCTTAGAAGAACAAGTGGGGGCGATGCTATCAGGCCTAACTTCCAACAATGGATTATCTAATATAATAACAAAAGAACAAACAGCAAAAGACAAAACCAATAAATGAGACCTCATAAAAATTAAACACTTTTATTTATGAAAAGACTTTACCAAAAAAAGTGAAAAGACAAGCTACCAACTGGGAGAACATCTTCGGAAACCATATGTATGACAATAATCTAATAACCAGAATATATATAAAATTTTGACAACTTAACAACAAAAAGATAAATAACCCAATCATAACATGGGCAAAGGACTTGAATAGACATTTCACCAGTGAGGACATTCAAATGGCCACCAAACACATGAAAAGATGGTCAGCATCATTAGTCATCAGAGAGATGCAAATCAAAACCACAATGAGATACAATTTCATACCCACTAGGACGGCTAAGACTAAAAAAAGAAAATAACAAATGTTGGCAAGGATGTGGGGAAATTGGAACCCTTATCCATTGCTGATGGGAATGCAAAATGGTACAGCTGTTGTGAAAAGCAATGTAGTGGTTCCCCAAAAAACTAAAAATAGAACTACCATATGATCCAGCAATTCCACTCCTAGGTATATAACCAAAAGACTTGAAAGCAGAGACTCAAAGAGATGTGTACACCAGTGTTCATTGCAGCACTTTTCACGACAGCCGAAAGATGGGAACAATCTAAATGCCCATCAGCTGAAGAATGGATAAAGAAAAGGTGGTACATACATACAATGAAATACTACTCAGCCAGTAGGAGAAATGAAGTCTCGATACATGCTACAGTATGGCTGGAGCTTGAAGACGTTATGCTAAGTGAAATAAGTCAATCACAAAAGGACAAATAGAGTATAGCCTCACTTTTACAAGAGACAAGAAAAGGCAAACATCGTATAGAGATCAATGTTTATTAGCGGTTACCAGGGGTGGGAGGGAGGGGGAAAAGGAGGGTTAACAACAATGGAAAAATCACATTAAGAGGTTGCACAGACAATTATTATAATTGCTGTCAACAAGTTTACATTTGTAAAAAGTTAAAATGGCAAAAGTTGTGTGATAGATATATGTACAACAACAACAAAAAAGAGTAAAAGAAAAAATGCTCAGAGTCCTCCAGCAGCTTCCGATCATATCCAGAATAAAACTTCAGCTCCTTAGGGGCTCTGGCAGCCCATGGGATCCAGCCCTGCCCTGACCACCTCCCTGACCTCATCCATGTCCTCTTTCCCAGGGCCTCACTGAACTCTAGCCACACTGTCCTCAGCATCTGCAGTTTGCTCTGCCTGGGCCACTCTGCCTCCATATTTTCCCATGCTCACTCCCCCACACTACTCCATCTCTGCTCACCCATAACCTTCCTAAACATGCCTTTCCTGCCACTCCATCCCTGTCTCTCTACCGCCTTCCCCTAGTCACAACCTGGCTTCATATCCTGCACCTTTACTCGTTTATTTCTCTCTCAGGCCTAAACTGTCTTCTTGACTGTCATCTCTCAGTGGTCCAGGGAAGCCACTCAACCTATATTTACCAAGTGAGTCTCCAGGTCCTTGTTCTGCTAGGAATCTCATAACTCCAACCAAAGGTAATTCCTACCTGCTGAAGATCTCACTATGAAATCAGAACCAATTATATGTCTCCAGAATAAGCATAAAGCACTCAGCAGTTATGCTAGAGGGGAGCATTGAAACAATTGCCCCGGTAACCTGATGCTCCAGCACTGGTGTGCACCACTGTGTAAAAGCAGAGGCTGCCACTTCAGGAAAAGGCATCCTCCTTTATGATTCGCTTCTTCAGATAAAACAAAGTTGGTGGGGCAGGGGAGACACAGTTGGAGGACTTACGTTACCAAATTTCAAGCCTTAGTAAAAAACTACAGGAGTTGAGGCAGTGTGATGTTGGCACAAGGACAGACAATAGATCGATGGAACAAAATAGTAAGTCCAGAAAAGATTCAGACATATATGATTATACAATATTATTGCAATTCGGTGGAAAAAAGATGATCTTTTCAAAAAATGCTGCCAGAGCAATTCACTATCCATATAGAAAAAGATAATAATTTTGCCCCAGCTCATATCATAAACAAAAATACATTCCAGAGGCGGAGCGAAGATGGCGGAATAGACAGACGCTGCCAGCGAGCCCTCTTTACAACAAAGACCCAAGAAAACAAGTGAAACAAGTATATTTGTGACAAGCTGGGGGGCCTGAGCATCAAAGGCAAGCTTAGACAACGAACTGAGGGGAAGCGGGAGGAAGAGGCCATTCAGAAGTGGAGGAGAGTTACTGGACCTGAGTCGCAGGGAGCCCTCAGGCACCATTCCCGGAGCAGTGGGGGTGGCGGGCTGGTCCTAGTGTTCGGCTGCAGTTTCCTCAGGGAGAAGCAGCCAGCCACACGGCGCACTCACACCTTCGGAACATGAGGAGAACGGTGTGCTCTCGGCAAAAGCTAAGTACTTGTGAATATTTTACTGAGCACCCACCCCCCACCCCCCACTCCGAAGCCGGCTTCAGCAGCTGAATCCTTGGGCCTGAGATAGACCCTGGTGAGCACCTAGAGCCATCCTCCCGGCCTTGGAGAAGGAAAAAATTTGCAACTAGGGGGAAAAGATAATTTGCTAGCTCCATTAACTGGGGGAGCTCAGGACAGAAGCGGCTCCTGTCCAGGCATAAACCGTCTGTGGACCTTGAGCACCTTTCCCTTCTGCATGGACCTGTGTGGGTCTATTTCGGGAGAATAGGCCCTTGTTGGCAAACTCCAACCATTTCAGCTGTGCAGTGGAGAGGTGGGTGTTTGACGTTTGACATTGCTTTGCCTATTAAACAAGGTCTTCACCTACCCACATCAGGGAGCTAAGGATTGGTAGCTCCACTCAGGTCACCCAGCCACCTGCGACAGGGGTCCAAAGATAGCTGGTACCTCCCAGTCCTTACAACCAAAAACTTTGGGTGCCCATGGTCCCTCTGCAGAACCCACCCACCAGCATGCTCTAGGGAACAGAGATGCATTTTCCTCAGAGACATGTGGGGGTCAGTTCTCAGCCCCCTACCTTGTTCAGAGCGTGACCCCCTGCTGCAATCAGATACTGGTATATATGCCAATCACCCCCGCCCCTCTAAGACTGTAGGACAGAGCCTGTACCACACACTTGATGATCAGCTACCTGGAAACCTGAGCTGAATTCATACAAGAAAACTGAATGGACTCCTAGACTGATATACCTGATAACAGCTCTAGCCAGCTGGGGACAGGACACCAGAGCTCCAAAGGCAAAAATAATCAAGCTAGCTCACTCAAGCAACCCATAGGGGTATACGAAAACAAAACAAAGCAAGCAGGTACGACACAGTAAGCAAGCATAAACTAATACAATAACTTCTAGATGGCTCAGAGACAACAGTCAATCTCAAGTCACATAAAGAAACAGACCATGATCACCTCAACAGGCTCTCAAAACAAAGAATCCAGGGATCTTCTAGATGAAAGTCCATTCCTGGAATTACTAGATGCAGAACACAAAAGTTTAATATACAGAACCCTTCAAGACATCAGGAAGGAAATGAGGCAATACGCAGAACAAGCCAAGGGACACACACATAAAGCAACTGAAGAAATTAGAAAGATTATTCAGGAACATAATGAAAAGTTTAACAAGCTGGAAAAATCCATAGACAGCAATCAGAAATTCAGAAGATTAACAATAAAATTACAGAATTAGGCAACTCAATAGAAAGTCAGAGGAGCAGAATTGAGCAAGTAGAAGCTAGAATTTCTGAACTCGAAGATAAATCACTTGGCACTAATATATTTGAAGAAAAGTCAGATAAAAGAATTTTAAAAAATGAAGAAACCTTAAGAATCATGTGGGACCATATGAAGAGAAATAACCTACGAGTGATTGAAGTGCCAGAACAGGGAGGACTAACAGAAAATACAGAGAAAATTGTTGAAGATTTGTTGGCAGAAAACGTCCCTGATATTGTGAAAGATGAGAAGATATCTATCCAAGAAGCTCATTGAACTCCACATAAGGTAGATCTTAAAAGAAAGTCACCAAGACATATTATAATCAAACTTGCCAAAACCAAAAATAAAGAGAGAATTATAAGAGCAGCGAGGGATAAATGAAAAGTCACCTACAAAGGACAGCCAATAAGAATAAGCTCGGACTACTTGGCAGAAACCATGCAGGCAAGAAGGCAATGGGATGACATATTTAAAAAATTGAAGGAAAAAAATTGCTTCCCAAGAATCATATATCCAGCAAAGCTGTCACTTAAATATGAAGGTGAAATTCAGACATTTCCAGATAAACACAAGTTTAGGGAATTTGTAAAAACCAAACCAAAACTACAAGAAATACTAAAGGGAGTTCTTTGGTTAGAAAATCAATAATATCAGGTATCAACCCAAGACTAAAGCACTGGGCAGAGCAAACAGAAGTCAACCCAAACAGGGAAATCCAAAAAACAAAGCAAGATTATAAAAAAAAAAAAAAAAAAGCCCAAAACAGGGTAACAGCAATGTTATTATACAAAAGAAGACAACATTAAAATAATAAAGAGGAACTAAGAAATGTAATCATTCACCTTCCATATGGAGAGGAAGATACGGCAATATGAAGAAATAAGATAGTTTTAAATTTAGAAAAATAGGGGTAAATAATAAGGTAACCACAAAGGAGACTAACTATCCTCCTCATCAAAACAAAATACAAGGGAAAAACACACACTCAGCAGAAACAAAATCAACAACAATAAATATGAGGAAAGGACACTATATAAAGAAAATCTACTCAGCACATAAAATCAAGTGGGAAAAAGAAACTGTCAATGCATAAAAAAAGACATCAAAATGATAGCACTAAATTCTTACCTATCCATAATTACCCTGAATGTAAATGGACCAAATGCACCAATAAAGAGATAGAGAGTGGCAGAATGGATTAAAAAACAAGATCCATTTATATGCTTCCTACAAGAGACACACTGTAGACTTAGAGACACAAACAAACTAAATCTCAAAGCACGGAAAAAATATATCAAGTAAACAACAATCAAAAAAGAGCAGGAGTGGCAATATTAATTTCTGAAAAAGTAGACATTAAAGTTAAATCCATCAGAAAGGATAAGGAAGGACAGTATATAATGATTAAAGGGACAATACACCAAGAAGATATAACCATATTAAATATTTATGCACCCAATGACAGGGCTGCAAGATACATAAAACAAACTCTATCAGCATTGAAAAGTGAGATAGACAGCTCCACAACAATAGTAGGAGACTTCAACACACCACTTTCAGCGAAGGACAGGACATCCAGAAAGAAGCTCAATAAAGACACGGAAGATCTAAATGCCACAATCAACCAACTTGACCTCGTAGACATATACAGAACACTCCACCCAACAGCAACCAACTGTACTTCCTTTTCTAGTGCACATGGAACGTTCTCTAGAAAAAAAAAAAAAAAAAGAAGAGACCACATATTAGGTCATAAAGGAAGCCTTAGCAGAATCCAAAACGTTGAAATATTACAAAGCATCTTCTCTGACCATAAGGCCATAAAAGTGGAAATCAATAACAGGAAAAGCAGGGAAAAGAAATCAAACCCTTGGAAACTGAACAATACCCTGCTCAAAAAAGACTGGGTTATAGAAGACATTAAGGATGGAATAAAGAAATTCAGAGAATCCAATGAGAATGAAAACACTTCCTATGAGAACCTTTGGGACACAGCAAAAGCAGTGCTCAGAGGCCAATTTATATCAATAAATGTACACATCCAAAAAGATGAAAGGGGCAAAATCAAAGAATTATCCCTACAACTTGAACAAATAGAAAGAGAGCAACAAAAGAAACCCACAGGCACCAGAAGAAAACAAATAATAAAAATTAGAGCTGAACTAAATGAAATAGAAAACAGAAAAATAATTGAAAGAATTAACAAGACCAAAAGCTGATCTTTAAAAAAAAATCAACAAAGTTGATAAACCACTGGCCAAACTGACAAAAGAAAAACAGCAGAGGAAGCAAATAACCTGAATAAGAAATAAGAGGGACGATATTACAACAGACCCAACTGAAATTAAAAGAATCATATCAGATTACTATGAAAAACTATACTCAAACAAATTTGAAAACCTAGAAGAAATGGATGAATTCCTAGAAACACGCTACCTACCTAAACTAACACAAACAGAGGTAGAACAACTAAATAGACCCATAACAAAAGAAGAGATTGAAAAGGTAATCAAAAAACTCCCAACAAAAAAAGCCCTGGTCTGGACTGCTTCACTGCAGAGTTCTATCAAACTTTCAGGGAAGAGTTAACACCACTACTACTAAAGGTATTTCAGAGCATAAAAAAGGATAGAATACTACCAAACTCATCCTATGAAGCCACCATATCCCTGATACCAAAACCAGGTAAAGATACCACAGAAAAGAAAATTATAGACCTATATCCCTCATGAAGGTAGATGCAAAAATCCTCAACAAAATTCTAGCCAATAGAATTCAACAACATATCAAAAAAATAATTCACCAGGACCAAGTGGGATTCATACCAGGTATGCAGGGATGGTTCAATATTAGAAAAACAATTAATGTAATCCACCACATAAATGAAACAAAAGACGAGAATCACATGATTTTATCAACTGATGCAGAAAAGGCATTTGACAAAGTTCAGCACTCATTCATGATAAAAACTCTCAGCAAAATAGGAATAGAAGGAAAATTCCTCAACATAATAAAAGGCATTTATACAAAGCCAACAGCCAACATCACCCTAAATGGAGAGAGCCTGAAAACATTCCCACTGAGATCGGGAACCAGACAAGGATGCCCTTTATCACCACTCTTATTCAACAGTGTGGTGGAGGTCCTAGCCAGAGCAATTAGGCTAGATAAAGAAATAAAGGGCATCCAGATTGGCAAGGAAGAAGTCAAAGTATCTCTATTTGCAGATGACATGATTATATACACAGAAAACCCTAAGGAATCCTCCAGAAAACTACTCAGACTAATAGAAGAGTTCAGCAGAGTATTGGGATACAAGACAAACATAAAAAATCAGTTGGATTCCTCTACACCAACAAAAAGAACATTGAACAGGAAATCAGTAAATCAATGCCATTTACAGTAGCCCCCAAGAAGATAAAATACTTAGGAATAAATCTTACCAGAGATGTAAAAGACTTATACAAAGAAACTACAATACACTTCTGCAAGAAGCCAAAAGGAGACTTACATAAGTGGAAGAACATACCTTGCTCGTGGATAGGAAGACTTAACATTATAAAAATGTCTATTCTACCAAAAGCGATCTATATATTTAATACAATTCTGATCCAAATCCCAACAACATTCTTTAATGAGATGGAGAAACAAATCACCACTTCATATGGAAGGGAAAGAGGCCCTGGATAAATAAGGCATTACTGAAAAAGAAGAACATAGTGGGAGGCCTTACTTTACCTGATTTTAGAACCTATTTTTTATACTGCCACAGTAGTCAAAACAGCCTGGTACTGGTACAATAACAGATACATGGACCAATGGAACAGAATTGAGAATCCAGACGTAAATCCATCCCCATATGAGCAGTTGATATTTGACAAAGGCCCCAAAATAGTTAAATGGGGGAAAAGACAGTCTTTTTAACAAATGGTGCTGGCATAACTGGATATCCATTTGCAAAAAAGTGAAACAAGACCCATACCTCACTCCATGCACAAAAACTAACTCAAAATGGATGAAAGACCTAAATATAAAATCTAAAATGATAAAGATCATGGAAGAAAAAATAGGGACAATGTTAGGAGCCCTAATACATGGCATAAACAGTATACAAATCATTATAAGGAATATAGAAGAAAAACTAGATAACTGGGAGCTCCTAAAAATCAAACACCTATGCTCATCCAAAGACTTCACCAAAAGAGTAAAAAGACTACCTACAGACTGGGAAAAAGTTTTTAGCTATGACATTTCTGACCAGCGCCTGATCTCTAAAATCTACATGATACTGCAAAAACTAGACTGCAAAAAGACAAATAACCCAATTAAAAAATGGGCAGAAGACATGAATAGACACTTCACTAAAGAAGACATTCAGGTAGCTAACAGATACATGAGGAAATGCTCGCAATCATTAGCCATTAGAGAAATGCAGATCAAAACTACAATGAGATTTCATCTCACTCCAACAAGGCTGTGCTGGCATTAATGCAAAACACACAAAAGAATAAATGTTGGAGAGGCTGTGGAGAGATTGGAACATTTCTACACTGCTGGTGGGAATGTAAAATGGTACAACCACTTTGGAAATCGACTTGGTGCTTCCTTAAAAAGCTAGAAATAGAACTACCATAAGATCCAGCAATCCCACTCCTTGGAATATATCCTAGAGAAATAAGAGCCTTTACACGAACAGATATATGCACACCCATGTTTATTGCAGCACTGTTTACAATAGCACAAAGATGGAAGCAACCAAGGTGCCCATCAATGGATGAATGGATAAATTACGGTAGACCCACACAATGGAATACTATACATCGATAAAGAACAGTGAGGAATCTGTGAAACATTTCATAACTTGGAGGAACCTGGAAGGCATTATGCTGAGTGAAATTCGTCAGTTGCAAAAGGACAAATATTGTATAAGACCACTATTATAAGAACTTGAGAAATAGTTTAAACTGAGAAGAACACATTCTTTTGTGGTTATGAAGCAGGGAGGGAGGGAGGGTGATAGGGGGCATTCACTAATTAGATAGCAGATAAGAACTACTTTAGGTGAAGGGAAAGACAGCACACAATACAGGGGAGGTCAGCACAATTGGACTAAATCAAAAGCAAAAAAAGCTTCCTGAATAAACTGAATGCTTTGAAGGCCAGTGTAGCAGGGGCAGGGGTCTGGGGACCATGGTTTCAGGGGACATCTAAGTCAATTGGCATAATAAAATCTATTAAGAAAACATTCTGCATCCCACTTTGAAGAGTGGCGTCTGGGGTCTTAAACGTTAGCAAGCAGCCATCTAAGAGGCATTAATCGGTCTCAATTCACCTGGATCAAAGGAGAATGAAGAACACCAAGGACACAAGGTGACTACGAGCCGAAGAGACAGAAAGAGACACATAAACCAGAGACTACATCATCCGATGACTGACCTGACAGGGAACACAACAGAGAACCCCTAAGGGAGCAGGGGATGCAGTGGGATACAGACCCCAAATTCTCATAAGACCTGACTTAATGGTCTGACTGAGACTGGAAGGACCCCTGTGGTCATGGTGCCCAGACCTTTTGTTGGCCCAGGACAGGAACCATTCCCAAAGCCAACTCTTCAGACATGGATTGGACTGGACAATGGGTTGGAGAGGGATGCTGGTGAGGAGTGAGCTTCTTGGATCAGGTGGACACTTGAGACTATGTTGGCATCTCCTGCCTGGAGGGGAGATGAGAGGGTGGAGGGTTTAGAAGCCAGCGAAATGGACACGAAAAGAGAGAGTGGAGGGAGAGAGCAGGCTGTCTCATTAGGGGGAGAGTAATTGGGAGTGTGTAGCAAGGTGTATACGGGTTTTTGTGTGAGAGACTGACTTGATTTGTAAACTTTCACTTAAAGCACAACAAAAATTATTTAAAAAATACATTACAGATGGTTCATAGATTTAAATGTGAAAGGTAAAACAATAAAACGAAGAAAACATAGGAAAATATACCTAAGCTCTGTTGGTGTTAGCTGTCGTTGAGTCGACTGCTGACTCAGGCTGACCTTTTGTGTACAGAGTACAACTGCTCCATAGGGCTTTCTTGGGTGTAAACTTTAATAAAGCAGATAGCCAAGACTTTCTTCCGCAGAACTGCTGGATGGGTTTGAACTGCCAACCTTTAGGTTAGCAGCCAGTTGGAAACTGCTTGTACCACCCAATCTCTTACATATGCCCTAGAGTATAAAAAGGATTCTTAAACTGAGAACACGAGAATAAAACTGAAAGGAAAAAACGGATATACTGGATTACATTAAAATTAATTAAGATATTGAAAAGGAAAGTTACATAGTGGGAAAAGACCTCTGCAATACATATATCTGACAAGATTCATATCCAGAATTTAAGAAAAATTTCTACATAAAGTAAATTAAGAAAGCAAACAACCCAATGGAAAAATGGGCAAACAATCTGAATAAGCATTTCACAAAGAATATCTAAATGGTCAATGGACATATGAAAAGGTGCTTGACATCATTACTCATCAGAGAAATGTAAAAATGTAAATTAAAATACCATTATTTTACAAAAATGTAAACTAAAATACCATTATACACCCATCGGAGTGGCTAAAGTTAAAAGGGAGACAATACCAAGTGTGGACAAGGATGTGGCACAAGTGGAATCCTCATACATTGCTAGAAGTATTAATTTGTAAACCATTTTAGAAAACTCTCTGGCAGGATCTACTAAACTGAATATACATATACATTATGATCCAGCATTTTTACTTCTTAGGTATATACCCAACAGGAATGTGTACACATGTTCACCAAAAGGTGATACAAAAATTTTCGTAATAGCACTATTCCTAATAGCCCACACTGGAAACAACTCAAATGTTCCATCAAGTGTAGACTAGATCAGTAACTTGCAGTATAGTCTTACCATAGGAACAAACAAACTACAACTAAATGGACGAAGCTCACTCAGGAAATGTTGTAAAACAGCCAGATGAAAAAGACTACATACTGTAGTATTTCATATATATAAAGCTCAAAACAGAGACAGGTAATTTATAATGTTAGAAGTCAGGATAGCAGCTACTCTTTAGGAATGATAGTGCCTGAGAGAAGGCATGAAGTGGTTTCTAGGCGCTGGCCCTGATCAGTTACTTGAGCAGGTTGTGGCTATAAAGGTGAGTTCACCCTGTGAAAATTCACCGAGCTGTACAATGTGATTTGTACACTTCTGTTACGTATTAGGAGCCCTGGTTGCGCAGTGGTTAAGCACTTATCTGCTAACAAAAAGGTCAGCAGTTCGAATCCACCAGCCACTCCTTGGAAACCATGTGGGACGGTTCTACTCTGTCCTACAGGGTTGTTATGAATTGGAATTGCCTCAACAGCAATGGGTTCATTTGGTTTTGATTATATGTTAATTTCAAAAAAAGAATGGTTGGGTTGCTGTGGAAAGTTTATAATGGAAACCAACAGGGTTCTGGAAAGAGAATTTGGTTGTGTGGTCAGTAAGGGAGTGCTCCTGGGAGAAAGGGTTATGTAGCTGAGAGCTGGAGGACCAGAAGGAGCCTGCTTTGAGAAGGCAGGAGGAACAGCGTGGGCAAAGTTTTGAGGCTTGAGTGAGCATGAGATGTCGAGGTGACAGGTGCAGTCATATGATGGAGCTGGTTTATATCAGCCCCCAGTTCTGTGCATCTCTTGCCAGCTCCGTGTTCAGCCATGTCACATTGGTGCTTGAAATATAATACGGAAAATCAGAGCATTATATAAATCAGGACTTTTTTTTTTTCCTGAAAAACCACTGGTTGGAGGGTGATGGGTTTAGCATAACAAACCTGACTTTGGTTGGCATTTAACTGTCTTTAAAGTTCAATCACTCTAACATCCTATCTCCTCAAATTGGGTCTCAGCTTTCTTCTCTCTCCACTAGAAAAAATAAGAGCTTCTTTGTAAGCAACCAGAAAGAAACACTGGTTTTTGCTTGTTTGCTACTCACCCTTAGCTGTTCATTATTTATTTTTTAGGATAGAGCAGAAATTGGCAAACTATGGCCCATGGGCCAAATCTGGCCTGCAGCCTGTTTTTGTATTTAAAATTTTATTTGTTTGCATATTGTCTATGGCTGCTTTTACACTACAACAGCAGAGTTGAATAGTTGCAACAGAGATCGTATGGGGTGTGAAGCCTAAAATATTTACTATCTGGCCCCTTACAGAAAAAATTTGCTAGCTCCTGGTACAAAAGTTATCCAATTCCATTTATCCTTGTGGCTTCTATTTTGCCCATCAATGTCAAATATCTGATACACCATGCCTGCTAGTGCATTCCGTTCTATAGGTACACCTCCCCAATTCCTCACTCACGAAAGTTTTAACGATTGGGCTGTCTCTGCTCAACCAGCCATCAGTGATGGGACCTTCTTGCCAGGCAGGCAGTGAGTGACCTAGCTCCAAAAGCCCATCCTATCACCTGCTTTCTCAGATCACTCCCAGAGACAACCGCTGGAGGTCGAGGTCTCCAGAAGTAGATGCTGAGATGGAGTCTGGGATACAAGATGTTTGTTAGAATCAATACTTGTAAGGGGAAGAAGGAGAAAGTAGGATCAGGCAGAGAGAGAAGTCAAAAGATGGTGAAAACCTGATGAAGCATTAGCCGAGTTGGCAGGGAGCTCTGGAATGAGTACTGGCCATCAGAGATTTCCTGTACCAGTCAAAACCACTGGACTTTTATACCCTGCCTTATTTACTCACTAGATGCGGGCTGTCCTGGGAAGGGCACGGCTTTGGCCAGGGGGCTCTCTACAGCTGAAAACAGGCCCTAAAAGAGCTGAAAGCTGGAGTTGGCTTGCTGGTTGTACTCCTCATGGCTGGGCAGCAAGTCCTCCCTTGAAGGAGTACCTGATGGCGCACACAGTGTCAAAATCATCCCGTCACCCATACATCTACCATAATCCCACCACCCATACATCTACTATAATCCCACCACCCATGCTGCCCTTGATGTCCTAACTCTTTTCCCTTCTTTTATTTTATTTCTTCTTCCCACTCTCTGGAACATTGCCCCTAGAAAATAAATCACAGTAATGAAAGGGGAGAGAACTTGTATTTCTTGGGAGGTTACGATGTGCCAGTTGCTTTTCATTATGGCTACATTAAGGTAACCCTACGGTGCTCCATCTTGCAGATGAAGAAACTGAGGCTCAGCAAGGTGAGCTGAATTGCCCAGGGTCACACAGGTAGGAAGTGGCAGGGCTGATCTTGAGATACAGTCTGCCTGGCTTTAAATCCAGTGTTTTGGATCAACTCTGGCATGAAAGCATGAGTTTCTCATGGACCCACTCCCCATTGAGACTAGTGAAAATTATTAGGAAAAAAAAAACAACATATATTCAAACTCTCTGGAAATGGCTCTAAGGTCATACAACAAATGAAGAAACATCTGTTTAAGAAAATCTACACAAATTTCATAAGAAAAGCAAAGATCTGTGACATTTGAACCAAGACTGCTCCTTCTCACTCCTGCCCCAACTCAGCAAGATGGAAACTCCACTCCAGACTGGTACAGCCAAGAATACAGGGTTTTTCCACCCCCAGCTCCAAGTCGGAGGACTTTCTTCCTAGAATAAGAAGGACACGAGCATTTTTCATCCCACCCTCAACTACCTCTTGTTCGGGCTAAGTTCCAGGTGAGTGCAGCCAAGAGGTGAGAGTTCTCTTCTTCCACCCAGCCCCTACTCATGGAGTGGAGTCTTTACCTTGGGTACAGTAAGGCTACTACCCTTCCCCCTACTGAGTGCTCAGCTCCCAAAGCAAGAGCATTACTCAGAGAGAAGTATGTCATTGTCCCACCTTCAGCTCTAGAGGTTTTGCCTGAGTGTGTGTTTGGGGTTGGGGTGGAGGAGGGGGGAAGCTGGCCGCAAAACAGATAGTTCCTAACCTCTTCCCAAAGGAGCTGACTTCATTTGCAACAGAGCATGGAGATATTTTTTAGAGACCAATACCTAACAGCTCTCTCAAAAACAGCAGAAGTTGTGGTAAACAGCAATTGGAAGGACTGGTAGATTAAACAAAGATAGGCTATAGGCTGTCTCATTTGCAGGAGAAAGCCCAAAACCCACTGCCATTAATTCAGTTCCGACTGACTCATAGCAACCTTATAGCGCAGAGTAGAGCTGCTGCATAGGGTTTCCAAGGAGCACCTGGGGGATTTGAACGGCCAACCATCTGGTCAGCAGCCATAGCTCTTAACCACTACGACACAAGGGTTTCCATTTGCAGGAGAGAAGCAGGGAAAGAGACAGCTACGAAGAACCTACCTGGGGTCAGAATAAAGGTCAAACACTGACCTCAGGAATTCTTCTTTCAAAGGACACTGACTTTGATTGGATTTGTCTGTAGAGCATTTTGTGCCCCAGGACATTGTTGAAAACAATAGAACAGTTAGCTGGAAATTAGAGGAGTTTAATAGCTAGGTATGGTTAAGGAGTGAGAGGAACCGAACCTGACAAGACCACTAGCATCTCTGGGTGTATGGATATACTCAAACTGCACCTCCCAGACGAGTAACGTCAGAGGCTTCCCACTGCAGGGGGCTGGGGAAACAGACGGCACTAAAATAATCCAGGCAGTCAGTATCTTTTGAAAATGAAGGTAAAATAAAGATATTCCCACATAAAAACAGAAAATTTGTTGCTAGCAGACCCACTTTTTCTTAACCCTTTTGTGCCCAGCAATACCTACAGCAACCACAAAATTTTTCAGCCTCTGGAGTTTGTTGCTGTACCATGGACAGTGCATGCTGCCACAAGGCAGGGGCCTTTACGACTGTTTGAAACTGAAGAAATGGGCATGTGTGGCAAATTACTGTTTTTACAAGGTATTGTACAAGGTGTCTGAATTTTTGGTAGAAAAATAAAAATTTTGAAAATTTTTATTCGTTACACACTTTTTGTTTGGGATATACCAATAGGTCCCGGTGGGGACTCTGGGGGTATAATTCGTAGCACTGCATATGTGCCACTGAACACTTAAGTTTGTGGGAGGGAGCAAGAAAAAAAAATCCATCCTACTTGCCAAAAATCCGGACACACTCAATGATTCAATGTACCACATTGGTCAAATATACTGCAAAAGACCTCTTTAAAGTGTTAAAAAGCAAAGATGTCACTTTGAGGACTATGGTGCACCTGATCCAAGCCATGGGTGTTCTCCATTGCCTCATGTGCATGCAAAAGCTAGACAATGAATAAGGAAGACTGAAGAAGAACTGATGCCTTTGAATTATGGTGTTGGTGAAGAATATTGAATATACCATGGACTGCCAGAGAAACAAACAAATCTGTTTTGGAAGAAGTACAGCCAGAATGCTCCTTAGAAATGAGGATGGCAAGACTTTGTCTCACGTACTTTGGACATGTTACCAGGAGGGACCAATCCCTGGAGAAGGACATCATGCTTGGTAAAGCAGAGGGTCAGTGAAAAAGAGGAAGACCCTCAAGGAGATAAGGAGATGAATTGACACAGAGCCTTCAACAATGGACTCAAACATAGTAACACTTGTGAGGATGGTGTAGCACTGGGCAGTGTTTCATTCTGTTGTACACAGGGTTGCTATCAGTTGGAACCAGCTAGATGGCACCTAATAACACTAAAAACCTTTTACCAAAAATTCAGACACATTCAGTATTCGGCATGCTTCCATTAATGAAAACACATGGTATCAAAAAAAAAAAAGGAAAATAATTGGGTCACCAAAAGGTTAAAGAAAATCCTTAAGGCTGAAAATGACCACAGATGGTAATTCTAATGCACATGCGTGCGCATACACACATACACACACACACACAAAAACAGCGCACCAGTAAAGATAGTTACGTAATCAGGAAAGACAACATAAATGTATAATCTTATCTTTTCTTCTCTTAACTGCTTTAAAAACAGTTGTATGAAACAATATGTATATAATGTATTGTTGGGCCTATAACATTCAGAAATGTAATATATTTGCCAGTTACAGCACAAAGCAGTCGTGTGAGAGCAAAGCTACATGGGGCTAAGGAAATGACTCCAGATGGTAACTCAAAGCCACAAGAACAAATGAAGAGAACCAGAAGTTATAAATAAGAAGGTTACTATAACAAAAGCCATAAAAATGTACTAGCTCTATTGTCTTTTCTCAGTTTCTTTAAAAGACATAAATTATAAAAACATAATAATTATAATAATGAGTTGTTGGGTTTGCATTATTAATAGATGTGATATGTATAGCAATAATAACACAAACTGAAGAATGGAGAGAATAGAGCTATATAGGAGTAATGCTTATATACCTCACTGGAATTAATACAGGTGAGAAAACTGTGGTTGGCCCACAGGGATTAAGTTCCTTGCCCAAGGTCAGGGAGTTAATTTGGATGTGGAAGATTTTAGCCTTGAGTTCAGGTCTTCTGATCTCCTGCGCATGCCTCATCTCTGCTCTGGGCTGCCTCAGTCAGTGATGAAAACAGGGAAAGGCAGTTTCCTAGGTCAACACTTGGGTAAGATTTCCCTCACTCTGAAGGCACTGGGCCAGGACTAACTCCCAAGTGCCCCTGAGTCAGCGTTAGGGCCTTTGTAAGGCCCAGGCCTGCCTCTGCAGGTCTACCTGCTCCAGAGCTTCCTGGTCAAGCTTGGAGAGCCACTTCTCAGAACTCACATAGGAAGGTATCAAACTCGGCCCCTCCTTGGCTGAGCAGGGTGTCTCAGCCTTGATCCCATCCGTGTTTTGGAGTCTGCTACCTCTCCCCATGCACGACTTAGATATACTTATTCACTGAACATAGTCATTAATCACCTGCTATGAGCCATGAAGTGATCCACTACTAGCCAGAAGGTTGGTGGTTCAAACCCAGTCAGAGGCACCTTGGAAGACAGGCCTGTGACCAAAAGGTCACAGCCTTGAAAACCCTGTGGAGCAGTTCCACTCTGCACACATGGGGTCACCATGAGTTGGAATCAAGTCGATAGCAACTAACAACTATATATATATGTGTGAATATATGTATGTATACACACACATATACTGAATATATAAACTTCAGTGTATATATAAGATGCATTACAAATGTGGAGTTGATAAGATATATATGGTAAGCTTGAAAGTTACCACTAAAAGCAAAATTAAAAAATATAGTGAAAAAAATTAAAGAAATGTAAAGGCTTCGTTAGAAAATATTTACTTAATGCAAGAGAAAGCAGTAAAGCAGGAGTAGAGGAAAAAAAATAACACGGACACACAGAAAACAAAAGGGCAGATATAAACCCAACTATATCAATTTTTTTAATGCTAAATGTGAATGGATTAAACAAACCAATCAAAAGGCAAAGACTGTCACAGTAGAGAAAAAAAAAGAATGAACTATATGCTGTCTACAGGAGACATATTTTAGATTCAAAGATATAAATCAATTTAAAATAAAAGGATGGAAAAGATATATCATGTAAACAGCAACCACAGAAAAGCTGGAGTGGCTATACTAACATCAGACAAAATAGACTTTAAAACAAAAAATGTTACTAGAAATAAAAAGGGACATTTTATACTGACAAAAGGGTCAATCCATCAGGAAGTTATAACAATTATAAACATATATGCACTTAATAAGAGAGCCTCAAAATACATAAAGCAAAAACTGACAGAAATGCCTAGAGAAATACACAATTCAACAATGATAGTTGGAGACTTCTCTAACTCACTTCCAATTAAAGATCATACAACTAGGTAGAAGATCAACAAGGAAATAGAAGACTTAAACAACACTATAAGCCAACTGGAGACCCAGTGGCACAGTGGTTAAGAGCTATGGCTGCTAACCAAAAGATGGGCAGTTCGGATCCACCAGCCACTCCTTGGAAACCCTATGGGCAGTTCTACTCTGTCCTATAAGGTCGCTATTAGTCGGAATCAACCTGATGGCAGTGGGTTTTTATAAACCAACTAGGCCTAACAGACATCTATAGGATCACCCAACAACAGAGAATGCACTCTTAATGCACATGGAACATTCTCCAGGATAGACCATTTTTCTAGGCCATTAAAACAAACCTCAATAAATTTAAAAGGATTGAAATAATATGAAGGATGTTCTCCAACCACAGTGGAATGAAATTAGAAATCACTCTCTGAAAAAAATGTGGGAAACTCACATATATGTGGAAATTGAACAACGTGCTCTTAAATAACCCATGATTCAAAAAAGAAATTAAAAGGTAAAATAGCAAATACTGCAAGATGAATGAAAATGAAGACACAGCGTACCAAAACTTATTGGATGCAGCTAAAGCAGTGCTTAGAGGGAAATTTACAGGTGTAAATTCCTATATTAAGAAAGAAAAAAAGATCTCAGATCAGTCACCTAAACTTCCATCTTAAAACACTACAAAAAGAAGAGCAAGCTAAAGCTAAAGCAAGCAGAAAGAAGCAAATAATGATGATTAAAGCAGAAACTAATGAAATAGAGAAATGATATAGAAAATCAGCAAAGTAGTTTCTGTTTTACCTTTTGATTTTTTTTTTCCACCCGTTTGTTATTTAGGAGTATGTTGTTTAATTTCCACATATATGCTTTCTCCATTGTATCCACCATCTCCTGTAAAACAATTACTGTATATTATAATATTGTGTTAATCAAAGACAAATAATGGGCCATCTTATCTTCTGACTAGCTTGAGCTAGCCAATGTGTCTGTCACACGTACGTAGGTGGATAATTACGTGCTCATTGTGTATCAGGCACTGTGCAAAGATCTCAACGTGGCACCTAAAGTAGGTGCTATTATCATCCCCATTTTGCATTTGGAAAAACTGAGGCTTAGGAAAGGTTAAATGACTTGTTGGAAGCACACAGCCAACAGTCACACACGATTTAATTGTTGCACAAGACTCCCTCCTGTGTTAGTTTTCTTGTATCTTCCTAATATAGGGAACTGTATACTTTTAAGCCTTTTGAAATACTTAAGATAGCCTAAGGAATCCTATCTTTGACTTCACGGACCACCAGGGACCCAGGCACACAGGAAAGGAACCACTTGCTTATAGTAATGACAGGGCCCGGAAATGGTGGGGCTGGAGTGATGTCAGAGTATGCGGAGGTGCCCAGGGATAACACCCAAATGGTTTTGCCCGCTATTTTTTGTCTGTTCCTTTTCCCAGAAGGTCCTGCATTACAAAAGATAGCATTTATTTCCTTTTCTGCCTTTCTTTTTTATTTTTTGGTAATATGATGGTGGTAAACAGCATGGGCTTGGGAATAAGGCAGGTAAGCATTCAAACCTGGGTTCTGCTTCTTATTAGCTGTGTGACTTTCATTAAGTAACTTTACCTCTCTGAGCCTTCATTTCTCCATCTGTCATGTCTGGCTTCCACTATCCCTAACACCTGGCATTGTTGTAGGGATTCTGGTAAAACTAAACACAGAGCACGGCATGAGTAGTGTTCAACAAATGGTAGGTGCTCTGATCACTACGGGGTGCTCCTCTCTGGCCACTCAAGTAAATGCTTCCTGTTTCCAGCCCAAGATCACCCTCTCAGTACAGAAGCCCTGCTTCCATTCACATTCAAGCTCTTTCCCTCTTTCCCTCCTCGAATGCCAGCAAATACTCACCTCCTTGACTTCTGGCCAAGTATGGGTTCCTCCTATCACCTCTAAATAACTACATCTTGAAGAGGGGGAAAAAGTTGGTCTTTGGAGCCAGGTGGGTTTAGATTTCATCTGAGTCACTTGTTAGCTGTGTGATGCTCAGCAAATTTCTTAACCTCTCTGGGCTCATAATTCCTTATTTGCATAATACGGATAATAATCACACCCACTTCAGGGCATCATGGTGAGTGGTCAGATGGACAGTGGATGTGACAGCTCCTAGCATACTGACTGGCATACTGGAGGTACTCAATAAGCGTCTATTCTTTCTGCTCTTTCCACCTGTTCCAAGCAATGCTTTCACCAGAGAACACTAAGAGCTCCTGTTGTGGCCCAGACCTTTCTACAAACTTGGTAGCAGGTTCGTATAGTTGTTAAAAAAGACCAAAATCAACAATTACTTGCTTCTCATTAACAATAATAAATAATAATGATACTAATAACAACTAACTGCTTTGAGTGTTAAAGCAGTCCTGGATCATGCCCCCATGATGCTTACGGTAGTGGGGAAGGTGGAGATCAATCTGTAAACCACAAGCTCTGAGAATGAGACGTGCATGTGACAGCTTATTTAATTCTCACAAGGACCCTATGAACTGGATACTATTATTATATTATACCCATATTTTAGATGAAGAAACCCAGACTCTGAGAAGTTACAATTTTTCCCCAGGGTCCCAGCTAGTAAGAGGCAGAATGAGAATTTGACCCAGGCCCTTCTTTCTATGCTCTAGTTGTAAAACAAACGTTGTTAGTTGCTGTCGAGTTGATTCTGACTCATGGTGACCCCACGTGTGCAGAGTAGCACTGCTCCATAGGGTTTTCAAAACTGTGACCTTTTGGAAGCAGATTGCCAGGCCTGTCTTCTGAGGTGCCTCTGAGTGGGTTCGAACCACCAACCTTTCGGATAGTAGTCAAACACTTAACCAATGGCATCACCCAGGGGCTAACCAAATGTAACCAAAAATGAAACCCACTGCTGTCGGGTTGGATAGAGTCCCTCTTAGGCAGAAGCTGACCATTCAACATTCTCAGATGGAGTCAGCTTTAGCTTCAAAGACTGTTGTTTGAAGTATATTTGAGACAGAGGGAGAGAGGACATACCTCCAAAGAAGCCAGAGCTATGATGCCTTGTTTTGAAGAGCTGAATCTGCCATGATCATAAGTTAGAGGTAAAGGAGGCTAAGACGCCATGTGGCCTAACCCCTCCATTTCACAGAGGAGTAAAATGAGGCTCAGAGAAGGACCTTGTGTTCAAGGTTACAAAGAAATCATTGGTCACTGGTCTCTCCCCATGTCTCTAAGTCAATCCCAGGAAAGATTCAGATTGATTCTTTTGGGTCGTGTGGTCATCCTTGCACCAATCACTGTGACTAGGTGGTAGCTCTAGCCAATTGGGAGTGGGGAGGGCAAGGCAGACACCATGATTGCCAGTCCCACCAAAGCCAATCAAATACTTTCCTGAGACCATTGCAGGACTGGCTCCTTCTCAGACCTTGGGCACAACTGTCACTTCTAGAGAGAGGCCTTCTTCAACAACTCTATCAAAAGTAGACCCCTCCCCTCACCCTGTTTTCCTTATTTCATTTTCTCTATAACAATATTTCTTTCTTTCTGTCTTTCTCTTTCCTCACTATAATGTTGCTTTCTTTCTCTTTCCTCACTATAATATAAATAAGCTCCTGGAAGAGGGACCTCACCTGATTTCTTTACCACTGTATCCCCGGTGTCTAAACCAGGCCTGGCATATAAAGATGCTCAATAAACAGTTTTTAATAAACAAATGAGTGGGGGAGGAGCTTTCCAAAGGATCTGGAAGCAGAGAAAAGGGGATGCATGCTGGATAAACATACCACAAAACTCACAGCGGCCTCCTTCCACAAAGTTCTTAGCAATTCATTTGTTGAAAAGTCAATAATGCAACTACGTTTTCTATTAAAGAAAAAAAAAAAAGCCAGTGGAAGTTCTGGGATCTTTGATTTCTCATCTACCTCCCTGAATAGACCTTTTGATGGCAGATGTAGGGACCTACTCCTCTCTGCAAGCTTAGCCCTTACCAAAGAGTCTAGCACCAAGTAGGTGCTCAGATGAGGGTTTTGGATGAATAAATCCAGCCCTAATAACTTGATCTGGGTTGCTGAAACTTGAATGTGTCTATGACTCACCTGGAGATCTTGTTAAAATGCAGACTGTGATTCAGCAAGTCTGGTTGGGGCCAGAGAGTCTGCACTGCTAACCAGCTCCCAGGTGATGCTGATGCTACCGGTCCAGGGACCACACTCTGAGTAACAAATCTCAGTCTATTGACAAGGAATCTGTGGACATCTCACTATGCAAAGAGGTGAAATCAAGAGCCAACAAGGGATTTCCAGAATAAAAGATGGTAGAAGGATCAGGAGGCATGGACTATAGTCTATGTCTATGAGCTGTCTATGAGCTGGTGACCTTGATCTAGTTTCTGCATCCCTTTGAGCCTCAGTCTCAGCTGTCTCATCAGGATTCCCTTACCTGCCCTGCCCTCTTCACACACAGTGTCTGAGCTACCACTGTGAGGTCCAGGGGCTAAAAGGGAAGGCAGTCTAAGGCTGAATCAGACCCACTGCTGTCCCAAATAAGCCCTAAGACCATAAAAGGGTGAGACCTTACATTAGTATGCCTTGCAAGGATGAAAGGAACAGTTAAGACATACTGCAGAAAAGAGTCAAGTCATCAAGATTCCTGAATCAGCATTTTGATTCTCAAAATTTGTATTTAAATCTGTGTTATAAATTCTCTACATCCACATTCTGGTTGATTTAATTCTCTAAGGGTAGCTCTCTCCAATTGCTAGGCCCTCTCCTTAATCTTCTGATCTCTGAAACTTATCCTACCCTCTTCTTGAAACACACACACACACACACACACACTCACTCACACACACTCACGCACACACTCACACACACTCACACACACAATAAAAGACCCTTTTATGCCTTTTTCCATGACTCACAAATCATAATAAAATAATAATATTTATTAAGCACCAACTCTACGTCAGATTTTTTGATAAGACTCTTATATAGGTTATATCAACATCTCGAAATGTGATAAATGTATTAATGATAGCATGTGATACACAGACAAGTATTGTTATTTTAGTATGTATATTATGTATGGGTTACCTTCCTTTTGTGGTAAATGATACTGGCTTTCCACTTGGGGTAGCATTGTAAAGCCTCCTTTAAAATAAATATAAGTAAATTAAGTCAATATAAAGAAGAAAAAAAAACACGTTGAAACCACGAGACACTACTTCATGTCAACTAAAATGGCTATAAAAAAACAAATTAACAGATAAAAAGTACTGATGAAGATGTGGGGAAATGGAAACCTTCATCTACTGTTGGTGGGAATGTAAAATGGTACAGTTGCTTTGGAAAAAATCTGACAGTTCCACAAAAGGTTAAACACAGAGTTACTATATGGCCTACCAATTAGGGTCTACCAATTCTACTCATATGTATATATCCAAAGGAATTGAAAACGTGTCCACACAAAAACTTGGATATAAATATTCATAGCAGCATTATTCGTAACAGTTAAAACACACCTATCAACTGACAAACAGGTCAATAAAATGTGGCATATCCATACAATAGAATATTATCCTGCCATAAAAAGAAATGCATTATTGATATATGGTACAACATGGAAGATTTGTAACATTCGTAAGAAGCATAACCTTGAAAACTTTATGTTAAGTCAAAGAAGTCAGATACAAAAGGCCACATATTAAGTGGTTCGATTTATACAAAATGTACATACTAGGACCCCACCTGTCTGTCAGTTTATCGCACTGTGGGGGCTTGCGTGTTGCTGTGATGCTGGAAGCTATGCCACCAGTATTCAGATACCAGTAGGGTCACCCATTGAGGACAGGTTTCAGCTGAGCTTCCAGACTAAGACAGACTAGGAACAAGGACCCGGCAGTCTACTTCTGAAAAGCATTAGCCAGTGAAAACCTTATGAATAGCAGCGGAACATTGTCTGATATAGTGCTGGAAGATGAGCCCCCCAGGTTGGAAGGCACTCAAAAGATGACTGGGGAAGAGCTACCTCCTCAAAGTAGAGTTGACCTTAATGACATGGATGGAGTAAAGCTTTCGGGACCTTCATTTGCTGATGTGGTGTGACTCAAAATGAGAAGAAAGAGCTGCAAACATCCATTAATAATTGGAACCTGGAATGTACGAAGCATGAATCTAGGAAAATTGGAAATCGTCAAAAATGAAATGGAACGCATAAACATCGATATCCTAGGCATTAGTGAGCTGAAATGGACTGGTATTGGCCATTTTGAATTGGACAATCACACATTCTACTATGCTGGGAATGACAACTTGGAGGGAACGGTGTTGCATTCATCGTCAAAAAGAACGTTTCAAGATCTATCCTGAAGTACAACGTTGTCGGTGATAGGATAATATCCATACGCCTACAAGGAAGACCTGTTAATATGACTATTATTCAAATTTATGCACTAGGGCCAAAGATGAAGAAATAGAAGATTTTTATCAGCTGCTGCAGTCTGAAATTGATTGAACATGCAATCAAGATGCATTGATAATTACTGGGGATTGGAATGCAAAAGTTGGAAACAAAGAAGAAGGATAAGTAGTTGGAAAATATGGCCTTGGTGATAGAAACAATGCCGGAGATCGAATGATAGAATTTTGTAAGACCAACAACTTCTTCACTGCAAATACCTTCTTTCACCGACATAAATGGTAACTATACACATGGACATTGCCAGATGGAACACACAAAAATCAGATTGACTCCATCTGGGGAAAGAGACGATGGAAAAGCTCAATATCACCAGTCAGAACAAGGCCAGGGGCTGACTGTGGAACAGACCATTAATTGCTCAATGCAAGTTCAAGCTGAAACTGAAGAAAATCAGAGCAAGTCCATGAGAGCCAAAATATGACCTTGAGTATAACCCACCTGAATTTAGAGACCATCTGAAGAATAGATTTGATGCATTGAACACTAGTGACCGAAGACCAGACGAGTTGTGGAATGACATCATCCATGAAGAAAGCAAGAGGTCACTGAAAAGACAGGAAAGAAAGACCAAGACAGATGTCAGAGGAGACTCTGAAACTTGCTCTTGAGCATCGAGCAGCTAAAGCAAAAGGAAGAATTGATAAAGTAAAAGAACTGAACGGAAGATTTCTAAGGGCGTCTCAAGAAGACAAAGTATTATAATGACATGTGCAAAGAGCTGGAGATGGAAAACCAAAAGGGAAGAACACTCTCGGTGTTTCTCAAGCTGAAAGAACTGAAGAAAAAATTCAAGCTTCGAGTTGCAATAGTGAAGGATTCCATGGGGAAAATATTAAACGATGCAGGAAGCATCAAAAGAAGATGGAAGGAATACACAGAGTCATTATACCAAAAAGAATTAGCTGATGTTCAGCCATTTCAAGAGGTGGCATGTGATCAGGAACCAATGGTACTGAAAGAAGAAATCCAAACTGCTCTGAAGGCATTGGCAAAAAACAAGGCTCCAAGAATTGGTGGAATGTCAACTGAGATGTTTCAACAAACAGATGCAACTCTGGAGGTCCTCACTCATCTACGCCAAGAAATATGGAAGAGAGCTTCCTGGCCAACTGACTGGAAGAGATCCATATTTATGCCTATTCCCAAGAAAGGTGATCCAACTGAATGTGGAAATTATAGAACAATATCATTAATATCACACTCAAGCAAAACTCTGCTGAAGATCATTCAAAAACGGCTGCAGCAGTATATCGACAGGGAACTCCCAGAAATTCAGGCCAGTTTCAGAAGAGGACGTGGAACCAGGGATGTCATTGCTGATGTCAGATGGATCCTGGCTGAAAGCAGAGAATACCAAAAGGATGTTTACCTTTGTTTTATTGACTATGCAAAGGCATTCGACTGTGTGGATCATAACAAGCTATGGGTAACACTGCAAAGAATGGGAATTCCAGAGCAATTAATTGTAGTCCTGAGGAACCTTTACACAGATCAAGAGGCCGTTGTTTGGACAGAACAAGGGGATACTGATTGTTTTAAAGTCTGGAAAGGTGTGTGTCAGGATTGTATTCTTTCACCATACCTATTTAATCTGTATGCTGAGCAAATAATACAAGAAGCTGGACTATATGAAGAAGAATGGGGCATCAGGATTGGAGGAAGACTCATTAACAACCTGTGTTATGCAGATGACACAATCTTGCTTGCTGAAAGCGAAGAGGACTTGAAGTACTTACTATCGAAGATAAAGACCACAACCTTCAATGGATTGCACCTCAACATAAAGAAAACAAAAATCCTCACAGCTGGACGGATGAGCAACATCATGATAAACGGAGAAAAGATTGAAGTTGTCCAGGATTTCATTTTACTTGGATCCACAATCAATAGCCATGGAAGCAGCAGTCAAGAAATCAAATGACACATTGCATTGGGTAAATCTGCTGCAAAGGACCTCTTCAACATGTTGAAGAGCAAAGATGTCACCCTGAAGACTGAGGTGCTCCTAACCCAAGCCATGGTATTTTCAATCTCATCATATGCATGTGAAAGCTGGACTATGAATAAGGAAGACTGAAGAAGAGTTGACGCCTTTGAATTGTGGTGTTGGCAAAGAATATTGAATATACTATGGACTGCCAAAAGAACGAACAAATCTGTCTTAGAAGAGGTGCAGCCAGAATGCTCCTTAGAGGCAAGGATGGTGAGATTGGGTCTTACATACTTTGGACATGTTGTCAGGAGGGATGAGTCCCTGGAGAAGGACATCATGCTTGGCAGAGTACAGGGTCAGCGGAAAAGAGGAAGACCCTCAACGAGGTGGATTGACACAGTGGCTGCAACAATGAGCTCAAGCGTAACAACTATTGTAAGGATGGCTCGGGACCGGGCAGTGTTTCGTTCTGTTGTGCATGCGGTCGCTATGAGTCGGAACTGACTCGACGGCACCTGACAACAACAACATAATAGGAAAACCTATAGAGACAGAAGATAGATTAGTAGTCGCCTAGGGATGGGAGAGCATTTGGGGGAATATAGGGGGAGACTGCTGAAGGGTATGAGACTGCTAAAGGGTATAGGGTTTCTTTTGGGGATAACAAAATTGAGGCATTCAAAAATTGATTGTCATGATGGCTGAACAACTTGGTGAATATACTAAAACCACTGAATTTTACATTTTGAATGGAAGAATTGTATGGTATGTGAATTATATCTTAATTAAGCTATTATATATATAAAAATAAAATACTAAATAATACTACGGGTAGCACATGAATATGGAAAAACATTAAAGTGATAGATATGGAGAATAAAAGTTTCAGAAATAATGGATTAGATCATATGATCCTGTTAGTAACACTACGAGGTGAATATTATTCTTTTCCTTATACAGGAAACTGGGCTCATCCTAGGACTTAGAATTTTAAGCAGATTTTTGCTGACTCCAAAACCACTGACCTTACCTGACACCTATACAGCCTCCTAAGCCCTGTCCCAGAATTCAGACCCCAGCCATACTTTTTCTGATGACGCCTCTTCCTTAGTAGTGGTCTCTCTGAGACTGGGGCCCGACTGACACCAATGAACATCACATACTGCTTTGAGTTGAGCTGGAAGCCAAGACGGAGATACCAGTGCTAGTTTCCAGGCAGTGGGAAAAACTGAGCACCAGAAAGTTTTCACAGATACTCGGATACCACTGAGATTCCTGGGGAGAGATCTATGGCCTATATGACCAGCTGTCCACCAAATATCCATCCCTTCCATATGTAGAGCTATTGTTGGAAATAGCTATCCAGCCAGGGACTACATTTCCCAGAAGTCCCTGCACCTGGGTGTGGCCTCAGTGGTAGCCAGCCTTCAATATGTTCTCCAATGACCATCTCCTCCTGTTATTCATACAACTGGGTAGTCTCCTCCTACTCAGAATAGGGCTGACCTGTATAACCATAAGATATTGCAGATATGATGGTGTATGATTCCCAAGGCTAGGTCATACAAGAAACTGCAGCTTCCACCTAGCTCTCTTGGACTCCTTACTGTGGGGAAAATCAACTGCCATGTTTTAAGGACACTCTATCAGCCCTATGGTGAAGAACTGAGGCCTCTTGACAACAACCATCTAAGTGAACCATCTTAGAAGCAGGTCTTCTAGTCCCAGTCAAGTGTTTGAAGGAATACAGTCCTGTCCAATATCTTGACTGTAGAACTCGTGAGACACCCTGGGTCAGAATCACTCAGCTAATCTGCTCATTAGTTCCTGACCCACAGATACTATAAGGTAATATATTTTTACTATTTTAAGGCATTAAGTTTTGGGATAGTTTTTTATGTAGCATTAGATAACTAATACACCCTGTGACGTCCTTACCAATGGAATATGAGCTGAAAAGATGTATGCCACTTCCAGGCACATGAGGTTAAGATATGGGTGTACCTTCTCTCCTTTCTCTTCCTCTTTCCATAGAGATCTTTGGAGTCTTATGCTGAAGATAGTAGAGCCACATGATGGGCGGATCCTGGATCCCTGCATCACTGCATGGAAGGCTGCCTGCCAAATGTCTGTGCTGGGCTTTGTATAAGTACAAACAAACCTCAAATGTTTCAAGGCACTGAGATTCAGAGTTGATCTGTTACAGCAGCCAGTGTTATCTTAATTAATAGAAGGCCTCATGATTGGGGCTTGGGAAGCCAAATGACACAATAAGGCTGATGCCAGATTGGGCAATGGAGACAGCTTTGGACTCAGGAGACCCAAGTTCAAGCCCCAACAACGCCACTTACAAGCTATGTGGGCTAGCCAAACTTGTAGCCTTGGTTTCCTCAGATGTAAATTGGAGTAAGTATAACACAAACCACACTATTTATGGTATAGACTGAATAAGGGAATCTTTAAGAAAGAGTTGAGAAAGATCTTGCCATTGGCCAAGGAAGAGAACAGATGGGCAGTTAGGAGTGGGCACAGCACATCATAACTCACAACTTGGTGTGAAGCCAATGACCCAGAGGGGGTGCCTTAATCTCTAAGTCATGGCTGAATACCCAGACTTGGGCAAGAAAATGTCTGACTTAGATTTGGCAAAATCTTTGACTTAAGACCTAAAAATAGCCTCTCAGAATTTACTTGGTTGGCTTCTGGATATTCAGATTGGGTTTGCAATATGGACCAATTTTTATTTCCATGAGAGTATGGCCCTCCTCTCATTTTATCTTGACTGGACAGAACTGGTCTAGAAAACCTGGGACCCTTAATGCTGCTTGGGGTTGGGAGGGGCTATGACAACCACAAGGGTGCCCACAACAGGTCGAAAGTGCAAATGGTTCAGGGTCCAGGCAGAGAACACAATTGTGTAAAGAGGCTGGTGTCACAACTGCACGTACCATGGAAAATTGATTGTGTCTACAGGATCATTTCAGCTCATGGAGCTCTGGATCATCATCTGTCTTATGCTGGGTTCTCTAAGGAAGCAAAACCAGTAAACCATATAAATGTATATACAGAGGGATTTATATCAAAGAAATGGCTTACACAGTTCTAGAGGCTGGAACATCCAAGTCTGTAGGTCAGGGCAGAGGCTTCTCCTGATTCATGTAGCTGCAGGGGCTGGTGAATCCAAGATTGGCAGGTCAGAGAGCAGGGCTCTTGCTCACAGGCTTCAAAGATCAATGAATCCCAAAATTGGCAGGCTAGAGCACAGGTAAGCTGCTAGCTCAAGTCCCAAGAACTGGAGGTCAGACAAACAGGAGCAAGCTGCAGGATCCAGCATAAGCAAAGAGCCCCTGAGCCTTGGCAGCATGTGCACTTATATTCGATGCAGGACACATGCCTAAGGAAACTCCCTTTCAACTGAGTGGTTATTCACAACAGATCCCATCATGGAGGTGATCACATATCATATCTCAACCTAGAAATGATCACAACATTATACAACTGCCAAAGCACTGAGAATCATGGCCTAGCCAGGTTGACACACAATCTTAACCATCATATCATTCCTGAACAAAGTCTCAAATCTGGATTGATTACCCTCTACTCCCTAGCCCACCGCCTGTCTGTCAGTTTATTGTACTGTGGTGGCTTATATGTTGTTGCGATGCTGGACTGTATGGCTCCAGTATTTCAAATACCAGCAGGGTCACACATGGGGGAGAGGTTTCAGCAGAGCTTTCACACTAAGACAGACTAGGAAGAAAGGCCTGGTGATCCACTTCTAAAAATTAGGCAATGAAACCTATGGTTCACAACAGAACATTGCCTGACTCACTTGCTTTGGACACGTCATCAGGAGGGATGGGTCACTGGGGGAGGAGATTATATTTGGTGAAGTAGAGGGCCAGCGAGGGTGTGGGAGACACGTGGTGAGATGGATTGGCACAATAACTGCAGTGGTAGGCTCAAACATGCTAGTGATTGTGAGGATGATGCAGGACCATACAATGTTTTGTTTTGTTGTATGAAAAGTCACTTTGAGTCAGAGCTGACTCGATTATACTAACAACAACTGCCCTAGAGTTTCTAGACCAGTGCTATCTAATCAGAATATAAGTCACATAAGAAATTAAAAATTTCATAGTAGCCACATTAAAAATGTATAAAGAAAAAGATAAAATTAATTTTAATAATATATTTTACTTAACCTAATATATCAAAAGAAGTGTCATTTCAACACATAATCAAATAAAAAAATATTGATGAGATAGTTTATTTTTTTTTACTTAGTTTTCACAATCTCAATTAGGACCAGATCATTTGTGCCATTATATATAAAAAAATATATATATTATATATTTTATATAATGGCACAGATGGTTAAGTGCTTGACTACCAGTCAAAAGGTTGGCAGTTCAAACCCACCCAGAGGTACCTTGGAAGATAGGCCTGGTGACCTGCTTATAAAACGTCACATCCTTGAAAATCCTGTGGAGCAGTTCTACTCTGCACACATGGGGTCACCATGAGTTGGAATTCACTAGACAGCAAGAAATAATAACAATGACATCGAAAAAGTTTAAGAGCCACACGGGGCTGGTGGTTACCATATTGGACAGTACAGTTCTAGACAATTGACTTTTCCCAAGCCCACTAGGCATTTTCACACCTCCGTGCCTCTACAAACTGTTCCCTCCACCGGCAAAACCCTTCTCTCCTTCCCCATCTGAACTTGTGCTCATTCTTGGAGGGCTTAGAGCAAATATCATCTCCTTTCTGAAGTCTTATGCAACCCTCCCCCAGAAGCAGGGTGCTCAGGACCTTGTACCCAACTCTATTCAAGCATCTACCGTATTGAATTATTATCTTTTATGTCACCAAAAGGCCAAGACCATTTCTGAGCCATTTTTACTGCTTAGCACATTGCCTGGAGTACAGTATCTATCTTGGGCTAGGTTTTCTAGAGAAGCAAAATCAGTGAAGTGTATATTTATATGAATATGTAGAAAGATTTATCTCAAAGAAATGGCTCACATGGTTATAGAAGCTGGCAAGTCCCAAATCTATGGGTCAAGGGTCAGCCTGGAGGCTTCTGCAATGTCTTAGGCTGGGTTCTGCAAGATCGGCGGGTCAGATGGCAGACTGTTGGCCCATGGGGCTGCAGAAACTGACGAATCCCAGAATTGGCAGGTCAGGCAGTAGGCAGCTGGCTCAAGTCCCAACAACGGGAGATCAGATGATGACAAGCTAGATGTAGGGTCCAGAGCAAGCTTTGCCAGAACATCCATATATATATTAGATGCAGGCCACACCCCCGAGGAAACTCCTTTTTTAACTTATTGGATGGTCATATCAGATCATAAAATGGAAGGTCATTACATCATTACGTAACTGCCAAACCACTGAGAATCATGGCCTAGCCAAGTTGACACATAACCTTAACCATCACAGTATCTCAGTAGATTCTGACTCATAGCAACCCTATAGGACAGAGTAGAACTGCCCCATAGGGTTGCCAAGGCTGTAATCCTTACGGAAGCAGACAGCCACATCTTTCTCCCACAGAGTGGCTATTGGGATTGAACTGCCGACATTATGGTTAGCAGCCCAGCACTTAACCACTACACCACGTGGGCTTCTTGAACACAGCATCAGTTGCCAACAAATCAATTCCAACTCATGGCGACTCCATGTGCATCTGAGTAGAACTGTGTTCCATGGGGTTTTTCAATGACTGAGTTTTTGGAAATAGATCACCAGGCCTATCTTGGAGGCACCTCTGAGTGGATTCAAATCACCAACGTTTTGGTTAGCAGCCAAACACATTAACTGTTTGTGCCACCTGGGAATTCGTGGTATAGAGCAGATCCTCCATAACAGTTGTTGATTTTAGGGACAATTGTGGGGTGTTAAGTAACTGGAAAAATCTCTTTAAAAGTTCCTCACTGTTATTATTATTTTTTGGTAGTTGGGTACAATAAAGAAAGCGGTGGAAAATATTGTTGGAATGTTATTGTTACCATAGAAACTCTGAAAAGGACCAGATAACTATGATTTGGGACAGTATGTATCTGTAACAATCATCCAGTCTTTAGTATATGATCCTCTGTAAGAAACATTTGAGCAACCTGGCTATACAGCTACAAGGAACTATAGAAAGGGGGCCAAAGAGACCATATAATCATCAAGGACTACACAATTAATTTGAGGTGGGTGGCGTGGCCCACTGCCAGCTAGGTAACCTCTAAAAGAGGCCCCTGGAGTAGGGCGTGTACAGCCTGTGCGACCAGATGCAGTGGTACTGGAAGCTTTCTCTACAGGTAAATGCAAAAGGCTGTGACATGCTGTTGGCTGTAGACATCTGAGCCGGGATATCTGGAGATGAGACATAATACAGGGAAACACAGAACGTAAGGAACCATGTGTGTTCACACACACAGATGCTGTCCAATTCCAGAAGGACAGCAGCTCCAAGTCCAAGTGTAAAATCAATGTTTTGGGACAGGGAAATCATTCTCCTATAGAGACAAAGCCCAGATGGGGACTTCTGTTTCCGGGTGGCATCCAGGACACAATGATTAAGTTTTGAGCTAATGTTCTTCACCGTTTGCCTCTAGATGAGGAAGAAGATACAAACTTTCTCCTTTGTCCCCTCCTTTTTCCATCTAGTTCAAACAGGAAAAGACAAAGTTCATGTGGGTAAAACCACTGGCTAGAGGTGATTGAAGTCAGGTCCAGCAGGCTGTAGAGTGTAAGTTAGAGAACGGGGTTTGGATTCTGGCTCCACTGTATAATTTTGGACTAGTTGTTCAATTTCTTTGAGCTTCGGTCTCTTTATCTGTAGAATAAAGATATTACCATCCCTGTCCCATAGTGTTGTCATGCAGCATAACAGAAATGAGGTACGTGAGGGTCTGAGCGTGGCCTGTGATAAGTCTATGAGTCAGCTTTTGTTGTGTGTTGTTATTATTAGTTACGGTTGGGTTGGTGCTGACTCATGGCCATGTCATGTATAACAGAACAAAACATTGCCTAGTCCTGTGCCATCTTCACAATCGTTGGTATGTTCAAGTCCGTTGCTGTGACCACTATGTCTTCTGAGTGCCTTCCAGCCTAGAAGGCTCATCTTCCAGCACTATATTGAACAATATTCTGTCATGCTCCATAGGGTTTTCATTGGTTAATTTTCAGAAGTGGATCGTCAGACCTTTCTTCCTAGTCTTAGTCTAGAAGCTCTACTGAAACCTCTCCACTATGGGTGACCCTTTTGGTACTTGAAATGCCATGGCATAGCTTCTAGCATGATAGTAATGCACAAGCCACCACAGTATGACAAATTGACAAATGGGTGGTTGTTTGCTCTGTAACAACCTTAGAACCTTAGAGGCATATAAAAACAATCATTTATTCATCACTCCTGTGTCTGTGAGTTGGCTGGGGCGTCTCTGCTCCATTGTCTCTTCTGGGGCATGGGCTGGAGAGGAGGCAGCCACATGGAGTTTGTTCTTCTCATGGTAATGTCAACAGATAAGAGGGTAAGCCCAACTCTGCAAGCACGTTTCAAACCTATGCTTGGTCACAGTGAATCACACGGCCAACCCAAGGTCCAGGGGTGGAGAAGTACACTTTGCCCACCGCGGGGCCACAGCAAGAGTAAGGACATACAGGGGTGGAGAAGTACACTTCCCCCACTGCGGGGCCACAGCAAGAGTAAGGACATACAGGGGTGGAGAAGTACACTTCCCCCACCGCGGGGCCACAGCAAGAGTAAGGACATACAGGGGTGGAGAAGTACACTTTGCCCACCGCGGGGCCACAGCAAGAGTAAGGACATATAAGATGATGACCAGGGAGTAAAGACCTGGGACTGGTAACTCAGTTTCCTACAGTCAACAAATAGAATCATGGTCTATTTGTATTCACTCATCCAAACATTTCAGCAGAAAATGAGGCAGTTCTTACAGTATTTCGTTCTTTTAAAAGAAGGTTGTCCAAGGCATTGTGGCAGAGGACAAGCCTATGGAGGAAAAATTTAGGGGACGTTCCAAGCAGTAAGTGGAGGGAGGTTCTACCAAGAGAGGCTGACCATCCTTCCATCTCGATTCTGGGTCTAATGGTGAAGATCTTGCTCTGAACCAGTACTGAGGGCACTAAAAGATGACATGTTTCTACAGCCACCTGGCCACGGCATTTCCTAAGTTTGGTGTGTAAAGATTATAGAATGATGGTACATCCTGGGTTGTGCAGTCATCAAGGAGCCCCGAGAATTTAGAGGGTGGAGAAATCATTTTAGAATTTACAAAGAAGGTGAGCATTAAAATGGGTTTGCGAGAACAAGTTGTATCTAAGGAGCAAAGGGAAGTATTTAAGAAGGGAAGGGATATGAACAAAAGTGTATAAGCCTTGTCAATGGCTCAAAACAACAGACATTTATCATTATAGCTCATAAGTCATGAGGCTGAAGTTTGGCAGATCTGGGCTGGGTTGGGTTGATCTGAGCTGGACTGGGCTCGGCTTGGCTGATCTGGGCTGGGTGTGCTCATGCCTCTGGGGGTCTACAGGAACCTCTGTGTTTTAGTCTGGAGGCACTTTAGCTAGGGCAGTTCTACTTTGTATGTATCTTGGTTTCCTCCTGGGACCAATGGGCTAACCAGGGAGTATCTTCGTCATAGTGATGGCGAAAGCACAAGAAGGCAAGCAGAAACACTTAGGGTCTCTGGAGGCTAGGAACTGGCATATCATTATTTCTGCCTCATTCTGGTGGCCACGGAAAGTCACATGGCTGAACTCGGGTGCTAGCAGAGCCTTGCAAAGTAACCTGTCAAATGGTGTGCATATAGGGGAAGGGGAAGATATCGGAACCTTTAATGCAAATCTGCTAGAAAAAGTGTGGTGATAGTAATGAGCCAAGGTTTTTGCAGAGAAATGCAGACTGAGAGACTCCCATGATTGGGAAATCCCATCTCTAAGTCCCCTCTCCTGCTGGTTTTGGTTTCCCCGTGTATGAGAGTCCAGCCTCCATATCTACATCTCTAGTGCTTAGGAGCTCACTCCTTCCTGGGGCAGATTGTTCTGTCATTAAACAACCTGTAGAAAATTCTCTCTAGTACCTAACTCCTTTTGCTCCCACTCTTTTATCCTGGTTCTGCCATGTAGGTTTTGGGTTCTGCATCCATTTACTATTGGCTGGCCCACTGGCTCTGGTTTATCATTCCCAAAGGGAGTACAGAGTTACCATCACCCCCTTGATGGGATACTAACCCAGGGGACGTACTTGACATCTTCACGCTGCATATCCAATCCTAGGTCAAATTCCATAGATATTACCAGCCCCACTACCCCGCCAGTTGATTAGCACACCATGACAGAAGAGTGGAGGAGGCAGCTGTCAATCAAGTCATCACAGATATGAGTGCACCCTGAGAGATTGTGGTATGTGGTATATTACCTCCTAAATAACATGCGACCCATCTTCCTCTCTCCTGGTCTACTGCCACCTCTCTAGTCTAAGCTGCCATCATCTCTTGCCTAGACCACTGCAGTAGCCTCTTCACTGCTTCCTCTTACTACTACGACCACCTTCCTGAACCCCTAAAATCCATGTTTCACAGTGTGGCCAGAGTAGTCTTTAAAATTGCTCACGTCACCCATTGCTAAAAATACTTCACCTGTGGGTACACCCTCTGTACTCCAGCCTTGACAACTATCTTTCAGTACCCTCTGACCCCCTCTTCATCTAGTTCATTGCTCTCCTCCCCTCAGGTTCCAGATCATCTGTACCTTCCTTGGGGAGCCCTCCCTGATCTGTGTGACAAGGTGAATTCCTCAGTTATATGCTCTCCCAGCACCACAGACCTCTCCTATGCAGCACATACCACAATCTCTCAGGGTCCACTCATATCTGTGATGACTTGATTGACAGCTGCCTCCTCCACTCTTCTGTCATGGTGTGCTAATCAACTGGCTGGGTAGTGGGGCTGGTTTGCGGCGTGTACAGATTTCTGTGGTATAAATATAATCACCACGGCAGATTTCAAGCTCCCACAAAATCCCTGAAAATGTAACAACCAGCCGTCACTGGCTGGTGTAAGCTGGCTCCAGCATGCCAGCAGGGCAGGCCCAGTATCTGGTTTTCTCTCTAAAAAAAAAAGGATTTTTTTTTTCTCTCTAGTGCCCGGTAAAGTGCCTGGCAAATAACCAAAGAGCCCTAAATAGGTGTTGAATGAATGAATGAGCAATGCTAAAATTTGAATGAGCCTTTAGGATAGGCTTCCTGTTTTCAGAAGATAAAAGCCTTTGAATTCTTGCCCCTAGAAAGGAATAGGGGAGTCATAACATTTCTGTTCTCTGGAGATTGTTTATGTATTTATTTAACAAACACGTCTATATGCCAGGCACAAATCCAAGTGCTTTCCAAATACCAACCTACTTAATACTCATAGCAATTAAAAGGTAGATACTTCTTATTTTGTTGTTATTGTTAGTTGCAGTCAAGTTGGTTCTGACTCATGGTGACCTTACATAGAAAAGAACAAAACTTTGCCCAGTCCTGTGCTATCTCCATGATCACTGTATATTTGAGTTCATTTTTGTGGCTCTAGCGTCAGTCTATCTCACTGAGGGTTTCCCTCATTTTCACTGGCCCTCTACTTTACCAAACATGATATCCTTTTCTAGCGATTGATCTTTCTTGATGACATGTCCAAAGTAAGCAAGTCGAAGTCTCACCATCCTCACTTCTAAGGAATATTTCGTTGTATTTCTTCTAAGACTGATTTGTTTGTTCTTCTGGCAGTCCATGGTATAGTCAATATTCTTTACCAACATCGCATTTGAAATGTATCCATTTCTCTTCTGCCTTCTTTTTCATTATGCAACTTTTGCATGCGTACGAGGGGGCTGAAAAGACCATGGCTTGGGTCAGGCACACCTTATCCTCAAAATGACATCTTTTCTTTTTAAAACTTTAAAGAAGTTTTTTTGCAGCACATTTGCCCAATGCAATACATCGTTTCACTTCTTGACGTCTGTTCCCACGGACATTGGTTGTTGACCCAAGTATAATGAACTCATTGACAGTTTCAATTACTTGTCCATTTATCATGATGTTGTTTATCAGTCCACTTGACCCATTTTATAGATCAGGAAACTGAGGCTCAGAAATGGAATGAGGTAATTGGCCTAAGGACACCCAAGTAGCAGATGGGCTTTGAATGCAGGCAGTGTGACTGCAGGGTCCATGTTCTTCCCCACTTTGCCATGCAGCATCAGGATCAGCTCTGGAAATGAGATATGGACCATATTCTCATCTCTGCTCCAAGCTGAGTGCATACAGGTCAGGGCACAGATGAGACACTAGATGGAGACAGGGTGTGTGCTCTTTGGGTAATTGTTCCTCCAGTGTACCATAAGGAAGTGGAGAAGGTCCAGAGGTGAGGTCCTGAAATGCTGGATAGGTATGGGCTCTTCAGGATAAAGACAGAATAAAAAGACAAAGGCCTTTCAGGAACTATAAAATAACCAAGGGGATGGACTCTATTTATGTATTTACTCAATTCCAATGGGAGGAAATGGACCTGGCGAAATTTCATAAAGGGAAGCATTTAAACTTGAGAGGTGAGCTTGGGGTATTAGTATTTGAACAATGTTCTTCTCTGCATGGGGTCTCATTTCACCTTGAAGACCACCCTGGGAGATGAGGATAATGGTGCTCATTTTAAAGCAATGAGGACATGAACGCTTAGCGAGGGTGAGTGATGTACCTCAGGCCATAGAAGTGCCACGTGCAGAGATGATGGCCGGCCCCTGCCCTCATGCCAGTTCAGTATTACTTCACAAGCAGGTCTCTGAGAATCATAACTGCTCAGAGGAAGTCAATTCCTGGAGCTAATTATGCTGAGCAGCTGTACGAAGTGAAAATGTAATTAGATCTAAAGGTTTACACGGATTCTGGGGTGACAGCCTAATGTTGTAACAGTGAAGGAAGAAAATGGGAGGCTGAGGAATTCTTCTCTTACCTTTTGATGTAGCTGCTCATTTAGCAAATTGATTCCTGTGTGCACGTGCCTACCAGGTACAGGGCTGGCCAAGGTCAAGATGCATTCCTCCCTTTATTGCTTATGTTAGATGCAGCAGTGTGGATCACCTGAAATGAAAACACTCACATGGACTTTCAGTGTGTGTGTGGGGAGCGGGGGATGGCATTAATTTAGAAAAGACTGGGATATTCAGAATGTGGGAGCATTTGGGATGTCAGAGTCAGCAATTGGATTTTATCTTGTAGGCAAAGAAGGGCCAATGAAGGCTCTTATGTAAGGGAACGACACCACCATCATCATCATCATCATCATCATCATCATCATCATCATCATCATCATCATCATCATCATCATCTCGATAAAAGTAACAGCTGCCGTTACAGAGCGGCTACTGCATGCCAGACACTGTGCTAAACATTCTCTCAGCTACATTGAACCCTCACCCCCCTCCCTGAGGTCAACGTTAATTTCTCCTCATCTGACAGATGAGGAGGCTGAGGCAAACAGGTAACATGGTCCAGTAGGGGCACAGCCCAGGTCTGAACCCACATTTGTCTGAACTGAGTTCACTCTTAACCTTAACACTCGCGGGGTCTTTATTTTCTAATATATCCTGGGCAGCATGTGGGGACTGAGCTTTGGGAGCCATCAGAATTTAGTTGGTGGCTACAGACATAAGAAAGATCAAATTTAAAGGAGAACAGAGAAACAGGGAGGAAAATAGCAGCTAAGGCAGGAAGTGCCCAGGAAACCAGGGAAGTGGGAACCTTAAGAAGAAAAGGAGAGAATAACAGTGCAGAATTACCTGCAGAATGGAGGTGGAAAATGAACTGTACCTACTCACTGCTGTCGAGTCGATTCTGACTCATAGTGACCCTATAGGACAGAGTAGGGCTGCCCCATCGAGGTTCCAAGGCTGTAATCTTTTTTTTTTTAAAATAATTTTTATTGTGCTTTAAGTGAAAGTTTACAAATCAAGTCAGTCTCTCACATATAAACTTATATACACCTTACTACATACTCCCACTTACTCTCCTCCGAATGAGTCAGCCCGCTCCCTCCCTCCAGTCTCTCCTTTTGTGACCGTTTTGCCAGTTTCTAACCCCCTCTACTCTCCCATCTCCCCTCCAGACAGGAGATGCCAACACAGTCTCAAGTGTCCACCCAATACAAGTAGCTCACTCTTTATCAGCATCTCTCTCCAACCCATTGTCCAGTCCAATCCATGTCTGATGAGTTGGCTTCGGGAATGGTTTCTGTCCTGAGCCAACAGAAGGTATGGGGACCATGACCGCCAGGCTTCTTCTAGTCTTAGCCAGACCATTAAGTCTGGTCTTTTTATGAGAATTTGGGGTATGCATCCCACTGTTTTCTTTCTCCCTCAGGGGTTCTCTGTTGTGCTCCTTGTCGGGGCAGTCATCGGTTGTGGCCGGGCACCATCTAGTTCTTCTGGTCTCAGGATGATGTAGTCTCTAGTTCCTGTAACCCTTTCCGTCTCTTGGGCTCATAATTACCTTGTGACGTTAGTATTCTTCATTCTCCTTTGATCCAGGTGGGTTGAGACTCATGGATGAATCTTAGCTGGCCACTTACTAGCGTTTAAGACCCCAGATGCCACACTTCAAAGTGGGATCCAAGGCTGTAATCTTTACAGAAGCGGATTGCCACATCTTTCTCCCGTGGAACAGCTGGTAGGTTCAAATTGCAGACCTTTTGGTCAGCGGCTGAGTGCTTTAACCACTGCACCACCAGGGCTCCTAAAGAAACCATAGGATCTGCCAAATTCAGAGGGCTTCCGGGCCTTCACAAGCAGCAGTGGAGCACTGTGGAGCAGTGGGAGTGGGTGCCAGATTGCTGCGGGCTGAGCACTGAGTGGGAGGTGAAGACAGAGCCTGCAGCATGTAAACTTACTCTTTCAAGAAATATGATAGTGAGGGGGAGGAAAGAGGCCTAGAGGAGGGGAAGATAGCAGGGAGGGTTGTCTAGGGGGACGGCGGTGGGGAGAGGCTTGAGCTATTGTGAGTGGAAGGGAAGGAGAAGCTGAGGGTGCTTGTTTGAAGGCTACAAGATGGGGAGGCTCTCCCTGACAGAACCCTAGAGGGACCTCAAGGGATGGTTGGGGAGCACAGTGGGCCTGCACTACCGAGGGCTCACGTGCTGACTTTTCCAGGGCTGTGAAATGACCCAGGTGGCACAGTGGTTAAGGGCTTGGCTGCTAATCAAAAGGCCGGTGGTTCAAACCCACTAGCTGTGTAAAGATTCACAGCCTTGGGAACCCTGTGGGGCTGTTCTACTCTGTCCTTTAGGGTCACTAAGAGTTGGAATCAACTTGAAGGCAATGGGTTTTTGTTTTTGGGTGAAATGATTGAGATCCAATTATCTCCATGGCTCCTTGCACCTCTAATATTCTTTCTTTTCTCCTTCCTCTTTCCACAAATGTTTACTGAGCACCTACTATGTACAGGCCTTGTGCTAGGCTCTGTGGCTACTGCAATGAATAAGACAATGTATATCATTCTTACATTTGAGTGGAAAGACATTAAAAAAGAAGGCATACAAATACATAAGTGTGTGTGTCCACACAACCTATGGTAATACTATAACCACTAATGTTCATTGAGCCCTCCAATGTACTGAGTACTTCATAAGCATTTTCTCATTAACCAAAAACCAGACCAGTTACCGTCAAGTCAGCTGTGACTCACGGCGACCCAATGTGTATCACTGTAGAATGGTGCTCCTAGAGTTTTCAGTGGCTGATTTTCCAGCAGTAGGTCACCAGGCCTTTCTTCCAAGGTGCCGATGGGTAGATGCAAACTGCCTTCCTAAAGCACATGTGAGAAAGAGACTATTGTGGTCCCTTTTACAGATCAGAAAACTGAGGCACAGAGAGTTGGGGTAACTGCACCAAAGTCACCCTGCTGATACAGGTGAAGCAAAAGATTCAATGTTACCTGCCTCCAAGCACAAGCTCTTAAGATCACACTGTCCTGACTCACTGTGTTTAGAGCTCTGGATAGAGGAGGATCAAGACCTGCAGGAGCTCCCTCCCCTAGGGCTACCCACAGGCCCTGGGTACTGGGAAGAAACCTACCCAGTAACCCGGTGTTATTTACTCCCTTTTTCTTCAAAGCATGGTCCATGTACTATCAACACTGGCAACAACACCTGGGAGCTTGTTAGAACTGCGGAATCTCCAGGCCTACTGGATCAGGATCTGCGTTTTAACAGATCCCCAGGTGATTCATGTGCACATTAAAGTTGGAGAAGAGTGGTCTAAAGCTCACTTCTCTTATTACAGATGGGAAGCTGAGGCCCAAGAGGGTTGCGGATTAGAGAGTGGTGGAACTTCAGGGCTTGGTGTCTGGAGTCTGAATCTAGGTGTCTGGATTCCGTCTAGGTCTAAGTGTGAATGGGCGCGTCGTCTCTTAAGGGGCCAGCGGGTAGACCTGCAGGAGGAATCTGCTCAGAGGTGGTGCTCGGCGCGCGCAAGGTGCTCGGCGCGCGCAAGGTGTTCGGCCGCTCGCGGACTCCCGGGGCCGAGCCCGGCTGGGGCGGCGTGGGCGCCCTCAGGCCCGGGGACGCCGAGCCGTGTCCCTGTCCCCGTCCCCTCGCTGGCCCGGCCCGGCCCCTCAGCTCCACCCCCTGCGTCCCCCTCCCGCCCGCTTGCGCCTCCTGAAAAGCCAGCCCGCCCGGGGCGGCGGCGCAGAGCCGGCCCGGCGCACGAGGCAGCCACCGCGGCCATGACGGCGGAGAAGGCGCTGCCCCTGGGCAATGGGAACGCTGCCGAGGAGCTGCGGGAGCCCGAGGCGCCAGGCGGTGGCGGCGGGAGCGCGGCGCCCGCGCGCGACTCGCGCGACAAGCGCGACAAGGCGGTCCACGAGCGCGGCCACTGGAACAACAAGGTGGAATTCGTGCTGAGCGTGGCCGGGGAGATCATCGGGCTGGGCAACGTGTGGCGCTTCCCTTACCTGTGCTACAAAAACGGAGGAGGTGAGGCGGCACGCTGCAGGGGGGAGAGTGGGGGCGGGGAGCGAGGGGGTGAGCGCGAGACCCCCTCGGTGCCTGCGTGAAGCGGCACCCTCACGGAGAACCTGGGTCCCACACCACTTGGCGCGTGAACTCACCCCTCGGTATGGCTTACCTGTCCGGCGCACGCACTGCTTCGCACCTGAGTGTGCCACCTGCCTTCGCTCAGGGACTTGCCTGCCAGGTGCATTCTGTCCCCAGCATGAGGTGCAGACAGAGGATGGAGAGGCAGGACTCCTTGCTTTGGTTCTTCTTAATCCCTTTGAGCCCCCGTTCCCTAAGTGGAAACCGGCCTGAGGGGGACACTCTGACAATTATCGGAGTAGGCCCGGGTTTTGAGCGCTTACTGAAAAATGCCAGGCACCAAGCTAAGCTTCTCCTGTATCATCTCATTTAATCCTTACAGTCACCTTCATCAGCTGGGCAGTGGCATGCCCGTTTTGCAGACGCAGTAAGTGACAAAGGTGAACTTCTTATACCAAAGGCCATGAACTGGACCACAGGGAGAACTTTTAGTGCTTGCAGCATTGCTGTTTGCTTTCCTGCTGGGTCCTTCAGTTGCTGGTCATGCCCTTCCTAGGACTAATATTTTGGATCTCTCTAGGGAAAGAATTGGCACCAAGCAGTTTCTTGTACTGGTCTCAGAATCACCCGCAATAAATAGCAGAAACACTGATTTAATGTTTACCTAGAAGCAGCAGCGAAGGGAGGGTGATGGGAGAGCTCCTTTCTAGTGACAACATCTCAAAGTCAGTTTGGAGGAAAATGTAAGAGCAAGGAACCCGCAAATCTAGCTCAGAGGAGGAGCCCCCAACCTGTCATATTAGCAGGTTGGTCCCAGGCCCATGGCAGGGGCTCTTGTCAAACCCATTTCAGTGGCATAGTTCCTTGAAGAGAAAGTCTTGAGTCTGTATATATTCTACCCCCTCTCTTTGTGATAGCCCCCCTCCCCCAAGCAAATCCCAAGCCTCAGAGAAGGTTGCTCAGAAGTTGGCTAGCAGAGACTTCGGTGTGAGTGGCTGCCGGGAGAACGAGAAGGGTACTTCTTGGCCCAGGCCCTTTCTTTGGAGACATTCATCCCATGGACACTGGCTGCTCCAAGCCTGCTCTGCGCCAGTAATGAAGTGGCCACCGGTGTTGGTGGCTTGGCCGAGGAGAGAGGGAGTGGACTCGGAGACCCCAGACGTCCCCTGAGCTGTGATTCCCGCCATCTTTGTGGGTTCAACCTTCATAAGCTACGATATCCACTTCGAATCCTGTGGAAAACCTTTAGGGTAACCCTAGACAAAAATTGTTTTAACATCTTTTTTTTTAATAAAGGAAATTGTTATGCCAAAACAAAAAAGATTCCCAAAAGGCAGAAAACAGGGTGTGTTGGGTTAATTACAAAATTCTACCACAGATTTTTTTTTTTTTTAAAAGGTTGTAGTGAGTAAAGTTTAAAAGTGAGTCATTTTTATTTTTACTCTACGTTTTCAAGCGCCTTCACTGGGTACACAGATATCTTGGTGTGATTGAGTTTCTCAAGGATTGCTAAATTTGAGAATACGCAGGCCAAAAAATAAACCAAAAAAACTTCCAGGAAGTATCGTCTGTTAGGTTCTAGAAGATTCACAGGTGAATTTCAATGTATTAAGGAATGTGCTGCAGCTTCTTTTAATCACTAAAGTTTAGATTCAGTAAACAAACTCCCCTATCCCCTTTTCACATACTGTTTGCCTTCTAATATAGTTGGGGTATTTGCTTATCAACTGTTTGCCTTTGAAAAAATATCTACACAGCTCTCCTCATAGATTCTGACGATAGTTTGAATTGTTTCTTTCCCAGTGTGAAACCTTAAAATAGTCTCTTGCCCAGAAAAGCTACAAAACTACCCAGAAGTAGCTAAGCCCCTTTCAAAACCTGAATGTCATGGCCCTGTTATCAAGATTGATCAAAATTGTGGCTATTAATCCTTGTGGCTAAAGGGACTTCATTTAGCAAAAAGCAATTTCAGTTAAAGCCTTCATTTGGGAGATCGGGTGGTGGGAATAGTATGTGTTTCTACGCTTTGAGATTAGCCAGGAGAGAGGGAGGATTTGGAGTGATCGCCTTCTGGTTATAATAGCTCATGTTCACCTTAGTTATTTAATTTGTTTCACAGAAGGCCCTGGACAATGGCATTGGGTTTCAAGATAGGAGCACTAAAGCTTAGGGTGGTCTTTTCTCACATATTGTTGCTGCTAATGCCTCACTATGCACCTCCATACTCGGTCCTTGCGTGCAAGGGCCCTTAACTCCTCGAGTGCTGATCACTGCTCATTGCATAGTGGCCTGAGAATGCTTTTCTTTAAGATTATTTGCAGGCCACTTCCAAAGTGAAGAAGATGACATCGTGCTAGAATTCATGACGGGGTCCCCCTCAGCTGGCCCCCTTGAGGTTACTTTAGAATGAAAAAGAAGCCTGTAGCATTCAAGGAGGAAATGGATGTGACCTGTGCTGGAAGTGAAATGCATAAATTAAAGAACTGAGCAGATAAGACCTGTTGGCACGGTCATCTTAGCTATGTGACGATTCAGTGATAAGTGGTGCGGGTATTAAGTATGAAAGCCCCATTTGACAGAAGAGGAGGTTGAGGTTTGGACAGGTAAGATGGACTTTCTTGAGGTAGCAGATGGCAGAGAGCACAAATTCAGGTGCATGTTCTCTGACTCTGGTCTTCATGGTGGGCACTTGACCTCAAGCTCAGAGAACATTGTGTCTTACCTGGAGTAAGAAAAACAGACAAGCAAACGGAACAACCAGCTGCCCGTCAAGTTGACTTCAACTCATGGCGACCCCATGTGTGTCAGAATAGAACTGTGCTCCATAGGGTTTTCAATGGCTGATTTTTTGGGGAGCAGATTACCAGGCCTTTCTTCCAGGCATCTCTGGGTGGACTTGAACCTCCAACCTTTCAGTTAGCAGCAGACTGGTTAACTGTTCGTACCACCCAGGCTTGCCTGTAGTAGGCGCTTATTAAAGATTTGTTGTACTGAACGTGCCATGATGGGGGCAACTTTAACCTCTTTCCCTTACTTTGCATACTTGCATACTTGCAGGGGCGTTTCTGATTCCTTACGTGGTGTTTTTTATTTGCTGTGGAATACCTGTGTTTTTCCTGGAAACGGCTCTGGGGCAGTTTACAAGCGAAGGTGGCATTACGTGTTGGAGGAAAGTTTGCCCTTTATTTGAAGGTAAGTGTTGAGTTCATCAGAAAATAAACTTAAGCTCAGGAAATGTCAAGCAATTAAGAGAAGCTGAAGGCTGTTTGGAGAAGGTGGAGAAGGACTCAAATTGCTCCCTCTGCTTTGTCGATTCAGGCATCGGTTACGCAACGCAGGTGATTGAGGCCCATCTAAACGTGTACTACATCATCATCCTTGCGTGGGCCATCTTCTACCTGAGCAACTGCTTCACCACCGAGCTCCCCTGGGCCACCTGTGGGCACGAGTGGAACACAGGTATGGCCCCCAGGGAGGGTCTCTCTACTGGTCCTTGTCCTCAAGACCAGCCCTGGCCTCCAGCTACTGGGGTAACCTCACTGAACTGGGGGTCAGTTCTGCACCTGGTCCAGGTATATTCTGTGAGTTGTGGTCCTGAAGCCTAAGCCGAGCATTTGGCCCAGGGATTGGCATGGTTAGAAGAATGGCTGTTTCTTCTCTTTGCCAACCACCGAGGCTGAGTCACAGGGCAGAGTGAGGGGGGAGGGGGCGATGAGGAAGAAGCACTAGATGAGGAGTCAGGGCCAGGGCTCCAATTCCAGCTCTGCCATTTCGACTAGTCACTTCTCTCTGAGTGTCAGATTTTCCAATGCACAATGAAGGGATTAGTTTAGATTAAGGGCTGTAGACAGGGGGCCTATAGGCTGGATTAGGCCTCAGACCAGTGAATGACAAATTTTAAAAATGTATATAGTTGCCAAATTTTAAAAATCAGAAGACTTCACATGAAAATCTAGGCTTCCAGCTTCCTGTGAAAAATTAGAAAATCTGGCAGCACCAGACCCACACCGCTGCTTGGCAGCAATAGGCCGAGGCTGAGAAGCATCTATTGACTTTGGATGGGGCATCTGTCCTGTTGGCCTCAGTCCCCACCCAGCCCACCTTGCTTATTTACTTTATCTGCCCAACCCAGGTGGACATTTGAGTACACCTCTGTACTAGATAGTTTTTTAGATTACTTTTGATTCTGATACACTCTTCGTTGTTCTACTTGTCATGCTATCCAGATTGTCTTATCATCAGGGACAGCTAATACCTGCCTAACCCCATTCCATAATGGCCGTGCTTACAGAAGACATTACTAATTGATGGTAGCAGACATTACTAATAGATTGTCTGCTAATCCTAAACTAGCTCCTTTGGAGTATAGTCTTGGCTTCAGAGTCCTTCTCAGCAGTATTCCAGGAACTGCTGCCTTTGACTAGAACAGGTATACATGCTGTAGCCTATTTATCATGCTTGTTATAGCCTGTGGTTAGGTCATGCCTGGAAGTGGCCTGTCAACCCAAGGACCAAGATGCAGTAAGGCTGGGTAGGTAGGATGTTGGTCTCCAGAAGAAGTAGCAGGCATTGGACTTAGAAAGTGCTGCAGTCTAGCGTCTAGCCCTGCACAACTTTGCCCTGTTCACCACCTGCCGCATTTTGTGGCTGTCTCTCTCTATTAGTTGTCATTAGTTGGCTCTGACTCTTGGGGACCCTGTGTACAACAGAACAAAACACAGCCCAGTCCTGTGTCATTTTCACCATCTTTGCTATGCTCGAGTCCAGTGTTGTAGCCACTGTGCATTTTGAGTGCTGTCCAACCTAGAGGGCTCATCTCCTAGCACTGTATAGGACAATATTCTGTGACTCATAAGCAAATTTTCAGAAATAAGTTACCAGGCCTTTCTTCCTACTCTGTCTTAGTATGGAAACTCTACTGAAACCTGTCCACAATGGGTGACCCAGGTGGTATTTGAAATACTGGGGGCATAGCTTTCAGCATCACAACAACACACAAGTCGCCACATTATGACTAACTTTACAGGCCTGATTCTTAACCTCTCTTTGTTCAGGGACCTTGTGGAAATGTATATCAAACTAAAATTGAAGGACATATTCTTGGAGGCCTGTGAGTCCTCTTTGGTAATTTAATTTTGTGTATTTACTTTGAGGATACTCTAAAAATATGTGTCTGCTGGATCAACTGCACAAGCACCTTATAACTGAGGACAGTTGGGGGTTTCAGTGCTTGACTTTGAACTTGTTTACAATTTCAGCTTGTGTTAGTGGCAAATAGGATATTGATAGCTGAGGAAAAAACAGCGGGGAGATTTAATTCAGAAATGGTGCATTGTTACTAACTGAAGACTGTTTGAGAACATAGCAAACTATAGGAATGAAGGTTTTACAGAAGTGTAACCACAGAAAAGTGGTGATAGAATTGAGTCTCAAATAACCTGTGGAAAAATTCACTTGCCATTGAATTGATTCTGACTCATGGCGACCCTGTGTGTGTCAGAGTAGAACTGTGCACAGGGTTTTCAGTGGCTGATTTTTTGGGACGTAGATCTCCTGGCCTGTCTTTCGAGGTACCTCTGGGTGGAATCCAACCAGTTAGCAGCCGTGTGCTTTAACTATACCACGCAGGAAAAAACAGGCAAGCCAAGCTCAACAGACCCTGCCTCCTACCTGTCAGTTCCATTTTTCTGTTGGGAAAGCAGTTTAACTTCACAAAACAACATTATCTTAGATGTCCAGTTTGTTTGTGTTGGTCTTGTAGTTAGTTTGTATTTAATTTGCAGATTTACTTCAAGTTTTATAGTTATATAAATACCATAATCATAAAGATTTTATCAGTCATTTTTCAGTTGTCCATACTTAGAAATTATTTTAATAAAAATAACTTGTCAACTTTGGGTATCTGAGAATTTTTTTTTTTTTTTTTTTTTTACAATTTTTATTGTGCTTTTTTTTTTTTAAGTGAAAGTTTACAAATCAAGTCAGTCTCTCACACAAAAACCCATATACACCTTGCTACACACTCCCAATTACTCTCCCCCTAATGAGACAGCCTGCTCTCTCCCTCCATTCTCTCTTTTCATGTTCATTTCGCTGGCTTTTAACCCCCTCTACCCTCTCATCTCCCCTCCAGGCAGGAGATGCCAACATAGTCTCAAGTGTCCACCTGATCCAAGAAGCTCACTCCTCACCAGCATCCCTCTCCATCCCATTGTCCAGTCCAATCCATGTCTGTTGAGTTGGCTTCGGAAATGGTTCCTGTCCAGGGCCAACAGAAGGTCTGGGAGCCATGATCACCGGGGTCCTTCTAGTCTCAGTCAGACCATTAAGTCTGGTCTTATGAGAATTTAGGGTCTGCATCCCACTGCTCTCTTGCTCCCTCAGGGGTTCTCTGTTGCGTTTCCCGTCAGGGCAGTCATCGGTTGTAGCGGGGCACCATCTAGTTCTTCTGGTCTCAGGATGATGTAGTCTCTGGTTCATGTGGCCCTTTCTGTGTCTTGGGCTCGTAATCACGTTGTATCCTTGGTGTTCTTCATTTTCCTTTGATCCAGGTAGGTTGAGACCAATTGGTGCATCTTAGATGGCTGCTTGCTAGCGTTTAAGACCCCAGACACCACTCTTCAAAGTGGGATGCAGAATGTTTTCTTAATAGATTTTATTATGCCAATTGACTTAGATGTCCCCTGAAAACATGGTCCCCAGACCCCTGCCCCTGCTACGCTGGCCTTCGAAGCATTCAGTTTATTCAGGAAACTGCTTTTGGTTTAGTCCAATTGTGCTGACCTCCTTGGGCCCCTGTGTTGTGTGCTGTCTTTCCCTTCACCTAAAGTAGTTCTTATCTACTATCTAATTAGTAAATGCCCCTCTCCCACCCTCCCTCCCTCCCCCATCTCATAACCACAAAAGAATGTTTTCTTCTCAGTTTAAACTGTTTCTCAAGTGCTTATAATAGTGGTCTTATACAATATTTGTCCTTCTGCAACTGACTAATTTCACTCAGCATAACGCCTTCCAGGTTGAGAAGTTTTTTACTCTGGGGGAAAAAATTTGAGAAACACTATCTTAGAGAACCTGATAGAAGCTAGGGCTCTGAACTCAGAAGAAGGAACAAGGGCGTGCCCACGTGATTTGCATGTAATTTCAAGGTTTCCAGACTTCTCTCAGGACTGTCTCTGAGCCCCATAGATCACTTGCTCAGAATAGGTTTACCACCAGTCAAGATGAGAGGGGAGGAGACAGCAGTGGGGGGACTTCTCCCCAGTGGACTCCAGACCCCTTTCTTCCACTTGTTTGAAATCCTTTTCCCCATCTCTAAAGGCATGTGGGAAACCCTGGCGGTGTAGTGGTTAAGTGCTATGGCTGCTAACCAAAAGGTCAGCAGTTCAAATCTACCAGGTGCTCCTTGGAAACTCCATGGGGCGGTTCTACTCCAACCTATAGGGTCACTATGAGTTGGAATCAACTCAACGGTAACGGGAAAGGCATGTGAGCCCTGGTGGTGCTGTGGTTAAGCACTCAGTGGCCAACAGAGAAGTCGGTAGTTAGAACCCACTAGCTGCTCCACTGGAGAAAGTTGTGGCAGTCTGCTTCCATAAAGATTACAGGCTTAGAAACCCTATGGGGCAGTTCTGCTCTGTCACACGGGTGTCACTTGTGAGTCTTGATCAACTGGACAGCACCTAACAACAAACACAAAGGCGTGTGAGTACTTGCAAAGTGTGAAACACTCTGTATAGGAGGTGGTTCCTGCCCCTAGGGCCTGTAGCTCCAGTCTGCGGAGTTCACACATGTGAGAAGAGAGAAGTGTGGAGAGGGGCTGAGCACTGACTAGTACAGCCCCTGGGCTGGGCGCAGGGAGGCCCCTGAATGGACACGGGAGGCCCTGCGCTCAGGAAGCTCCTAAACCAGTGACCGAGGCAGATCAGTAAGCAGAGGGGTACCGTAAAGACGCCTGGGTGCTGGGTCCCATAGCAGCAGGCGGGACCAGTACGGTGTGGGTGGGAGCAAGAAGCAATAACTGTGGTGGAGGAGATGGGGCCATGGCTTGTCTTTATTCCCAATTCTTTGCCTAACTGGCTAGATGACTTTAGAGAGGAGGGAGAGGGTGTGGTTGGCGGTCCCTTGACTATTTCTGAACCTCAGATTCCTCCTCTTCAGAATAAAGGAGTTGGAGAAGGTGATTTCTTAGACGGCCTGTCAATGATAACTTAATATTCAGGGGAGGGAGATCAGGGAGGGCTTCCTGGAGCAGGGGTTAATGGGCTGATTGGGGCTGAAACTCTTAGATGTTTTCGTTTGAGATTCAAATCTGCCTGGTCATCAGATTTTCTGAAGGTGTTCAATAAATCCTTTCTGATGGATTGAATTGAGCAAGGGAATAATGAAGAAACCAGGGATCCTTTATTTATACGGGCTCAGGTCATCTCGTTCATTCACCATGTCCTTTCTACATGAAGGGAAGAAACTGAGCCTCTATTGCATTGCTGTCCCAGGGCACATCATAACCGTTAGTGCCCCACCACCCCTGGGGACATTGAGCAGGACAGGTAAATAGAAAGTGGCAAGGAAGTGGAAAAAGAAATGGGGTTCACTTGGGAACAAGGAGGGAGGAGAGAGTTTGATAGGGCATATTGGGTGGGAGTGGGAGAGAGAAGGTGTCCTGCCCCCCAAAACCTTTCCTCCTGTTTGAAATCAGACTAAGCCTCTCTCTTGAACTGTCTTCTCTCTTCAGCTGTGGGTGGATGATTGATTTTCCCCACGGTGTCCTTTGAGGCATGTTTACTTGGAGCGGCTAGGTAAAGAGGCCTGGTTGCAGCATCAGCCCTGAATGTTTTCCAAGATTTAGCCCTGGCAAGGTTAATATTTTCTTGTCTTTCTTGTCTTGTTTCCACTGTAGAGCACTGTGTGGAGTTCCAGAAACTGAATGTGAGCAACTACAGCCATGTGTCTCTGCAGAATGCTACCTCCCCAGTCATGGAGTTCTGGGAGTAAGTGCAAAAGAGCTTATCTCCCTTTGGCCTGCAGGGGTTCTGTCTTGGTTCTGCTTGGGAGGTGTCCCAGGCCCCAGGAGAATGCCCGAACCTTCCTCCAGCCTGCCCGTCCTGGCTCCTGTGGGAATCTGACTGCCTCAGAGCTAGAGGGGTGTTTAGAGGTTTCCCCAAAGGGTAGCTGAGAGAAATGCATTCTTGTTCTCTGATGACATGTCAGCATGCCTCTTTGCTTATTAGGGTGAGAGGTGCAGGGTAAAATGATGGACATCTAAAAAAGTCCCCTTTTCAACAAAAGAGAGGGTGTAGCATGTTTGCAATAAGCTAAGTTGAATGAGTATATTTAGAAGTCACAAGTCTCCGAGTGGGACAGGTTAGCTTTGTTTTTGTAGCTGAAGTGTTGTCAGTGGAAAGAAAGTAGATCAACTTGATGGCTCCGGAAGCAGAGGCTGGTCAATGGGTGTTGCTTTTGAGTTGGCTTCTGACTCATGGTGACCCCATGCACAACGAAACAAAAGGCTGCCCAGTCCTGTGCCATCCCCATGATCAGTTGTGGATCAGACCATTGTGATCCATAGGGTTTTCACTGACTGATTTTTGGAAGTGGATCACCAGGCCTTTCTTCCTGGTCTGTCTTAGTCTGGAAGCGCCACATGAAACCTGTTCAGCATCATAGCAACATGCAAGTCTCTACTGATGGACGGGTGGGTGGCGGCTGTGCGTGAGGTGCATTGGCTGGGCTTTGACTCTGGGTCTCCCCATATGGAAGGGGAGAATTCTGCTGAGTCAGTGATGCTTTACAGAGATAGTTGTACGTGGGGTCGTAATGAGATGGAATCAACTGGATGACAACGAATTTGGTTTTGGTAGTAGAGGTAGGAGAGTCTCTTACCCCAGGTACTGAGGAGCAGATTCCTCTAGGAGTCAGAGTCTGGACTAAGTGCTTTCTGAGGCTTTTCAGTCTGAAATAGGCCAACTTAACTGACAAAGCCTCCCCTACCTGATCCTAGTTATTAGTAGTGGGGAGGGCAGTGATGGTGTGACTGATTTTTATTCTTTTCCTAGATAGTCTTCCTCTCCTTTGCTCTCTAGAGGTCATTGTGCTTGATTTACCTTTATCATTCTTATGGCACATCTTTCTACTTGTTCTGTGTATGTACGTGCTCCAGATAGTTACCTAGGTCTTGTATGTTTTTAAATTTTATATTAGTGGTATCCATTGCTTACATTTTTTGCAACTTTGTTTTTCTGCTCAGTTTTGGCATTGAGATGTAACTATGTTAACACATGTAGTTTTGGTTCATCATACATTTTTTTCTTGCTGTGTAGTATTTCTTTGTATGAATAGACCACATTGTATTTATCCATTCTCCTCTTGAGGGGCATTTAGATTGTCTCTTATTTTCCACTAGTAATAAGCATATTGAGCAAATATCTTGTTTGTGCTTCCCTGTGTGCATGAACGAGGGCTTCTGGGCTATACATAAGAGTAGAATTGCTGAGTCATAAAGTACATGCATGCATATTGAACTTACAGTTCGATTTGAGGAAAATTGACCTTTTTTTACTATTGAACCTCTCTGTCCATGAACATGGTATAGCTTTTCATATTTAGGTCTTTTTAAATATCTTATAGAATAGTGCTACTTGAATGTGCATTAGTATCACATTGTTAGAAATACAAATTCTCAGGCCCTACCCCAGACTTATTGAGCCATAATCTCAAACACAGCACCCATCAGCTATGTGCTAGAGAGGAGCTTTCTGTGTGGGTAGAAGGGGTCACAGTGGGCTTTTGTGGCCTTCATCAACCCCACTGGACTGTAGTTTTATGGGGAATTGTCACAGAAACCTGTTTTTGACTTGAACATTTGAGGGTCTGCAAAACATGACCTCTGATTTCTCGGAGAACCTACCCTGAAACCCCAGGCTGGATAAGATCTCTTTGTAACTTCTTGTTGTGTTTCACCATTCTTTTCTTTTGTAACATATATGGAAAATCTTAATTATTTGTGTAATGTATTCATTGTATTTCCCAACTGGCAATCATGAAGCAGCACCCTGCTTGGTCTTTACTCACTGCTGCTCGGTATATGGAAGGCCCTCAATATTTATAGAGTGGATAGATGGACTTAAGGAAGAAGTGACATATTTTCTAGAAAATACTGTATGAGAAGAATCCAAGTGGACTCTGGCAAAAATCTGTGCTGCCATGAAGCTCCTCATCCAACAGCATTGATTGCTCCCTGGATCTAATTGCAAAATCCACATCACCTGCTCATTTGGACCCCAAGTGACAGGAGGCACAGCTTGTCTATATTCTCATATGTTGCTGGATCTTTTTGCTGGCTACTAGGTCATTCAAGATGAAAGTCTGGCAGAATGAAGCCACGGTTCTAGTTTTCTATCCAGATTACATCTGTATCATTTGTGCAGAGGTGAGTTCTACATCCTGAATGAGCTCAAATAACTGGTGCATTTCTTACCTCTGCATAAGATGTGATTGTCAGAGAGCTCTGCTTCATCATTTCCCCAGTGGTGAGTTTGGAACAGAGAGGCTGTGGGAGATGTTCATAGCATCCTATGAAAATCTGCAGGACCATGTAAGTTTGGGAAGGGCTGGAAGCTATGTCCTTCAGTGAGGACATTCATTTACCTTTGATTAACCCAAATTCCCAAACTCCTTTTCCTGTGGAATCATTTGGAATCTCCCCATGATCCCTGCCCCCTGAATGCTGACATTCCACTAACCAGTCTGGGAAACACTTTGCTGGAATGAAGTTCTTCCTTAAATTCAGCCGTAAGTTGACTTCTGGGCCTTTGGATAGAACATACCTAATTATTTTCCACGTGGCAGGTCTTCAAGTATTGGAGGATCAGGTTTCTTTGAAAATGTTTTTTTTTTCCAGTTCTTGTTTCCTTGTGACTTGGTTCACTGATGTCCTATCTCGGTTCACGTCTTCAGTGTGCTCCTGTTGTCTTTTCTCACCGACTCCAACTCTGGGGACCTTGTTCAGAGCCATGTTGCTCCATCCAAGTAGACTGCCTCAATGGTTCATTCATTCAACAAATATTTGAGTCCCAGGTGCACGTAAGCCAGGCATTGTGCAGCCTTTTGGGGAGGCAGAAGTGTGAGACATAGCTCTAGTCTAGAAGCGGATGTGAAATATACTCACAAATTCCCATAAAAGTGGTTATGACTTCACTTTGGCCATGGGGAGCTGGCCCAACCCACCTCCCCATCTTGAGGGTTCATTCCCCTTTTCAGAGTATGATTAAAAGTACTGGTTTAGCCAGTGAGAAAAGCTTAAGCTGTGGATCAGTCCTGGATTCTACCTCTAGCTGGGGACCCCCCAGAGCCTGTGGGGCAGGGGTAGCTTGTCTTTTTGACATCAGATTTTAGAATTAGGCACCTTGGTTTCCCTGTAGTACCCCATTATGCGTCTGGAAGCTGCCCATTTATCTAAATATGTTTGCAGTTCTAACTTTGGAGTTTGTCTCCTCTGGTGAGATTGAGTGATGTTAAGTGTGTAACCATTGTTGTGGCATGAGATGTGGCTTTCGCAAACCCCATTAGCCCAGGGTTTTGCAAGCAAGACCATGAGCACTCTATATACCATCTAAATAGCTTTTGCACTGTGTCCTTTGAACAAACATTTGTTGAAACATACCATGTGCCAGGCCCTGAGCTACGCTCTAAGGATATTCAGTTCCATATTTTTTTCAGATGGATGCAGCCTTGTCATTCTGGTTTATCTTCATTGGTGAAGTTCTTTTCAACACCTGGACACTTTAATTGATTTTCTTTGGACACAAAATTTGAAATCAGAGGAGATGGGGCAAGAACCCTGGTTCTTGCTGTGGGACTGGGCATATCGCTACTTCCCCTCAGACCTCATCTTCCCCTCTGTCCACTGTCACCCAGCCTTCTTTCTGTCCTCCGGATAGACTAAGCTTATCCTGGTCTCAGGCTCTGTGCTCTTGCTGTTCCCTTTGCCAGGAAGATTCTTTATCAGATCCTTGAATGTCTTCTCATTGAGTCTTACTTCAGATGTCATTTGTGAAGCCCTCCCTGACCATCCCAGCTGAATCACCCCCATCACTCTTTACCCCATTGCTTTTTTGTTATTGTCTATATAGTACATATCCCTATCTGAAATCCTTAAATCATTATTTATTCTCTCTCTCCTTCCACTAAATTTAAGCCCCACACTGGCAAGCACGTTTTCTGCTTTATTCACTGTTGTTTTGCCAGCGCATTCTCAGTGTTCAGTAAAAACTTGAGATGAATGAATGACTGAATGCCTTTTAACCCGTTGAAGTTCAGTGTCCTCATCTGTCAATTGGAAATGATGGTAGTACCCACTTACAAGGCTGAGATGAGGATTAAACAAAAAATCCTTGTGTGCCAAACCCACCACGTTGTAGGCTCTTAGGGAAGATTCAAATGTATAAGTAGAATGTTCAAGACTGGTTCTCCTACCTGTTCCCTGCCCCACCAATTCCTCTGGTTGCTGTGCAGGTTAAATGAGATAGTGCATCCTAAACTCTTTGATGGGTTATGGTTGGGGAGCATGAGTTAGGTCCTGTTACTTGAGGCATGGTGTCCCGGTCAGCCCTTCTCTCTTCAGGGACAGATTTGTGGCTGAGCCTAAGTTGCTGAGGCCTGCACAGAGTTGGCCTTTTTGTCTGAAGTACCCTCTGTGGCTCCAACTCCAGGATCAGAATTCTCCCAAACCCTTTGCCTAAGTCAAGACTGACCACTGTTGTCACCACCTAATTCTACTAGTTTGAATTCCCCTCATCCTCCTCAGTATGTCACCTGTACATGGCTATAGCGCAGACTTAAGCTGGCAAGTTCTGGAACCCGGTTTAAGTCGTTGCTTCCTTTAGCTGCCAGGTGCACCCTGGGCAACTTACAGAGCCCTTCGGAGCCTTGGTTTAACCCCTCTGAAGATGGGATGGCTAGCACCCAACTCTTAGGGTTGTGGGAAGCATCATGTGATATGAGGCCTGAAGAGCACTTAGCACAAATCATTTTTGTTAAAGTTGTTGTTGCCATCGAGGCGATTCCGACTCGTGGGGGCTCTGTGTGGGGAGTAGAACTGCTCCATGGGGTTTTCAAGGCTGTGACCTTTTGGAAACAGGCCTTTCTTTCGAGGCCCCTCTGGGTGGGTTCAAATCGCCAATCTTTGGGCTAGTACTTTAGCGCTTAACCGTTTGCACCACGCAGGGACTCCTTGTTAACTTTATCTCATTTGATTTTTAAAACAGCCCTGTGAGATGAGCAGAAGAAAAATTTCTGTTTTGCCGTTAATAAAACATAATCTTAGAGAAGCCGAGGGATTGCCCAGCCGTATACCCAGAGCTCAAACCCAGGCCTTTGGCTCCTGCCACCTCCTGGCAACCTCTGATTTCTTCTGAAGCCCTGCTCTGGGGAAACCGTACTTCCCCCCACCCCCAGTTTCCCTAGAAACTGCTGCTGAGCTGAGGGGCCCACCAGTCAGAGAGAGATAGGCTCATTCCTGCTCTCCTCCCTACGAGTGAAGAGCTTGGAGCCCCCAGTTCCAGCTACTGAGAACAGGGAGAAGGCCCTGTTGAGGACAGTTCACGTTTCTGCCACCCCGCGACTCAGGTGGATGGAACACGTCTGGTGGGCCTTTAGAACTCTCCAGAGCAAGGTGTTGCTGCCCTTTTTCGTCTAATTGTTTAATATTTAGCTGATTGAAAAAACAGTGGATATTGTGTGTACAGTGAAGATGGTATATATATGTGTACATACGTTTATATATACACACACATATGTATGCACATATACGTATACCTGTTGCTGTTAAGTCGATTCTAATGCATAGCGACCCTATTGGACAGGGTAGAACTTCCGCATAGGGTTTCCAAGGAGCAGCTGATAGATCCGAACGGCCAACCTTGTGGTTAGCAGCCAAACACTTAACCACTGTGCCACCAGGGCCCCGTGTGTGTGTGTGGGTGTGTGTGTGTGTGTGTATTTACGTATACACACCTACTCACGCCTCCTCACTTAAGTGAGCCCTGGTAGCACAGTGGTTAAAGCACTCGGCTTCTAACCGAAAGGTCAGTGGTTCAAACCCACCAGTTGCTCCCTGGGAGAAAGATGTGGCAGTCTGCTTCCATAAGGATTTACAGCCTTGGAAACCCGATGAGGCAGTCCTACCCTGTCCTATAGGGTTGCTATGATTCGGCCTCGACGCAACAGCAGTGGGTTTGGTTTTTGGTTTTTACTCCTTGTTTATCGACTACCTTGTTATCCGACATTTACGACAACTTTCCAAAAATTCTCAGGCAGTACCTCCAGACCCCACGTGGGACAGCAGCTGACCTGGGGTGCCCTCTGTGGAACACTCTAATGGTATACCGGAGGCCCTGGCAGTGACAACCGAGTCACAAGAGGGACAGAGGCCACGTGGCCACAGGACGCCTTCTCCTGTTCATCTTCAATGTCTAGGTCTGGCCACAGAGGGTTTGGGGTGATGGATGGATGATACGAGATCATGGGTGGGCAGTGCGTGGCCAGGTGAGGGCCTGAAGGTGCCAAGGAGGTCAGTAGGGGGAGGAGGGAAGGAGGCCATGTAGGGCTGTGGTGAACAGAGGATGAGCAAGGCCCCTGCCCAGGGCAGGCAGTGGGAGGCGGTGGGTGGTGAGCAAGGGAGGAGGGACACGAGCGCCCATGTCAGGGCTCAGCCTCCTTGTATAACACCGATTTCACATAATGACCTGATCTTTGGAATCTTAGCATGTTGATAAGTGAGGAGTGGGTGTATATATATATACACATATGATTAAATATGTGTAAATATGTTTTTCCCCCAACCTGCCTCCCTAGAGATAACTGCTATCAATTAGGTCTCTTCCTGCCAGTGTTTTCCTGTATATTAGCATCCTTTTTACTTTTCTGTTTGTCCTGTCTGTTGAAGAATAGACGTTCCCAGGTTCAGAAATGTGGACATTCAGTTTGCCTTGCGTGTCAGCTCCCTTTTATGAAGAGTGGGTTTCCCAGTGGACCTTTGATTTCCTTATTGCAAAAGTAATCTGTGTTTATTGTAGAAAATACAGGAAGTATGTTTAAGTAAAAAAAGAAAAATTGACGCACATTCAGATTTCATTTTCCAAGCTGTTCAAGTAGGGAGGGGTTATTTACCAAAGCCTACTTTCCCAGCTCTGGCTCATAACCATCCCTAAAGGATGAACCAGGCCTTCCATCCCTAAAGTAGCCTGAAGTGCTTCTCTACTGCCAATGAGATTGAAGAGATGGAGGCCCGAAGGCAAGAACCCAAGGCCCCTGTCTGCCTTAAGTCATCAATACAAGGACTCCCCTTGCCCAGAGTCCCTGCCCTAGAAGGACCAGTCAACGTGTCTGATAATATGCAATCTGAACATTATGCTGAAAGCAAGGACTGAGGGTAGAAGTACTGCTAGTGTACACACATCCTGAAGTGCTGTTTAAAGGTATTGTGGTGTGGTGTGGGGATGTAAACACCTGGGCTTTGGGGCCAGAGAGCAGGAATTTGAATCCCATCTCTTCTGCTTATTAGCTTTGGGCTCATTGCTTAAGTCCCTCTGCATCTCATTTTCCTTGTCTGTAAAATGGGAATAATAATCATAGTATTAGCAGCAGTAGTAATAGTATTGGCGGTAGTAGTAATAGTAGTAGCAGCAGTTGCGCTTAGTAAGTACCAAATAGCTATGACCTAATATTACTCATTCCTGGTTTTTAGAGTAAAAATATTTGTATATAACACCAGCCACAAGAGTATTTGTATATTAACGTTAATGGGAAGCAGTGATATTTACTGAACTGGAACTGTTTTGTCTGAGGTTCCTTTTCCATCATGCTGGGTACAGAAGGGGAAGAGAGGGCACACATAATTACTAAGCACCTACTGTGTGCCTTGGCCTTGAGTGTGGCCCTCTGAGCATGTTACCTCATTTAACCCACCCACCTGGGGATAAAGGATGTGGTAGGCATCATCCAGGTCCTTGTCTCACAGTGAGGGGTCTGAGGCAACGAGAGGGGAAGGGACCTGCCCAAGCGCCTCTCATGTCCAGTGCGAGTGAGCTGTGTGGCGCCTGGCCTCTGTGGTCTCTACCTGTGGTCTGCCTGCATCTGAAATGTTGTCAGCTCCTGTTTTATTGTAGTGGCAGAACAGTACTAGTACTTGCTTTCTCTCTGTGGCCCTGTGGACCTAGGCTCTTGAAGGAAGAATTTTTCAGCAGATGGGGGAGGCATAATGGATTGGGGAAGGAAGAAGGAAGGAAGGAAAGAAAAAGAAGCTCAATGAGGAATAGCTTAAGAGAAGGATCCGCTACCCAGGGAAGAAATGCCAGTGGTAGAATTCTTGCCTTCCGTGCGAAGGACCAAGGTTCAATTCCCAGCCAGTACATCTTACACACAGCCAACACTCGTCTGTCAGTGGAGGCTTGCATGTTGCTGCGATGCTGAACAGGTTTCAGCAGAGCTTCTAGACTAAGATAGATTAGGAGGAAAGGCCTGGCGATCTACTTCTGAAAATCACAACCATCTGACCCACAGCTGATCACGGGATGGCACCGAACCAGACAGCATTTCATTTCGTTGTAGGTGGGGTCACCATGAGTCAGGGGCTGACTCGACATCAGCTAACAGCAGTAACAAAACGTCTTGCCTGGGTTTCAAGAGTTTTTTTTTTTTTAGGAAATGACTTCAGCCTTGTTTTTTGAAGACTACCTTGGTTTCCAGTTGAGCCAAGTGTTGAGTGTGAGACTGGCTCCAACTCTGACTGATAAGATGATAGGATGGGAGTTGGTGCTGGGCACCAGGGTAGATCTTATGGTCCTGCAGCTGGTGTACTCAGTGTTCACGAATCACTTTAATTCAGGAGCAGAATAACTCACTGGTGGCTGGTACCAAATTTTAGCATACCACCTTGATTCTAGATTGTTTTTAATAAAACCAAAAGAAAGTACCTAAGATCGCCAGACTTAAATACACACACCCCCCTGACCTCTGCTTCCTGCTCCTCCCAATGAGGTAGGGCAGAAGGAAGATAATCCAGAACTAGGTGAAAACTTGACCCTTCCACTCAGTAGCTGGGGACCTTGGGCAAGTAGTTCTGAACCTCATTTTCCTTGTTGGTAAAACAGATATAACGATTCCACCCTTTAAGGCACCCATAAAAAACCAAACCAAACCCATTGCTGTTGAGTTGATTCTGACTCTGAAGAACAGAGTAGAACTACCCCATAGGGTTTCTAAGGCTGTAGCCTTTACGGAAGCCGAATGCCACGTCTTTTTCCTGTGGGGCAGCTGGTGAGTTTTAACCACAGACCTTGGAGTTAGCAGCCAAATTCTTAACCACTGCATCTCCAGGGCTCCCTTTAAGGCACCAAAAAAACTCAAACTCATTGCCATTGAGTCGATTCTGACTCATAGCAACCCTATAGGATACAGTAGAACTGCCCCATAGGGTTTCCAAGGAGTGGCTGGTGGATTTGAACTACCGACCTTTTTGGTTCGCAGCCATAGCTTGCCTTAGCTCAGTAGGAATTAAATGAGCTGTGGTAGATGTGAAGTTGTGAAGTGGTCACTCTTCGTTTTCAATCCCCACCCTGCCCCTGCCTCCTCACAGTTGTTTTGTTAGTGCTGAGGTGAGAGAGCTGACATTCAAAGAACAGAAGTCTCTAACCTGAGGTCCTCTGGTGGGATACTACTGAGCAGGAAACAGACCCCCACCCCCACTTTGGCCCCCCTGCTTACCAGGGCTTTGTGATCACGTGCCTGCCCTTCCTGATTACTGTTCTTGGCGAACAGTGACTCTTTGCCGGCATTAAGGCAGGACCTCTCAGGAGGGACCAAGAGGGGCAAAGGTGGTCAGACTTTGCCAGTCACCCATTAGTACAGAGTTGCGTGGCCATGGAAACAAAGGGGTGGGGGTGGGGAAGGCTTGAGCAGCACTTTGGGGGCTGTCCTGAGTCCTGGGTGAGGGGGAGAAAGGAGCAGGAATCTGGGACCTTAGGACCTTGAGACCCCAGTCATGGGCCTGTGAGGCCCTTTCTGCTGAGGGTGGATGGGCTGCATTGTTGACCTATGGGTGGGTTCCCGACAGCTGGTGGCTCTCAGCCTTCCTCTTGTCCACTTTGCTGCCTGACCTGGAGGCCCTCTGTTTGCTGCTCCCTATGAGAGTGATGATTTGGGGCCTTTCCCTGTATTCTTGATGCTCAGAATACTCCCTACTGCTAGACTTACTCTCCCTTTTTCACCCCCTACTGCTTTCCTGGGTCTTGCCCCACAGCCATGGAGGAACAGAACAAGCCTTGAACGAGGGTTCAGGAGACTTGGGTTCAAGTCCAGGCTCTGCTACTTAGCAGTTTTGTGATCTGGGCAAGATAAATATCTTTTTGGAGCCTTAGCTTTCTCTGAACAACGGGTGTAAAACAAGGTGTAACAGACCTCAGAGTGCTGGACGCCCTATTCCGAAGTGCCCGTGCTGTGCAGTGTTAGTAAGCATTGCTGAGGAAATGCTTAGTCGTGGCACTTCCTTCTTAACGTCGTCACAGCTTTATTGAGGTATAATTTACATACCATGAAGTTCACCCTCTTAAAGTGTATAATCCAGTGGTTTTTAATAAATGTATTGAAACTGTGAGCGTCACGGTTAGAATCTACCAGGCACTCCTTGGAAGCTCCATGGGGCAGCTCTACTCTGTCTTATAGGGTCGCTATGAGTCGGAGTCGACTCAGTGACAATGGGTTTGGTTTTTTGGCTAGTGGGTGTGAGGTTCTATCTTATTGTGGTTTTGATTTGTATTTTGATGGGAGGGGCATTTCTAAATGAATTTGGGGAACACTGGCTTAAACAAAGCTGTGCCAGTATCTTTATTGCAGGACTTTTCAGAGTCTTTAATATGCTAATGAGCACTGAGAATCTTTAAGGAAGGCTACAGTGGGCATCATTGTCTCAGATGAGGTCCCAGTGTGATCTGGGTACGCCGGGTATCTTGAAGGATCACTGCTCTTTGGGAAATATTAGCCTAGGGCAAAATCATCAAACTACTGGCCAAATCTGACCTACTGCCTGTTTTGGTAAATAAAGTTTTATTGGAAGTCAGCCACACTTAAACTCACTTATGAATTGTCTATGCATAGTAGTAGAGTAGTTGGAACAGACACCACATGCCCTGCAAAGCCTGAGATATTTACTGTCTGGCCGCTTACACAAAAAATTTGTTGACCCCTGGCATAGGGCAGTGCCAGGTGCACAGGAGATACTCCCTGAATGTTTATTGAAGGACAGAAGGAGGGACCAGTCCAAGAGGATACTGGGAAAGGTCTTGGAGGATGCTGGGGAGGACCTCAGAGTAGACTGGGAAGATTAAATGAGCTGCTACCCGGGGCATGCTTGGCCCTAGTAAGCTCACAGGAAAAGCAAACTGTTCCTGTTCCGGACATAATAATGCCCCTGAAGTAGTTATGCTGCCATGAACAAACAGGAACAGTTTTTTTTTTTTTTTTTTTAGAGAGTAAGTTCCCTGAGGGCAGAACTTGCTGCCTTTACTCATCACTGTAGCTCTAGTCCTTAGCGGACTGTGCAGCACGCAGTTGGTGCTTGTAAATAACTGTTGCAGGAATGAGCGATGCAGAGATCTAAATTTCCTGCTGAGGAGGGTCCTTGCTCTGTATCCCCTTTGCTGTGGACTCTGTTGGAGCAGGCCCTGGTCACAGGGAGCGCTGGGGGCCTGCACTGCTTTCTCCCCAGAGAAAGGAAAGGAGAATCCCAAATCCACTGCTGCTCCCCTAGAGGGGGCAAGGAAGGCTCATTTGTTTTGGTGATGGGAGCTTTTTCTGTTTGTTGCTTTGGGAGACCAGAAAGGAGGAATGAGCAAGGCTATTTATAGAGCAGCCCCTCAGAGCCAGCTTTGGGGTGATCTTTTCGTCCCTGGCAGTGGTCTACTCTGTGGCAGGTTTAGTGGTAGCCACCAGGCAAAGAAAGGTGATCTGTTTGTGGGCTCCGTGCAGGACATTACAATGAGGCCTCCCCAGCCAGGCTGGGAGCTCTTCCCACGTGGCCTCTCCCAGGCTCCCTGCCAGAGCGAGGGGCTGCCACTGATTCCCTCTGGCTCTGTTCTCTCAGGTTCAGACCACCCTCGCGCTTGGAAGCTGGGGCGTTGGAAAGAGAAGCTTCAGGTGTGAGGTGTTTCCTCCTCTCTGGACTCAGACCTTCTGGGTGTGTAAGAAGCCAAGAGGGAGCGATGGTGATGGTGGAATTTCAGGCGGGAAGCGAGTGGCCATAAGGAGGACATACCCTCCCTCAGGGTCAATTCCCTGGCCAGGCAGCATGGTGTGTCGGCATTAGAAGAACCTGGTGTCAAATTGTAGTATGGGCAAGTTGGACAAGTTGCTTAATTTCTCTGGACCTCAGTTTCCCTGTCTGTAAAACGGACATAATAATGCCCCTGAAGTAGTTATGTTGCCATGAGGACTGAATGAAGTGAGGTGGACAGCTGGTCAGATGGCACCAGCTCTCTTTTGGTTCCCTCCTCCCAGTGGCTCTTAACAAGGATATACCAATTGCCTTGGAGTTGATTCTGACTCATGGTGACTTCTTGTGTGTCTGAGTAAAACTGTACTCCATAGGGTTTTCAATGGCTGATTTTTCAGAAATAGATTGCCAGGCCTTTCTTCTGAGGTGCCCCTGGTTGGACTCGAACCTCCAACCTCCTGGTTAGCAGCCCAGTGCGTTTACCATTTGCAATACCCAGGGACTCCAATAAGGATATGGTTTGCTTTTAAGCTCACCCTTTTTTTTCTCCAATTCTTTCCCCCTCATGCTCATAGAAATGGTGTTTCCATGCCTGGCTCAAACTAATGCCTCCTCCTGTGAAGTCTTTCCCTGCCCCAATCACAAGGACCTTATCTCCCTTTCTCCCTCTCTCATCCCCCATTCCCCCCTGGACCCAAAACCTCTCCCTCCCTACTGGCTCTTTCCCATTAACTGTCTAATTCGTGTCAACCTTAAAACAAAACAAATATAAGTAAAACGGCTCTCTGTACCCTATGGTCCCTTTACTTACCGTGTCTCTCTAACCCGTTACAGCCAAACTTCCCAAAACAGCCCTCTCATTTAGGGTCTCACTTCCCACCCGCTCCCAATCCCTGCCGTCCAGGGAGGTCTAACCACCTGGTGGCTCTCCCTATGCTCACCTCCCTCCTGATCCCCAAATCCAGCAGCACCCCCCCTGCCCCCCACCAGGCTGCTCTATAGCATTTGGCACATTGGCTGCTGTCTCTCCTGGGCCTCCTTTCCCCTGCCTTTGGGGATACCATCTCTCCAGTTGCTCCTCTGCTGTTCTGCTCAGCCCTTCTTACCTCCTTCAAGGGCTCCTCCCTTCCTCCCCTTGTCCCTTCGACAAGGGTTCCAGGGCTCCATTGCAGGCTCTCTCTCTCCCTGCACTCCTAAGGCAGCTGTGTGCTCTCCCAGGGCCCCTGATGGTCTAGGGTTCAGGTCTGAACTACCTTTCTGCATCTCCTTTCTGATCTTTGCATCTACACATCCAGTTGCCCCTGGGCATTGTAGCTCCCTGGGTCCCCCAAGCACCTCAAAATCAGCTTGTCTAAAAGAATGGTTCTCCACTTCCTCACCCCCAGCCCATTTGCCAGTTTACTCCTGCTCAGCTGATACCCCCACCTCCCTTGGTCCAGGGGCCCAGGGCATGAACCTTGGTGTCAGCCTAGCCCTCTCTGCACCCTCTGCCACATCCAGGCAGTCCCCTTTGTCTCTGCTGTTCCCAAATCCATCCTTAGTCAGGCCCTGCCCAGGGATTGATTGCTCAGAATAAAGCAAAAGGTCTGCACTGGGCTTGCTGCCAACCCCCCCACCCCCATCCCTGCTTCCCACTGCAGCCGAAACATACATACATCTGACACCGTCTCATCCTGTTTGACTTCTCTGGCTTCCATCACCTGCAGGATGAAGCCCCAGCTCCTCAGCAGGGATCACGCCCCCACTGCTCCCCACCTCCTGTGCCCTGGCCTGACACACCATGCTCTTCCCAAACCTCCCTGAGATGTCTCTCCAGCCTCCTGGCTTTTGCCCTTGGTGGCCCTTCTGCCACAAATGCCCCTCTTTGCTAGCTCTCCTTTTACCTTTCAGGACTCCCTGGCCCTGATCCCCAGGGAGGTCCTCAGCTATGCCTAGGTGCTTCCATGGCCCCCAGGCTGGTCTCTGTTGTGCCCCTCTCCACATTCTGCTCTGCTGTTCCGTTGTCTGCCTCCCCCATTAGCCCATGAGCTCTTTAAGGGCCTCCAGACTTAGCACAGTGCCTGAAACCTTGAAGACACTTTAATCGGTATTACTTGAATAAATTAATAAATGGACTCATGCTATAGACTACTTTTACCTGGTGTGCAAAAATGTGTAATATAGCTTTGGGGTGTGCATTTACCATAGCTTTAATTTTTAACGAAGAAAGAAAGGAGGTGATTTCAGTGTTATGGGGGAATCTAGGAGCTAGCACTGAGGATAAATCTATAGGCTCTGGAGCCAGGACCCCTGGGTTCAAAGTCAAGCTCTGCTACTTGCTCATGGAATGACTCCGTGACTCAATTTTCCCATCTTAAATGGCGATACTAATTGTTAGATGAGTTAATGCTTGTAAAGCGTTATCCCCATTTTATAGATGAGGAAGCCTCAGGTGATAGATCTCCCCCAAGGTCAGCTGGTAAGTAGCAGAGCTGGGATTTGAGCCCAGCCAGTCTGTGAATGGGCCTAGGTCTGGAGAGGCAGGAGTACTATACCTCCAAGGTCTGAGATTTCAGCCTCTGGATAGAAATCTCCAGAAATATTCTACTCTTAGAGCCTGAAAAAGGTACATCGGGAAGAATCCACTTTAATGTCTGGCACATACCAAACCAAACCAATTGTCCATGATTCGACTCGTGGAGACCCCACCAGGGTCAGAGTGGACCTCATGTCTGTCGATGCTCTATAGGGTTTTCAGGGGATGGTTTTTTGGAAGTAGATCACCAGGCCTTTCTTCCAAGGCACCTCTGGGTAGACTTGAACTGCCAACCTTTTGGTTAGCAGCTGAATACCTAACCATTGTGCCACCCAGGAGCACCACTCGGCACACAGTGGGTACACGGTAAATATGACTTGAGTAAATTAATCCCCCTGAAGAGCCCTGTCTGGTCTTCACCATTTCCTCCTCCCTGAACGGTGTCCAGAGGCCTGTTCATGGGACCTTTTTTTGCCAGGTTGTTGGCACAAACTCTTTCTTATTCAGGCCTCTCTTCTGTCCTGTTGCTTCGTGGGGGAGGGTCATTAAGAAAGCTTTTTCCCAGGAGGAGCTGTGCCTTCTCCAAGTCTCCGGAGTTGAGTGCCCCAGCCCCCATGCTCTCAAAGGCTGCCCTTGTGGGTTTCAAAACAACTCCACGGCATTGCGGGCTGAGAACCTGGCCCCCTGAGCCCCTTTCTTTAGAAACCCAATGTCTGTTCCTAGTTAAAGTCCGCGTTGGTGAAACCTAAAGAAAATAGTTTAAGGATGTTTCCAAATAGTGTCTGGTGAAACAGAAGAGCAGTTCATCCTCCGTAGCTTTTAGTAATCTGCTTCCCTTTCTGGGAATGAGATTGTTCAATTAAGCGAGAGGGTGCCGAAGCAGCCTGCATGACTCGAAAGTTTGCAGCTTCCAAAATGTGGGAGAGAGGGGGGCCTGAACCGGCATGCTCCTGGCAGGGCTGTTCCCTGCTTTCTCTTTCTATGCCCACGTAGTTTTCAGTTTTCAGATGCCCAGTTCAGAAAACAACAGCATCAACAAGAAGACGTGTGTGTGTGTGCGTGCACCCCTGCTAGCTAGAGGCCACATGTTAAAAAAAACAAAACCAAACCTGTTGTAGTTGAGTAGATTCGGACTCATGGCACCCCCATGTGTTATAAAGTAGGACTGCTCCATAGGATTTTCAATGGCTGTGATCCGTACAAAAGCAGGTTGCCAGGCATTTCTTCCACAGCATCACTGAGTGGGTTTAACCTGCTGACCTTTCAGTTAGTAGACAAGTGCAAACTGTCTGTGCCACCTAGGGACCTCAGCACCCTCCTGTAAGTACCTCTTTAGTGACAAATCCCCGGTGAGAGACTGGAGGGGGCTGCTACAGGGTGCAACCAGGTGGTTTCCTGGTGTGCTGGCAGTGGCCCAGTTTCCTTCCTGCTCTGGGTTGTCCTTTCTCATGAACCTGTTGATGGGTTCTCTGTGGCCTAGCCCTCTGGGACACACCACCCTATAGCTTGCTTTTGTAAGGCTCCCTATGATGCCTCCTCTGTTTACCTTTTCTGCCATTCTCTTCATGTCCCTGGCTTCTAGCTTACTGTTGCCTGAATATACCACATTGTCTTCTGGGCCTTTGCCCATGTTCTCTTCCCTCAGCCTAAAACACTCTAATCCCTTCTTCTCCTGCCTAAACTCCATTCATCCTTCAAAATTCAGCTAAGGCATCACTTCTTCCAGGGAGCTTTTCTCAGCCCCCTGCAGCAGTCAGGATAGGTTGGGTTATGCTGCAGCAACAAATGCTCCAAAGTGCTCTTTGGGTGACGTTTGTAAGTTGGAAGTATACGCAGGCTACGAGGCACTTAATCTGGGTGCGTCAGTATCAGTGAAAAAAAAAATTACCCCGAAATTCCATGCAGAATTTTTTCTGTACATCTCAAAGGATCCATGACCTTCCCCTCAAACTCCCTCAAAAGAAAGAAAAAGAGAGTTTAAGAAAAAATACAAGTGGAGTTTGTAGGTCATTCGGTCATTACCAGGAAACTACTCCTTGAGTGCTCAAGCCTCACTGTGCATATGAAGTCCCCAGGGAACATGACAAAATGCAGATCCCTGGGCCCATTCTGCAAAGAGTGGATATAGGATGGGGTGCAGAAATTTTTGTATTTTTGGCAAGCACCCAGGGACCATGCTCTGGGATATAATACTCTGTTATAATAATGTTGTTGTTGTTGTTAGGTGCCATCCAGTCGAATCCGACTCATAGCGACCCCATGCACAACAGAACGAAACACTGCCCGGTCCTGAGCCATCCTCACAATCATTGTTATACTTGAGCTCATTGTTGCTGCCACTGTGTCAATCCACCTCGTTGAGGGTCTTCCTCTTTTCTGCTGACCCTGTACTTTGCCAAGCATGATGTCCTTCTCCAGGACTGATCCCTCCTGACAACATGTCCAAAGTATGTAAGACGCAGTCTCGCCATCCTTGCCTCTAAGGAGCATTCTGGCCGCACTTCTTCCAAGACAGATTTGTTCGTTCTTTTGGCAGTCCGTGGTATATTCAATATTCTTCGCCAACACCACAATTCAAAGGCATCAACTCTTCTTCGGTCTTCTGTATTCATTGTCCAGCTTTCACATGCATATGATGCAATTGAAAATACCATGGCTTGGGTCAGGCACACCTTAGTCTTCAAGGTGACATCTTTGCTCTTCAACACTTTGAAGAGGTCCTTTGCAGCAGATTTACCCAATGCATTGCGTCTTTTGATTTCTTGACTGCTGCTTCCATGGCTGTTGATTGTGGATCCAAGTAAAGTGAAATCCTGGACAACTTCAATCTTTTCTCTGTTTATCATAATGTTGCTCATTGGTCCAGTTGTGAGGATTTTTGTTTTCTTTACGTAGAGGTGTAATCCATACTGAAGGCTGTGGTCTTTGATCTTCATTAGTAAGTGCTTCAACTCCTCTTCACTTTCAGCAAGCAAGGTTGTGTCACCTGCATAACTCAGGTTGTTAATGAGTCTTCCTCCAATCCTGGTGCCCCTTTCTTCTTCATATAGTCGAGCTTCTCATATTATTTGTTCAGCGTACAGGTTAAATAGGTATGGTGAAAGGATACAACCCTGACGCACACATTTCCTGACTTTAAACCAATCAGTATCCCCTTGTTCTCTCCGAACAACTGCCTCTTGATCTATGTAAAGGTTCCTCATGAGCACAATTAAGTGTTCTGGAATTCCCATTCTTCACAGTGTTATCCATCGTTTGTTATGATCCACACAGTCGAATGCCTTTGCATAGTCGGTAAAACACAGGTAAACATCCTTCTGGTATTCTCTGCTTTCAGCCAGGATCCATCTGACATCCGCAATGATATCCCTGGTTCCACATCCTCTTCTGAAATTGGCCTGAATTTCTGGGAGTTCCCTGTCGATATACTGCTGCAGCCGTTTTTGAATGATCTTCAGCAGAGTTTTGCTTGAGTGTGATATTAATGATATTGTTCTATAATTTCCACATTCGGTTGGATCACCTTTCTTGGGAATAGGCATAAATATGAATCTTTTCCAGTCAGTTGTCCAGGAAGCTGTCTTCCATATTTCTTGGCATAGACGAGTGAGCACCTCCAGCGCTGCATCTGTTTGTTGAAACATCTCAGTTGATATTCCATCAATTCCTGGAGCCTTGTTTTTCGCCAATGCCTTCAGACAGCTTGGACTTCTTCCTTCAGTACCATCGGTTCCTGATCATATGCCACCTCTTGAAATGGCTGAACTCTTTTTGGTACAATGACTCTGTGTATTCCTTCCATCTTCTTTTGATGCTTCCTGCATCGTTTAATATTTTCCCCATGGAATCCTTCACTATTGCAACTTGAGGCTTGAATTTTTTCTTCAGTTCTTTCAACTTGAGAAACGCTGAGCGTGTTCTTCCCTTTTGGTTTTCCATCTCCAGCTCTTTGCACATGTCACTATAATACTTTACTTTGTCTTCTCAAGAGGCCTTTTGAAATCTTCAGTTTTTTTACTTCATGAATTCTTCCTTTTGCTTTAGCTGCTCGATGCTCAAGAGCAAGTTTCAGAGTCTCCTCTGACATCCGTCTTGGTCTTTTCTTTCTTTCCTGTCACCTCTTGCTTTTTTCATGGATGATGTCCTTGATGTCATTCCACAACTCGTCTGGTCTTTGGTCACTAGTGTTCAATGCATCAAATCTATTCTTGAAATGGTCTCTAAATTCAGGTGGGGTTATACTCAAGGTCATATTTTGGCTCTCGTGGACTTGCTCTGATTTTCTTCAGTTTCAGCTTGAACTTGCATGTGAACAATTGATGGTCTGTTCCACAGTCGGCCCCTGGCCTTGTTCTGACTGGTGATATTGAGCTTTTCCATCGTCTCTTTCCACAGATATAGTCAATTTGATTTCTGTGTGTTCCATCTGGCGAGGTCCATGTGTATAGTCGCCGCTCATGTTGGTGAAAGAAGGTATTTGCAATGAAGAAGTTGTTGGTCTTGCAAAATTCTATCATTCGATCTCCGGCATTGTTTCTATCACCAAGGCCATATTTTCCAACTACTTATCCTTCTTTTTTATTTCCAACTTTCACATTCCAATTGGCAGTAATTATCAATGCATCTTGTTTGCATGTTCAGTCAATTTCAGACTGCAGCAGCTGATAGAAATCTTCTATTTCTTCATCTTTAGCCCTAGTGGTTGGTGCATAAATTTGAATAATAGTCATATTAACGGGTCTCCCTTATAGGCATATGGATATTATCGTATCAGTGACAGCGTTGTACTTCAGGATAGATCTTGAAATGTTCTTTTTGATGATGAATGCAACACCATTCCTCTTTGAGTTGTCATTCCCAGCATAGTACACTATATGATTGTCCGATTCAAAATGACCAGTGCTAGTCCGTTTCAGCTCACTAATGCCTAAGATATCGATGTTTATGCATTCCATTTCATGTTTGATGATTTCCAATTTTCCTAGATTCATACTTTGTACATTCCAGGTTCCGATTATTAATGGATGTTTGCAGCTGTTTCTTCACATTTTGAGTCGTGCCACATCAGCAAATGAAGGTCCCGAAAGCTTTACTCCATTCACGTCATTAAGGTCGACTCTACTTTGAGGAGGCAGCTCTTCCCCAGCCATCTTTTGAGTGCCTTCCAACCTGGGGGGCTCATCTTCCAGCACTATATCAGACAGTGTTCTGCTGCTATTCATAAGGTTTTCACTGGCTAATGCTTTTCAGAAGTAGACTGCCGGGTCCTTGTTCCTAGTCTGTCTTAGTCTGGAAGCTCAGCTGAAACCTGTCCTCCATGGGTGACCTTGCTGGTATCTGAATACCGGTGGCATAGCTTCCAGTATCATAGCAACACACAAGCCCCCGTAGTACGACAAACTGACAGACACGTGGGGGGTATAATAATAATTCTGTTATAATAATAGATTCTCTTAAAGGTCTCAGTTATTGAGTCTTAAAGGTGGATTTAAAGGGAATTCCTGGGTGGTACAAATGATTAACATGTTTGGCTGCTAACTGAAAGGTTGGAGGTTTGAGTCTACCCAGAGGTGCCTTGGAAGAAAGGCCTGGCAATCTACTCCCAAGAAATCAGTCATTGAAAACCCTGTGGAGCGCAGTTCTGCTCTGGCACATATGGGGGCACTGTGAGTCAGAATTGACTCAATGGCAACTGTAGTTTTGGAGTAGTTTTAAAACCAATTAAAGCCAGAGATTGCTAAGCTATAAGAAACAAAGTAGTAGTTGTTATCACAGCTGGGTAACTCCCTTCTTTCTTTCTCAAATAACTTGGACTTACTTTTGAGCAGTTTATCCTAATGGAGGGCAAGAACCATATCGTTCTTACTTTTATATCCTCAGTACCTAATACAGTGACTGGCACATAGTAGGTGCTCAATGCATGTTTGTTTGGTTGGATGTTCCCACTTCTTCTGGCTGGCGGTCTGAGAGTTGGTTTCCTTTTGAGGAAATCTGTAGCTGCACACAGCCCAATTTTGTTTGGGGGTCTGCCTGATTTCCCCAGTGGGGGCTGGGACTGGAGGGAGCCTGCAGACCAGTGCTAATTGGTGTCATTGAGTAATTAATGCAGAATCAGGCCCGGAGCGGATTCCCAGGGAGACAGACACTGAGGGAGGCTTTCATGCTTGGTGGGATGGGAGCTGCTTCCTCAAAGGACATTCCCAGGGCACTGAGGCGACTGGCATGGTTTGGTTGGGGGTGGCTTGGCAGTCTGAATGGGGTTCGTGGAGCAAGTTTGGAGGGGGTTTGTGCTGGTGCCATGGTTCTGCACAATATGGAGCGTGGCGAGTTTGACTTTAAAGAAATACAAACCACAGGCTTGAGCTCTGGGAGCCAGGCATGTGTTGACTCTGAAGAATGGATGAGTTCACAGAGAGGGCTGTGGCTGAAAGCATTGGCTTAGTGACCCAGGGGTCCTCTTTCTCTGTGGCCTGGCCCTCTGGGACACCCTTGCCCCTTAGCAAGCTATTGAAGGCTCTCTATGATGCCTCCTCTGTTTACCTTTTCTGCCTTTCTCTACTTATCCTTGGCCTCCAGCTCGCCGTTCCCTGAATATACCTGTTGACTTCCGGGCCTTTGCCCAGGTTCTTCCCTCAACCTAAAACACCCTTTACTCCCTTCTTCTCCTGCCTAAACTCTATTCATCCCTCAAAATCTGGCTAAGGATCCAGGGAGTTTTCCCCAACCCCCTGTAGTAGTCAGGATAGGCTGGGTTATGCTGCAGTAACAAATGCCCTAAAAAGCTCGGTAGCTTAAAGCAACCAAGTTTATTTCTTGTTGGCACTTGCTCTCTGACATGGGGGGTGGGGACAGGAGGGCTTATGTAGTCACTCAGGAGCTCAGTCTTCTAGAGGTTTTCTCTTGACACAAGCTTCTGCAATGGCACAAAACAAAACAAAACAGAAAAACAGTTGCTATGGAGTCAATTTTGACTCCTGGCGACCTGTGTGTGTCAGAGTAGAACTGTGCTCTGTAGAGTTTTTAATAGCTGATTTTTTGGAAGTAGATCTCCGGGCCTTTCTAACAAGGTACCTCTGGGTAGACTCAAACCGCCAACCTTTCGGTTAGCAGTCGAGTGCCTAACCATTTGTACCACCCGGGACTCTGCAATGTCAAAGGTAGGGAAGGGAGACCATGGTGAACCATGCCTCCTGGCTCTTCTAGCATCTGTCTGAGTGGTACATGTTCCATCGGCCAAATCAAGTCGTATGGCCACACCTGAGTTCAGCAGGGCAGGAAGGAACGTGGGCCATTTATTAACAGTATTACGGACTCCCAGGCACCGTCGAGGTAGAAGGTTCCTTCTTGGTCTTCCCAAAGCCCCCTGTGCTTCCTCCATTGCAGCCCTTACCACACTGAACTGTAAATCACCTGTTACCTTGTCCGTCTTTCTCCCAGAGAGGGAATTCCAGGAGGGTAGGGGCTGCTTTTTTTTAGGGGCTGCGCCTTGTTCTTCTCTGAGGCCCTTTCACCCAGCCCAGGGTTTGCTCAGGGAAGCCATTAGGCGAATGGTGGGAGGTGGGTGAAGGAGGGAGTGGGCTCCATCTCAGCACTTCTGCTGGGGGTGGGCTGTCTCAGCCCCGGTAACTCTTCACCCTCCTTCCTGCAGGCGCCGGGTCCTGGCCATCTCAGATGGGATTGAGCACATTGGGAACCTCCGCTGGGAACTGGCCTTATGTCTCCTGGCAGCCTGGACCATCTGCTACTTCTGTATCTGGAAGGGGACCAAGTCTACGGGAAAGGTAAGAGAGAGGTCTTCGAGCAACTAACTGGGCAGAGGAGGGCACGAGTTGTCCTTGGACAAACTCACAGATGGCAGGACAGTTCATGTAATGATAGCCAGCTCTTAGGTCGGGATATAGAAGGAGCACTGGACTGGGAGTCCCCTCAAAAGCCCACAGTTTTAATCTGAGCTCTACCATTTATTTGCTGCACACCTAGGGCTATTCATTCCTACCTTCGGCCTTAGTTACCTAGTGCTCTTGTAACTCAAACACCGCAATCGGTGACTTTAAAGAACAGAAATGAATTTTCTTGGAGTCCTGGAGGCTAGAAATCCAAGTCAGGGTCTTGGCCGTGTCAATTCTTTTCTTGTCAGTAGCCCTAAATGTTCCTTGGTTCCTTGGCTTGTAGACAGCCCTCACATGGTGTCTGTCTTTGCTCATGTCTGTGTGACTATTCTAGTCTTTTTATAGCTCAGAGATAATTAGGTTTAGGATCTGCCTTGCTCAGGTATGACCTCATTAACAAAAGAAAAGGGAAACCCTATTTCTGAGCAGGATCACATGCACAGGTGGAAGGGCCAGGAATTCAACAAGTATTTTGAAGGACACTGGTAGCATATTGCGTAAGAGCTGTGGTCAGCAGTTCGAATCCAGCAGGTGCACCTTGGAAACTCTATGGGGCAGTTCCACTGTGTCCTACAGGGGCGCTATGAGTCAGATGCTGTGAGAGTCAACACCAATGGGTTTGATTTGGTTTTTTGAAGGACACAGTTCAGTTCATAACACCTTTGGAGCCTCAGTTTCCTCATCTGTGAAAAAGCCCACCTTGCCGTGTCTTAGTGAGTTGAGAGTCTCACGAGGTAATGTAGGCTAGAGAACCTTGAAAACCTGCGAGTGCTAAACTCCTGTGATGATTCTTCCATTGTTAAGACCCAGCTCCAGGAGTGTGTTAGGGCAGGTGGTGCCGGTTCTTCCACTGATAGGCGCCATGGTCTCAGGGATGCATCTGTCAGTCACCTGAGGTCTGTGGAGGGATGCGTGGCCCTGCTGTGCCATGTAGACTTTGGGGCCCCCAGAGTCACCATGGCAAAAACCAAACCCAAACCTGTTGCTGTTGAGTCGATCCAACTCATGGTGACCCCCTGTGTGCAGAATAAAATTGTGCTCCGTAGGGTTTTCAATGGCTGTGATCTTTCAGAAGTAGGCCTTTCTTCAGAGGCACCTCTGGGTATATTTGAACTGCCAGCCTTTCAGTTAGCAGCCTGACGTGTTAACCATTTGTACCATTCAGAGATTTATTGTAAGCTGCTGTGGGCCAAACCCAGTCCACACGTTTTTTTTTTTTTTTTTTTTTAATTGCCAACATTTAAAAATCAAGAGATTTTGTGTGGGGAAAAAAAGCTGATTTCTGGCATCCTTGGAAAAATTGGAAGGTTTGGTGACACTGGGCTTGCATACCCACACAGCAGCATTCGGCCGGGCTAAGCTAAGTAGCAGCCATGTCCTTAGAGGAGTACTCTGGCTGACCACAGTCTTCACCACTCCCTGTTGTCCCTGATCCTGTGGCTGGGCATCAATGCCATGAGCTCCCTGTTGTACTTGTGTTTCTTACTGAAAAGAGGGAGTGAAGTATTTCTTATACCTGGGTCCCCTGACCCTGTCGTCATTGCCTGCCTGGTTCTATTTTAAGCTCTTGCCTGGGGCAGGGGCTGGAGAAAAAGCTTCCAAAGAAACACGAACTTAGTAGCTCTGGGCCATTTTACAAAAAGAGAGTCCCCTCAGCCCCCGAAGGGGTAGGTGGGATGAAGAGGAGACTGCTAGAATTGTTTGAGGTGGATGGGCCTGCAGGAGGGAAGTTGAAATAAAGCCGAGATCAGCAAGCACCCTACTAGGGGTAATAAGGAAGCGGAGCACATACTCACTAAAACCAAATTATAAAGGTGCCTGGGGGCCCATGGAAAGGAGAACAGAGATTTTCAAGGCCCTGCAGCCAAGATGATTTTGCTGGTCTTTGCTTTGACAATAGGATTTTCCTAACTTCCTAAATATAAAATTGTGCATTATTGCTATACTTCTTTAGATGGCATGCACGCTGTTCTCTGCCCACAGCCTTGCTGCCTCTTCTGGCTAAAAAGGAGGCGAAGGAGTGGAGGGGTTCAGGGCCAGGGTCTGGAATCAGGGCTCGAATGCCAGGCCTGTCACTCACTAGCTGTAACCTTGGGCATATCACTTAACTTCTTGGACCATCGGTTTCCTCTTCAGTAAAAGGAAGATTGGTAATTGAGCTCGCCTCATGGGCAGGTTGTTATGATTAAATGCAGGGATGCGTGGTGAGTGCTCAACAGGCACTAGTGACTCATAGTAAATTGCTCAGAAATGGTAATTTTTTTTAAAAAAAACCTTGTTATAAAAATAAAATTCATTCATTCAGAAAGTAGTTTCTGAGTATCTAGTATACATTTACATTATACAGTAGTTAGTAGTTATCTAGAGATGAATAAAACAGCCTCTCCTCTATCCAGATAGTGTTTGTGAAAGTGCTTTGTGAACCACAAAGAGAAGGGAGGAGGTATTGTGGTTATTGAGGGCACTGGTGATGCAGTGCTAGAATTCTCACCTCCCATGCTGGAAACTCCAGTTCGATTCCCGGCCAGTGCACCTCGTGCAGAGCCACTACCCATTTGTCAGTAGAGGTTTGCTTGTTGTTATGATGCTGAACAGATTTCAGTGGAGCTTCCTGACTAAGACTAGGAAGAAAGGCCTGGCGATATACTTCAGAAAATCAGCCAGTGAAAACTCTGGTTTTTAACAGTCTGATCCCCAACTGATCATGTGGGTGGTTCAGGACTAGGCACCGTTTCATTCCCTTGTGCATGGGGTCACCATTAGTCAGGGGCTGACTTGACAGCTGCTAATAGCAATAACATCATCATAGTTATTATTATTATTACTACTGCCACTATAAACACCTTCTTGAAAGTTGATCGGGTGTGGCTGGGTGGCAGTTGTGTGTGGTCATGGGGAGGAGGGCTCTTGGATAAGGTTTTGGTGGATGGACAGGGCATGTGTAGGTTGTCCACACTCGGACCTGGCTTCAGGCTCTAGGGCCCATGGGCCATGGCAGATTTTGATTCCACTCAGACCTCAGGAGGAATCTCAGCGGAGGGATCAAGCCGGTGTGTTAGAGAATCCTAGTTCAGGAACTGGTTTCAAGGGAGGGCAGACAGGCTAGATTCTTGGAAATTTCAGAAGAGGATCATGGGGAAGGCAGGAGGCTAATGTTTTTCAACAGCTTTCTGCTCGCTGACACTTTGCAAGGAATTTTTCACATATATTAGCACACCTGATCCCCACAATTCGAGGTGTTATTGTCCCTATTTTATAGATGGAGAATCAGGCTAGAAGAGGTTGAGTACCCTAGCCAAAGTTACATAGCATCTTTGTACTTAAATCTGTGTCTGGCTGACCCCAAAGCTGCTCCCCACCGCGCTTCTCCTTGGACTCTTGGTTAAAATGTAGAACATTGTGGTGTTTTGAGTGATAGCCTTTCACATACCCACCCTGAGCCCACTTCTCATTTCTAGCAGAAGTGGTAGTAATAGCAGTAGCGATACTAATTATGGATAGTAATTGCTCATGTTGATTGCTTCACACACGTATTCCATCCAGCCCTTGAGACAACCCCATGACATCCATTTCACAGGTGAGGAAGCTGAGGCTAGAAGAGATTAAGTGTCTTGCTTAAGGACTCTGGTAGGAAGTGGAAAACTATGACTGCATAGCCCATGCACTGAACAGGTGTGCTGTTGTGCCTGTCACCTGTGACATGGCAGCAGCGATCAGTCCCTTACGGGGAGGTTATGAACAGATAGTTACACGGGATAGCTCAGCACATAACAGTTGCTCCGTGAGTGTTGGTTGCAGCTGGATGTAAATGCTGCTATTAAGTTGTTAGGTGCCGTTGAGTCAGTTCTGACTCATAGCGACCCTATGCGCTACAGAATGAAACACTGTCCGGTCCTGAGCCATCCTTAAAATTGTTGTTATGCTTGAGCTCATTGTTAAAGCCATTGTGTCATCCACCTCGTTGAGGGTCTTCCTCTTTTCTGCTGACCCTGTACTTTGCCAAGCATGATGTCCTTCTCCAGGGACTGATCCATCCTGACAACATGTCCAAAGTATGTAAGACACAGTCTCACCATCTTTGCTTCTAAGGAGCATTCTGGCCGCACCTCTTCCAAGACAGATTGGTTCGTTCTTTTGTCGGTCCACGGTATATTCAATATTCTTCACCAACACCACAATTCAAAGGCATCAATTTTTCTTCAGTGTTCCTTATTCATTGTCCAGCTTTCACATGCATGTGATATGATTGAAAATCCCATGGCTTGGGTCAGGCGCACCTTAGTCTTCAGGGTGACATCTTTGCTCTTCAACACCTTGAAGGGGTCCTTTGCAGCAGATTTGCCCAGTGCAATGTGTCTTTTGACTTCTTGACTGCTGCTTCCATGGCTGTTGATTGTGGATCCAAGTAAAATGAAATCCTTGGCAACTGCAATCTTTTCTCCATTTATCATGATGTTGCTCATTGGTCCAGTTGCGAGGATTTTTGTTTCCTTTGTTTTGTGGTGCAATCCATACTGAACGCTGTGGTCTTTGATCTTCATTTCTAAGTGCTTCAAGTCCTTTTCACTTTCAGCAAGCAAGGTTGTGTCACCTGCATAACACAGGTTGTTAATAAGTCTTCTTTCAATCCTGATGCCCCGTTCTTCTTCATATAGTCCAGCTTCTCGTATTATTTGCTCAGCATACAGATTGAATTAGGTATGGTGAAAGGATACAACCCTGAATCACACCTTTCCTGACTTTAAACCAATTAGTATCCCCTTGTTCTGTCTGAACAACTGCCTCTTGATCTATGTAGAGGTTCCTCATGAGCACAATTAAGTGTTCTGGAATTCCCATTCTTTGCAATGTTATCCATAATTTGTTATGAGCCACACAGTCGAATGCCTTTGCATAGTCAATAAAACACAGGTAAACATCCTTCTGGTATTCTCTGCTTCCAGCCAGGATCCATCTGACATTAGCAATGATATCCCTGGTTCCACGTCCTCTTCTGAAACTGGCCTGAATTTCTGGGAGTTCCCTGTCAATATACCGCTGCAGCTGTTTTTGAATGATCTTCACCAAAATTTTGCTTGTGTGTGACAGTAATGATCACCTTTCTTTGGAATGGGCACAAGCATGGATCTCTTCCAGTCAGTTGTCCAGGAAGCTGTCTTCCATATTTCTTGGCATAGATGAGTGAGCACCTGAAGCGCTGCATCCGTTTGTTGAAAAATCTCAATTGATACTCTGTCAATTCCTGGAGCCTTGTTTTTCCCCAATGCCTTCAGAGCAACTTAAAATTCTTCCTTCAGTACCATTGGTTCCTGGTCATATGCTACCTCTTAAAATGGTTGAACCTCCACTAATTCTTTTTGGTATAATGACTCTGTGTCCTTCCATCTTTTGATGCTTCCTGCATCATTTAATATTTTCCCCATAGAATCCTTCACTATCACAACTTGAGGCTTGAATTTTTAATTCAGTTCTTTCAGCTTGAGAAACGCCGAGCATATTCTTCCCTTTTGGTTTTCCATCTCCAGGTCTTTGCACATGTCATTATAATACTTTACTTTGTCTTCTCGAGACGCCCTTTGAAATCTTCTATTCAGTTCTTTTACTTCGTGAATTCTTCCTTTTGCTTTAGCTGCTTGACGTTAGAGAGCAGGTTTCAGAGTCTTCTCTGACATCCATCTTGGTCTATTCTTCTTTCCTGTCTTTTCAGTGATTTCTTGCTTTCTTCATGGATGATGTCCCTTGATGTCATTCCAGAACTCGTCTGGTCTTCAGTCACTAGTGTTCAATGTGTCAAATCTATTCTTCAGATGGTCTCTTTATTCAGGTTCGATATACTCAAGGTTATATTTTGGCTCTCGTGGACTTGCTTTCATTTTCTTCAGTTTCAGCTTGAACTTGCATATGAGCGATGATGGTCTGTCCCACAGTTGGCCCCTGGCCTTGTTCTGACTGGTGATATTGAGCTTTTCCATCATCTCTTTCCACAGATGTAGTCAATTTGATTTCTGTGTGTGTCTTCTGGCGAGGTCCACGTGTATAGTTGCCGTTGATGCTGGTGAAAGAAAGTATTCGCAATGGAGAAGTTGGTCTTGCAAAATTCTATCATTAGATCTCCAGCTTGTTTCTGTCACCAAGGCCATATTTTCCAACTACTTATCCTTCTTCTTTGTTTCCAACTTTCGCATTCCATTCATCAGTAATTTTCAATGCATCCTGATTGCATGTTCGATCAATTTCAGACTGCAGCAGCTGATAAAAATCTTCAATTTCTTCATCTTTGGCCTTAGTGGTTGGTGTGTAAATTTGAATAATAATCGTATTAACTGGTCTTCCTTGTAGGCGTATGGATATTATCCTATCACTGACAGCATTGTGTTTCAGGATAGATCTTGAAATGCTCTTTTTGACGGTGAATGCAATAACATTCCTCTTCAAGTTGTCATTATCAGTTGTAGTTAAGGGCAACTCTGTAATTGGATGAGCCAATTAAGCATTTCCACAACACTGGGTTTCATAGGCTCTCCCATGTGTCCTATGACCAAGACCAGCAAGTATTCATGAGGTGTATTTGCCAGACTGTGAGAATCCTTACAAACCATCAGGTTTACCCCTACTCTTGTTTTATGGATGTAGAGGCTCTGAGAGGGGAAGGGACTTGTCTGAGGTCACACAGTAAGAGGGTCAGACCAGGGACTAGCACCTGGCACCTCAGCTCTGAAGCTGTTGATAAGTGTTGGGGTTTTGTGGGCTCTATTGGGCAGCTTAGGGAGACCAGGAGTCCCCAGGTTGTTGGGTAGATTCTTCAGAGGGAGTACCTGGGGCTTTTGTTATTTATTATTCACTTTACCTAGGTGATGAGCCCAGTGTCCCAAGGTTTTTGGAGATTGTGTACCAAAGCAGCTAAATAAAAGCACTGGGTCATCTATGACTTCATGAGTAGGCCGATGTCACCCTGCCTCCCTGCCTGTGTGACTCTGGCCAGAGCCATTTTCATGAGTCTGTTTGCAAAAGGAGGAACCCATCTTCCCAGCCAGGACTGGCTGTCATTTCCTCTTCCTCCTTACTGAAGTCTCAGACCCTTTCCCATACTGAGACCTCAGCAGAAGTCTGTTTAGAATAAATGTTAGTTAACTGGAGAACAAGCTCCCAGCCCCTCCAATCTCCAGGATAAAAACTATAGCCCCAACTTTAGTTTAACGCATCGAACATTTCCCATGCATAGGGAGGTAAACCCTGCAGGCCTCACCTTTAGGCAGGTGGTTCTCTAAGTGGGATCTGGGATAAGTTGACAAATCAGTAGATAGGACGCTGTGACAGTAGCCTAGGTGATGTCCCAGCAGCACCCTCCATAGGCTCCATTGGGCAGATGCGTGGGTCCTTGCAGCAACCTCCGCACATGTTCTTCAGCCCCACCCTCTCTGAAGTCCCAGTGGCCAGCATTCGAGATCTTTTCTGGGTCAAAGTGAGCAACCTGTACCCTCAGAAGAAGCCATTCTGACCTGGAGGGTGACTCACTAGGTCACAGCCATCCTACATAACACAGTGCCTGCCACATAACTGCTGCCTAATAAGTATTGGTGGCATGAATGAAATCCATTGGTACTTAGACTCCCTGCAAAGTTCTGGGGATGCCACGGCGAGGACGACGGACTGTCCATGTTGCTGCAGAGCAGGCAGCCTGCTGGGAGTGGGGTGCAGACAGAGGCACGTTGTAATTCAGTGTACTAGTGCTAGCATTTGGCAATAGGACAGTTGAGATGCTAGAAACTTACGGGTTCTACTGCCTGACGATTGGCTCAGAATGTTAACCTATAGCCTGTCAGCTGGGTGTCATCTTGATTTCTTATCCGAATGGTATTTTACAAATAAGGAATTTGAGGTCCAGAGAGGTTGCAAGGGTTGCCCAAGGCCACCTGCTTGGAAGGAGCAGAGCTAGGGTGAGCACCCACATCTGTCTGCCTTCCCTAAGCCTGGTCCTCCTCTATTCCAGTACCTTCCTCTTGGAGTGAGCGTGCAGATTAACATGAGCAGTTTCATTGTAGTTCTGCGCACATAGTAGGTGCTCAGGGAAAAGTTTATTTCTCTGACCCAATAGAATAACTGAAATTTTAGTTCTATGTAGTTCTTCTTCCTTTATCTAGATGCTATTGGAAATTCTGGAAGTCCAGAGTAGAACTGCCCCGTAGAGTTTCCAAGGAGCGTCTGGTGGATTCGAATTGCCAAACTTCTGGGTAGCAGCCGTAGCTCTTACTACACCACCAGGGTTTCCTCGTATGGATTAAAAAAGTAAATAAGAACCTTTTCTCAATTGTATTTTAAGTTCTGAGAAAATGCAGGGCTCTGAAACGCTGGCTTTCTCCTGGAAGAAACTTTGAGGCTGTTTGTAACATGCCATCTTCTGCATGGTGAATAACTTCACTCTGGATAATTGAAACATAGACAATTGAAGTCAAGTGGCCAGATGTGGAGACATCTTTGTGATGCTCCTGTGGCCTTGTCTCACTCATCCAAATCCATCTTGCCCATCCTGCCACCAGCTACTTATTCCAGTCTCATAGGACTGAAGCTGCTAACTCATTTTTTTTCCTGATACATCATCCCATTTAATCTTTTTTTAAAATTTTAATGTAGCAAAATATATCTTTAAAAAAAAAAACTACCATTTTAACCATTTTAAATGTACAATTCAGTGGCATTAATGTCACTCACCAGGTTGTGCTACAATCACCACCATCCGTTTCCAAACGTTTTTCATCACCCCAAACAGACACTCAGCACTCCTTAAATAGTAACTCCCCATTTCTCCTTTCTCCCAGCACCTAGTAACCACTGATAAACTTTGAACTCTATGTATTTGCCTGTTCTAGATATTTCATATAAGTGGGATCATACAATACTTGCCCTCTTGTGCCCAACTTCTTTCACACTCAGCATAATATTTTCAAGGTTCATCAAGTTGTAGGATGTATCAAAACTTCATTTCTCTTTATGGCTAAATAATATTCCATTGTGTGTATACTTCAGAAAAAAAAAGTTAACATTGAATTGACTCTGACTCATGGTGACCCCATGTGAACTGTGCCTCATAGGATTTTCAATGGCTGATTTTTAAAAAAATAGATTGCTAGGCCTTTCTTCCAAGGCGCCTCTGGATGGACTTGAACCTCCGACCTTTTGGTTAGCAACTGAGCCAGTTAACTCTTTGCACTACCCAGGCACTCCTATTATGTTTATATGTTGTTGTTGTTAGGTGCCATCAAGTTGGTTCCAACTCATAGAGACCCTATGTACAACAGACGGAAACGTTGCAGCCTTACAATCATTGCTCTGTTTGAGCCCATTGTTGCAGCCACTGTGTCAGTCCATCTCATTGAGGGTCTTCCTCTTTTTCGCTGACCCTCTGCTTACCAAGCCTGATGTCCTTCTCCAGGATTTGGCCCCTCCTGATAGCACGTCCAAAGTACATGAGATGAAGTCTTTCCATCCTCACTTCTAAGGAGCATTTTGGCTGTACTTCTTCCAAGACGGATTTGTTTGTCCTGGCAGGCCATGGTATAGTCAGTATTCATTGCCAACACCATAATTCAAATGCATCAGTTTTTCTGTGGTCTTCGTTGTTATTGTCCATCTTTTGCATGCATTATGTGCATATACCACGTTTTATTCATCCGTTCATCTGTTGAGGAACTCCTGGGTTGTTTCCACATCTTGATGACTTTCCCCTTCACCCTTCCATCCAATTATTGGCCAAGTTTACTTTTGTAGTCACCCTGGAAAACATCCTGTCCTCTTCATTTTCATTGTCTATCCATTCATCCGCAGATGCAACAAGTTTTGAGCTTTCAGTAGTAACCCCTGAAATTCTGAATATTACTTTTAGAACTTCTCATTTATACAGACATACTGCTGATACACAGGAAATGCTTTGTTTTATGAGAAACAATAATTTCAAATAAATTCAAGGTACTCTGGTTTTATTCTGTTGGTCATACTTAGCGTGCGTGGCAAAGTTATGGTTTTGTGATATTTTCTGAGTACCTGCTATGCATATTTGTTGAAGACCGAAAAAACTGATCGTTACCGTGTGTAGTTTTGCCAGGTCTCAGTCTAATCCAGGGATTGCTCACCGTGGCCTGCAGGCCAAACCTGGCCCTCTGCCTGCTTTTGCAAATAAAGTTTATTGGAACACAGCCACATCCATCTGCTGACATATTGTCTATGATTGCTTCTGTGCTACTGCAATGGCAGAGCTGAGTAGTCCCATTAGAGAACGTATGGCCTACAAAGCCTGAAATAGTCACTCTCTGGCCCTTAACCAAGAAAGCTTGCAGACTTCTTTAATCTATTAAACTAATTTATGTAAACTATTTTCCGTTTCCTTATGAGGCAGTTTCTCCTCTGTCCAAAGGGTCGCTCTGAGTCGGAATCAACTCCACAGCAGTGGTTTTTTGGAAACGATGGTGGTGTAGTGGTTAAGTGCTGTGGCTGCTAACTAAAAAGTCAGCGGTTCGAATCCACCAGGGACTCCTTGGAAACTCTATGGGGCATTTCTGCTCTGTCCTGTAGGGTTGCTATGAGTCAGAATCGACACGAAAGCAATGGGTTCCCCCCCCATTTAATAAGAAACTCTAACATATAAACTGCTGTCTCCCAAAGCAAAGATCATTTCCAACACTGAAAAGCTACAGTGATGTTTTGAGGTGGAAAGCTTTTCTGAAGGACTCTTAAAATCTCATCCCAGCCTTTCCAGCTCCATTTCCTAAATGTGATCTCTCATGTATCTAAATGCTTGCTTGCTGTGGGTATTGCTCATTTACCCACTTGTTCTTTTATTCATCTGGAAAGTATTTATTGTGCACCTACTATGCGGGTGGTACAAATAGTTAATGTGCTCACCTGCTAACCAAAAGGTTGGTGGTTCGAGTCTACCCAAAGCCTTCTTGGAAAAAAGGCCTGGTGATCTGCTACAGTCCTACCCTGACACACATGCCACAGAGGGGAGATTGGGGGTTGTGAGAGAGAAGAAGGAGATGGGGGGCCTCCTTGGGTCAGGAAAGGTCTCATGGAGTAGGCAAGTCTCCATCTGCCCCTAGGAGGATGAGAAGGGCTTGACCAGGTGGGCAGCGCTCAGGAAGCTCTGAAGTGGGAAGGACTTGGGGAATTTGAGAGGTGAAGCTGTGGTCAGTGGTTGGGTGAGATGGTAACCCCAGACGAGGTAGGGGCATGAGCAGAGGCCAACCTCGTAGGTGGTGGTGAAGGGCTGGTGGTTTATTCCAAGTGTGATGGAGAACACTGAATGTTCTTGGGGAGGGTAGCCTGGTCTGATTTTCATCTTTACGAGCCTGCTCTAGCTGCTTTGTTGAGAATGGATTGGTGAGGAGCAGAGAGGCTTGTGGGGAGACCTGTTTGTAGATGACCAAGGTGGTGGCGGCAACAAAATGGAGAGAAGTGGTCGTATTTGAGACACCTTTTTTTTTTTTATGGGGCATCCTTGTTCTCCAGAGTGACCTTGAACCCTGGTCTGATGCTGTATAGGATTTTGAGAACTGCTGTCCTGTGACTTTTTTTTTTTTTTAACTGTGGTAAATATACACCTACTTCTCACTTACTGCCATGGTTAGTTTCCAGAGATCAGGTCATTATACGAAATAGGCGTTATGTGAAAATGGAGGATTTTTTTTCCTGTTTTCAGACTATCCATTTGTTTGATTTTTTTTTTTTTTTTTTGAAAATATGATCATAGAAATAATAACAGCTAAGGTGATGTGCTCCTCACTGTGAGGAATCCAGTTATGGATTATTCCTCTGCGGAGAAGGAGGCTTGGAGGACACAAAGCTGGATAAAGCTGGGTTGTGTGACTAGAGAGCCCATGGCTTAACCACTTCCCCTTCTTCCTGTGCTGGGTCAGAGCATCCCTTGAGGAGCTGCCTCCAGGGCTGCACTCCCACCTCTGCAAGCCCTGCATTCAGGATTCCAAAGCCTGCTGTGCCCTCTGGGCCTGGTGAGTCACTGAGGCTTGGGGCTTCCTGAGAGGGTGCTGGTACCCTGGCTGTGCACCCAGCCCTACGGAGGCAGGCGAGGCAGAGGTTTCAGGCCAGTTTGGCTCACTTTGGAATGTCATTAAACTCACACGCGTTTCTCCCGAACACCCTTTCTGATGCCACTTTCTTTCCTCCCTTCCTACCCCACAGCAGTTTTGGACTGTAAGGCCTTAGGCCCCATAGGAACTGGGAACCCAGAACAGGTGCCCGCTGGCTATGTACATCCTGTGCATCTGCCTGGAGACCATGGCCACAGAGGAGGCCAGCCCTATGTAGTGCCTCTGCTGGCAAGAGGGAGAGGAGGGCGTGGGGCAGCATAGCCCAGCTTCCTGGAGGCTATCTGGAGACCCTCCTCAAGGGAGGGGACACGGCCACACCCGCTGCCTCGTTAATGCGCAAAATAGCTGGATAGCACTTTTTTACTGTTGATGTAAATGTGAAATGTCAGATAAACGAGATAGTTGGTACGTGAGGAGTAGGCATTTATGAAACAAAACATTTGCCATTTCAACAGTCTTTACATATACAACTCAATGACATTAATTACACTCATCGTGTTGTTCAGCCATCACCCTTATCCGTTCCCAGATTTTCCCATTGCCCTAAACAGAAGCTCCGTGTCCCCTAAGCAGTGAGCCTTTCTTTCCCCCTCCCTCCCACCTGCCCCTGGTAACCCCTAATCAACTTTGGGTCTCAATACCTTTCATTTGACAGTTCTAGATACTTCATATAATAGGGTCATGCAGTATTTGTCCTTTTACATCTGACTGACTTCATGCAGCATGATGTTTCAAGGCTCATCTGTGTTGTAGCATGTATCAGGACTTCATTCTCTTTATGGCTGAATAATATGCCATTTTACGTGTGAACCATATTTTATTCATTCATTCATTTATGGACATTTAGTCCTTTGGCTTTTGAACGGAGGTGGCTTGGCCCAGCCTCTGGCTTGCACATTCCGCCACTGCAGACAGCCATCCCCCCTATGCCCACCAGATAGCCACAGTGCCCCCTCATGTCGCCCCACACCCCCATCCCCAGCTGGCCTCAGCTCTTTGCGCTGTCCCCTGCCCAGGCCCTCCTTCTGTCCCTTGCTTGGTGGATGATTTATGGATTTTTCCCCCTTGTTTCCTGGTCTCCAGGAGCAGTGGTTGAGAGGGGAGGGCTCTGCAAAAAACAATTTTGGTCCCTTCCCCGCCCCTTCCTATTGCCACTTTAAAGGAAGCTACAGGATTAGCTGGGATTTTAAGAAGAATCATGCCTTTTCACTGCTTTGGGGCTCTGTTTTTATTCTTTTCAGAACTCCAGGACCCCAAGGCAGGAAAAGCACACACACACACACTCACACAGAAACAGCTGCAAATAGCCTTGAATTGATTTTTCTTTTTTCCTCTCTTCATTCAACAACAAGTTGAGAAATTGGAGGTGGCACAAGGACTCTTAAACAGACCATCTTGTCTGGGTGAGCATGGTAGTCAAGCAGACACTTACAGGGTGGTTTTTTCCATCTGGGCACCGTTCCAAGGGCCCTGTATTAACGCATTCAGTCCTTACCACAACCTTATGGGGAAGGTATGAGGATTATCCCCATTGCACACATGAGGAGACAAAGGCACACAGAGCCTAAGCCACGTGCCCAGGTTCAGGGGGTGACGGGGTGAGGCTTAGCCATCTGTAAGGGTTGGGAAGGAATGGGCTGGGGGCCTCGTGGCTGACAGGTGGGTGGGCTGTGTGTTCACAGGTGAGGGGCTCCTGCTTCATCCAGACTAAAAGGGGTTGCCAGAAGCTCCTCCCTCGCATCTGCGCCTTCCCCCCCCCCCTTCTGCACTGCCACCAAGGCGGGCTGGCGCTGCCAGCGAGGAGCACTGTCAGGAGCCCCACACAGAAAATTTATTCTTCAGGAGCACTCTCTAAAGTGGCTAATGGATTCAATGAGGCAGAAAGGAGGAATGAAGGGGGCTGGGGAAAAGAAAAGGGAGAGATGTGTGAAAGAGGAGAGAATGGGCCCAGGAAAGGGAACTGGGCAGCGCTGCCCTTGGCCTGAAGTATCCTTTGTTGCAGCCTGAAGCAAGTGGAGAATGGGCCGTGGTGGCCACCCTCCCAGCAGGCCGGGCTGATGTCTGCATTCAGAGAGGAAACTAGAGCGTTCATGAGATGCATGCAGAGCGCTGGGAGCCGAGCTGTGGCGGGGACGGGCCCAGAGCCCAAGGACACCAGAAGCCACTGCTGAGGGGCCTTTGTGCAGGCATTGGGAGTGCCTTTCACACCACTGTGGCTCGGAGGGAGCGGGAGATTGTAACGTTAAGTCAAAAGAGTTTAGCATCTTGATTCAGCCCTTTCTTTGGCCTTGAATGACAGGGTTTCACCTTTAGTGGGAACCCTGGCAGCTGAGGGAGGTTGGAAAGAGGGGAGCTTTGGGACTCAGTAATACTGTCTTTATTAAAGCACAAAGGCCCCCCAAAGTCCGAGTGATTGCTGGGAGGGAGGGGTTTGGAGGCCCCAGCTGGCTCCTGAAAAGGGGCAGAGATGAGCCCCGGGGTGAGATGGGTGATGTTAAGTCCCCTGGGCATGCCCTGGGTCCCTGGTGTTGCGTGGAACCCACCTCCCGTGTGGAGGACTCTCTCCGGAAACAGGAACCCCTCTGTCCGTATTGCAGGCAGGCGTGGAGTCATCAACGGGGCTTTGCTCTCAAAGTGAGGTATTTATTTTGTGCCTACTGAATACTAGCCCTGCACTAGGCACTATACAGAGGTGGGGGTGTTAAAAGAGGTTTTAGCTGTACATCCTGCCCTCAGGAGTTGGGGAAAGAAGGCATTTGGAGTCAGAGTCCTGCTCTGCTGCTTGCCAATGGTGATTCAGTATAAGCCTGCGTGTCCTTCTTGAGCTGCCTGACTAGTCCAGTCATTTTGCCTCTCTGGGCCTTAGTCTCCTCTTCTGACAAAGGAAGTGGTCCACATGACAGATGCAGTGGCTGGTGGGGTGCTGCGCGGGGTCACTAGTGAGAGAATGAGCCAAGGCTGGGCATGACAAAATCTGTGTGCGCCTGGGGAGCACTGTAGGAGGGCAGAGGGGGTCAGCATGTGCCAGGAGGCTCCTGGCAGGGTCACACAGGAGTCAGTTCTGCACCAGTGTGGTGGAGAGTGATGAGCAAAGGTCCAAAGGTGTGCTAGTGGGCGATGAGAGATGGTGTGAGCCTGGGAAGTTCACAGAGCACAAAGCTAGGCTGCAGGCCGGTGTGTGGCAGAGACTCCTGCTTGCCGTTGGCTTGGAGGCGATTTGGCACCTCACTCCAAACTGGAATTAGCAATTGATGAAGAGCCGCTCTCTTCCTCCAGAGTGCCTGCTAGGGTCACCCTTTCTCTATTGCCACCTGTATCAGTCAGCGTTCAGCCAGAGAAGCAGAACCGGTAGGAGATGTTTAACGAGACTGATTGCAAAGAATTGGCCTTTCCGATTGTGGGGTCTGGTTAAGCCAAGTCTGAAATCCACAGGGCAGGTTGTCAGCAAGGGCAGGCTAGAGCACCCAGGCACAAGCCGAAGCTGTGCAGTCCACGGGCAGAATGTTTCCTTCTTCAGCTCTGCTCTTGAGGCCTTCCAGCTGATTGGATCAGGCCCACCTGATTATCTAAAGATAATCTCCTTTGTGTCAAGACAGCTGATTATGAACATTAATCACACCTACAAAATACCTGCACTGCAATACGGAGGTTCATGTTTGACTGAGTGACTGGTGAGTAGCCCAGCCACGCTGATGTGCCACAGCCTCCGCAGTGTCCTCATCCAGGTCTGCCCAGCCCACATCTGATTGCAGCACCAGCTGGCTGCTGGCCTCACGCCCTTCCCAGGCCCTGTTTTGCCTGCCCCTGCCGGACCTCCATGTCCTTGAGTACAAGAGCCATCCTTATGGATAGCTCTCATTGTGCAATGGTTCCCCTCAGCACCCTATAGGAGCTCCCTATGGCCGAGGGCATCTAGTCTGGTTTTTAAAAACTGCCCAGGCAATATGGTAACAGCAGCTCCTTCAAAGTGAAAGAAAAGTCTTCCCAGATCTCACCATTATAAATGCTTCTCGAAGATTGTTTACATGTTGCTGTCAAATCGGTATACATGTACGGCCATACTTTGTACCTCATTTAATTATAAACAAACAAAAAAAAACCATTGCTGTTGAGTTGATTCTGGCTCATGGCAACCCCAGGTGTTACAGGGTAGAACTGCGCCATAGGATTTTCTTGGCTGTGATCTTTATGGAGGCAGATCACCTGGCCTTTCTTCTGTGGTGCCGCTGGGTGGGTTTGAACTACCAACCTTTAGGTTAGTAGTTGAGTGTAAACCCTTTGCACCACCCAGGGTCCATCACTGAATGATAACATGATGTAATTTAATTTTTTCCTTTTGCATTTAACACTGTACCATAAGAGTTCCCCACCCCACCCCCAGTTTTGCCAAATGACGATTTTTAAAGCTCATTGAGTAAATAAGTATAGCATAACATAATAAACTGTTCTATGACTTTTGGACTCTTAGGGTATCTGTAATTTCTCCACATCACTGAAAATGCTAAAGTAAATATTCTATTCATATGCTTTTCCTTCTCTATGGGAGAGTCTTTTGTTTTGAAGGTCAGAAGGTATGAATCTTCTCCCAAATTGCCTGTCTTACCTGCTGAGAAAATCGTTGTCCCACTCCCCTCCCCCACCAATACTGGGCCCCTCACTGTTTCTGAATCTCCCTTCCGGCTCTGTCTGTCTGGCCTCCCCACATTTCTTTTTCTTCTTCGATGCTGCTCATGGCTGAATGCTTAGCTCGATCCTGTCTTGGTGGGTGGCATGGCTTATACTCCACTACTAACCTAAAGGTTGGCAGTTCGAACCCACCCAGCAGCACTGCAGAAGAAAGGCCTGGCAATATGCTTCTGTAAAGATTACAGCTAAGAAAGCCCTGTGGAGCAGTTCTACTCTATATATAACATGTGGGTCACCACAAGTCAAAATCAACTTGATGGTAATGGGTAGGGTTGGATGGAGGAGGCTTAAGTCTCCCTCACCCAAAACAGTCCTTCCCGGGAACCCGCCTCCCTTACCGCCAGCCCTCCCGCTCTTCATCCTTACCCGAAGACTGCAGCAGTTTACCTTCCTTGCTGCCCCGTCACCTACGGAGATCCCCCTGCCAGGTGCTGTGATCTCACCTCTGGCCGACCCCTCCTGGCCTCTGTGCTGCCTCAGACACAGAAACCACCTGTCCCTTGTGGGGTCCTGCCTCCTGCTTCCTTGCGCTTCCACTGGAGCTTTCACAGCCTTGCTTCCCTTGTCTCTTTGGCAGTCCTGCCACAGCCTTCTGGGGGTTCCTTGGCTGTTCCCTCCTCATTGATGGCCCACAGGCACCTTGGGGACATCTTAAAGGGGAGCTGGCTCTCCCCCATGCAAAGCCTCTGGGCCCCTATGGATGGCCCACCGTGGACACTGAGTCCTCCCACCCCACACCTTCTGTACTCTTCTGCTCCGTGAGGTGCTAAATCCAGGTGACTCCACCCCCTGAATATTTGTCTTTCTCTGATCTATCCTCTCCTCCCCCTTCCTGCTACTCAGTCCTGCTTCCACCCAGCTCTCGGATGCCACAGAAGCTCTCGGATGCCACAGAAGCTATCTTCACTGCCTTCACCCCACCTCTCCACCCCAAAATTCACCCTGCCCCAGAGGCGAGCTTCCCAGGGTGCAGGTCTATGTAAGCCTCTCAGTGCCTGTTGAACCAGGCTGGGATCAGAGCTCACGTTCACAGAGGTTTGGCTAGGCTCAGACCCCAGTGCTAAGCACTTTGCAGCACCATCTCCTTTAAGCTCCACAGGAGTCTTCTGGGGGCCATCCCCACCTTTTCTAAGGCACAGAGAGGTTCTGTATCTATTCAAGCTCCCACAGCCAGCAAGCGATAGTGTCAGGATTCAAACCCAGACCTGTCTGATCCCAGAGCCCTTGCTTTAATATCACTACTTAGCCTGGTATGCCAGGCCCTTCTCAACTTGAATCCAGTCATCCTGCCACCTTTATTGTAGACTTAATATGTTTATAATTTTACTGTGTGTTTATATACCTGTCTGTCCCACTAGAAAATAATCTGCTGAAAAGCAGAGTATATTTTGTCTTCTTTGTTTCCGCAGTGCTAAGCACTTGGTGCTTAAATAAAAACTGATGGATAGGTGGGTGGATGGGTGAGTGGATGGGGGCGGTGAATGGGTTGGTGGGTGAACGAGCGGGTGGATAGATAAGTGAATGGGTACGTAAATGAGTAGGTAGGTGGATGGCTGGGTGAATGAATGGGTGCATGGATGGGCAGGTGGAAGAGAGGATGAATTAGTGGGTAGGTTCATGCGTGAATGGGCATAGAAATAGCTAGTGGATGGATGGACGGATGAGTCAACTAATCGACAAATCTCGTCCTCTCACTTAAGAGGTTGCGATTTTCTTGAGAACACACAACTGACAGTTAAGTGAATAAAATACCCCCATTGATAATCATGAACGATATAAGAAGTGGTATTAACCAGTCCCCTTTTGCAGATGTGAAAAGCTGAGGCCCTGGAATTTACGTCACATGCTGAGGTCCGTTGCTAGTGGCAGAACTCTGATTTAAATCCAAGTATTATGGCTTTGATCTGGGGCAGTGTTCTGCCTCTAGGATACTGTAGGCCTCGTTGCTCCATCTCTTGCTTCTGCATCCATTGGTTTTTCTGCCACGCCCTGCTGTCTTTTGCTCCTCCAGGAAGCCTTCCCTGATGTCTCTTGGCTTTTCCTGGCAGCAGCATCTAACCTGTGTCCTGGTTTTGCCTCTCATAGTCTCATGACTGCCAGGCTTGTGGGCCCAGGGAGATTGTTTTACCCTGTGAAACAAATATTTATAAAGCATGTGCTCTGCCCCATGCCCTATGCCCTATGCCAAGGACTGCAAATATAAACTCTAAACAAGTTTACAGGCAAGTAAACAGGCAGTTACAGAATATCCCTGTGGTAGGGATAAACATGGGGCACCTGGCTTTGTTTCCGGAGGTGGAGAAAGGCCTGTGGGAAGCTGTGGCATCTAAGCTGGTAGGTGAAGTAGGGTGGGTTGTTAATTACCTGGAGGCAGGGGAGCAGGTGACTCCATGGAGAAGGAGCAGTGTGTAGGATATTCAAACGCTAACTTGCTTCCTCCTTCCCTCCCTCTGGCCTTCCTTCTGCCTTTAACATGTTGATTAAGCATCCATTCTCTGTCAGGGACTCAGAGAGCCTGTATTTCTTTGTTCTGGGGTAAGCCACATAGTAGGTGCCATGAGTGGTCACTTGTTGATTGACTCAGTCAACATATGCGTGAGGCCTGCCATCTGCCAGGTACCTGTGTGATTGATTGGGGTGAAAATGCCATAGCATTTCCTGGCAGCCACCCAAACAGCCCCTCTCTGCCTCCCCCTACAGGGGCTAAGGAAACAGCAGAGGAAAAACCTGTCTTGGGGGTGAGGAGCAAACTGAGAAGCAGGGTCAATGGAAACTGTGTGATCTCGGGTGTGCAGCATCAGGTGCGAGACCCTTATCTGAAGACCAATAACAAATGGAGGGTGGTTGTTGATGGAAGGCAAGCAGGGAGAGGAGAGGGAGGGAAAGAAGGGGGACTGCAGAGTCGTGCAGACCCAGGTTCAAAGCTCAGAATTCCCCTGAGCTAAGTACCTGGGCTTGGTACTCTACCTTCACTATTTAATCAGTGAGGACTAGCAAACCCATTTACAAATGAAGATACTGAGGCTCAGAGAGGTAAGTGCCATGCACAGCATTACACAGCTAGAGGAGGAGTCAGGATTTGAACCCAGATCTGCCCCAAACTAGTGTTCTTCCCACTGGCCCATACCCAGCCCTCAGTGAATGTTGGCTTCCTCCCTCACCTGGTGGACATTCACTGATCAAGCAGGCTGAGTGCTTACTGTGTGCCAGCCACCACTGGTGGGTGATAAGGAAGTGGACAGGCAGGTGAGCCTCTGGTGCCAGGTGGCCCTGGGATTGGACCTAGCTCTGCCCCTAGTATGACTTCAGGCAGGTGCCTTTGCCTCTGAGCTGTTTCCTCACCTTCTGTGGGGACAGTGGTAGCCCACCTCACTGGGTTTGCTGTAGGATTTATGTGGGATAATGACAGTTGCATGGTGAACACGCAGATAGCATCACTACTATACTGTTTATTTTATTGATTTTTATAAAGCCATTCTCTGACTTAAAGGAGTTCTCAGTCTAGTGGGGATGTAAGAGTTGATTCACACACCTGGTGATAATTAACAGAATTTTGTAGCATATGCTATTTGCCAAATAATGGTACAGCCAGTGCCGCTATAGGTGGCTATGGAGTTTGGATAAGGAAGTTACTGTGGCCTGAGGTAGTCAGGGAATGCTTCCTAGAAGAGATGGGGTTTGAGCTTCACTTTGAAGGACAGCCAAGTGGAGAGACTGGAGCTGGGGCTTCTAGTTAGTAGAGACAGAGAGAGGATAGGGAGAGTGAAGGATGGCTGTGGAGGTTGGGAAGTGGTAAGTCGGGCAGATTTCAGGGTTGGGGAAGCATGAGTGCCAGACTAAGGTCCTGTGGGCAGTGGGGAGCCACTGAAGGTTCTCGAGCAGGAGTGTTTTTTGCGAAAGTGGAGGTGGCACAGACCGACCTCACACTGTGGTATGTGCTGCTGTTGTATCTGTCTTCCTTCTTGTTTGAAAACCTCCCATGCGTGCAGAACTAGAACCCCTGTGAGGACACGAGAGCCAACGATAATTCCGTCTGTAGAGCTGGACAAGGTCTCTCTCTGAACCACAGTTATGTCACAGTTGTGATTGATCTAGCACGTTGATAATAGTAGTATCCACACCTGGGAAGCAAGTGCTTCCTCTCTTCAGCCCTGCTGCCGGGGCCTCACAGACCCCCAGTGCTTCTCAAGCTGCCCGCAGAGCCAACACCCCCAGTTTATGATATGGATTTTGTAACACCACCTTTACCACCCTCAAGTGGAAGTCACAAATGACCTACCTGCACAGAAAAAGCTCAAGCAAATCTATATAATGGCCTAGCTAGAACATACAAGAAAAGCAGGAAGAAAGCGATTTATAGTAAAATGATATGCACTGCAATATGTAAATACTCAGGCACACCGGAAGCATAATGACGTAGTCAGGTGTTGGCATCAACTTGTAATGAAAATATTTGGATGTACAGGAAGAGAATGTCCCATTGACTATGGCCAATACTTGTCTTCTATTTTACTTCTTGAAATAAGAGCTAAGCACACATATTATCATAGAATCTTTGTGAGTTCAACAACTACAAACAGACTGATACAAGGGTGTGTTGCGTCGGTGACTTAAATCCCACAGGTGGTGTTGTCGTTTGTGACACGATTTTCTGAAATGATGAACAACGCTTAGTAAAGTACCGAACAAAAGGGTATAGTCTTTCCTCAATTTATATCGTAATTGTATATCTGGAAAATTCAACTTATATTAAAATGATGTAATAAATACTCTGAGGTTTTATGTAAAACAAAGTTAGATCCTAGGTTTAAAAATTATCAAGAGCCCCCTGCCTCGTGCCTCCACCCCCACCTGAATGCCTGGTCCAACATTTAGAAATTGTGAGAAGCAGGACAGTTTGCGTTGTGTGGGACTGTCTTCTGTGCTGCAGGGTTTCCAGCCTTCCTGTCCCTTGGTGGTTAAATGCCATACCCCAATACGGGCTTGCGGCAACCCAGAATGCTCCCATGTCCCCAGATCATCCCTTAGAGGACAGGACTGCCTTTGTTCCAGCCACCAACTTACTGTGATCTCATCTATTCTTCACAACAGTCCTTTGAAGTGCCTATTTTTAGTCCCACTTTACAGGTGAGCACACTGAGGCTTAGCGAGGTGCTGTATGTAACCCGTTGGAGTCCGCAGAGCTGCGATTGCAACCCATTCTGTTTTCCTGCCCCATCATAACGTTTAATATTGTATTTGCATTTTATGGAGCCTTCATATGGATTCAACAAGCATTTTTTAAAGCACCTCCTGGGTTCCAGGCACAGTGGTAGCGCTGGAGATGTGGAGACAAATATCTAAGACTTGGTCCCTGCGCAGCGTGTGTGATGGTCCTGAGAGAGAGAGAAGGTGGCTCAGTAAAGGACTTGAAACAAGTTGAGGGGGGCTAGAGCAGAGAATCCTCAAGACAGGCTGGACTGGTAGGCAGGGACCAGCTTATGAAGAGGTTGTAGGCAAACCAACTGACAAGTTGAGAGCAATGGAGGGGCGCTGAAGGGCTTAAAGCAGTGGGGTAATATAATTGGACTTTTCTTTATGTAAGGCTACTCTGACTTCAGTGTGAGGAATAAATTGGAGGAAGCCAGGGCTTGAACCCACTTCTGCTAGAAGTTCTACTAGAAGTTCTGGCAAGAGATGATGGAGAGAAGTAGACAGTGAGAGAAATCGGCAGGAGTTTTTTAATCAGTCCCGGATGATGGCATATAGAGAGTGAAGGAGACAAGAAGTCAAAGCTGAACTAGGTCCCTGCTTGGGTGCCTGCTGTTTGGGAGAGCTGTTGGGTAAGACAGGGAAATACTGTAGAAGGAAGAGGTTTGGCTGGAGTTAGGGGGGATAATGAGTTTCTTTTGGAGACCCGTTAAGTTTGAGGTGCCTGTGAGACTTCATTGGAAATGTTGATATCTAAACGAAAAATGAAACCTGTTGTTGCTGAGGCGGTTCTGACTCATAGCGACCCTATAGGACAGAGTAGAACTGCCCCATAGTTTCCAGGGAGGGGCTGGTGGATTCGAACTGCGTGTGATACGCTGCGTTTCATCTGATCTAAGTCACACCATTGTTTTATGTGCCAGAAGATATGTAAAACCCAACCCAGCCCAGTACAGTTGTTGATTCCGACTCATAGCAACTCTATAGGACAGAGTAGAGCTGCCTTGTAGGGTTTCCAAAGCTGTAATCTTTATAGAAGCAAACTGTTACTTTCCCCCACAGCTTGAACCACAGACCTTTCAGTTAACAGCCGAGCTCTTAGCCACTGCACCACCAGGGCTCGTTGGAAGAAGGTACATAATACTTCCAATTAAGAAGGACATTTACCACAGGTAGAACCCCTTCCAATTAAACTACCACACATGGCCCTAATGCTATTCCTGTGTAACTCACGAAGTAGTCACACCAGACTCTCGTTTGCTTTGAAGTTTCTCTATCCAAAAGGAATACAAATTCCCATGTCTTCCAGCTGTATTGTTTGGGAGGGTAAACAATCTATTTGCATGCATTGCAGTAACACTGTGATACAACACCTACCTGTGGGCATCTTTTCTTAGATCCATAAAGTGCTTCATTGTGTTCTGTAGGAGAATATAGAATTGTGGTCATTTCTGTAACAATTTATATTTGCCTTGCGGTACCAAATTTTGTAGTCCCTAGGTAGTACAGTTAATGTGTCTGGCTGCTAACTGAAAGGTTGGAGGCTTGAGTTCACCCAGAGGTGCCTTGGAAGAAAGACCTGGTGCTCTACTTCCAAAAAATCAGCCATTGGAAACCCTGTGGAGCACACTTGTGCTCTGACACACGTGGAGTCACCGTGAGTTTGAATCAACTCAACGGCAACATGGTTTTTGTTCTTTTTACCAAATTTTACCTTATCAAATTTGCTGTTTCTGTGTCTTTCAGCTGAAACTTAGTGCCATCTTTTAAAAGGCATTTTAAACATCAAATAAGAATTCATTTAAATTAATGTAATTTAAAACATTTTAACAACAAAACCCATAATTCACCTAAAGTGATAATGCGATGATGATAACAGCTGTAACCCAGGTCGCTTGTGCTGTGGCAGAGATAACCACACTGCATCTATCACCTAGGGGTCAATGGTGATAAGACACATCCTGATTTCAGAAACAACAGTGGGAAGAAGTCTAAAAGCATGCCTCTTGGAACTGATGGAATTGAGGCTCTGGGAACAGATGGGATACCCAGGGAGAGATTATAAGAGAGAAGGGTGGGGGAGTAAAGATGGAACTTGGGGAACACCAACAATTAAGGGGATAAGAGGAAGAGGAACCTGTAAATGGAACTAAGGAGTTCTCAGAAAAAGGAGAAAAGCCAGGGGGCGATGAGGAGACCATGGGAAGAGAGAATTTCAAGGAGTGTGTGGTTGTAAGAGAAGGGTTTTGTTGTTAGGTGCCGTAAAGTCAGTCCCATGCACAGCATGCCCGGTCCTGTACCGCTGCCATGGTCCTTTGAGGATTGTACTGTTGTGATCCATAGGGTTTTCATCAGCTGATTTTCAGAAGTAGATCACGAGGCTTTTCTTCCTAGTCTGCTTTAGTCTGAAAGTTCCCCTGAAACCTGTCCACCAGGGGTGACCCTGTTGGTATTGAAATATTAGAGGCATGGCTTCCAGAAGCCTCCACTGAAAGATGGGTGGTAGCTGTGCTTGAGGTGCATTGCGTGGGAATCTAGAACTGTCTATTGGAAGTGGCCACCCTTGATAAGAGTCGCTTCCTTGGAGTGAAGGGCCTTGAGGGCAGTGGAGCATGACTGCATTTCTCTTTTCAAAGGTTTATCATGAAGGGGAGAAGTGGTAACCAAAACCAAAGATGACACAGTGAGGTGGTTGCTTGGGTGGCACCATTATCTAAGAAGGAGACACAGAAGGAGGAAGATATTTGGGAGCAAAGTTAGTGGTTTTGAGCATGTGGAGTTTCAGTCTTTGTAAGAAACCTGAGTGACTATATACATACACTCACGCATTGCTGTCGAGTCAATTCCGACTCATAGTGACCCTATAGGACAGGGTAGAATTGCTCCGTAGTGTTTCCAAGGCTGTAATCTTTATAGAAACAGACTGCCACATCTTTCTCCTGCAGAAGTGGCTGGTGGGTTCGAACCATCAGCCTTTCAGTTAGCAACCAAGTGCTTAACCACTGCACCACCAGGGCTCCTTGAATATATACATGGGGGAGTTGAAAATACAGGTCTTAAACGCAAAGATACTGTGATAGAAAGTGAAGATCATCAGCACATAGATGGCTCCTAAATCCACAGGAGGAAGGACAGAAACCCAGGGGCTTGTGGAGAGAGAGAAGAGAAGTAGGATGAGAGCTGGGAAACAGATTAATAACCTGCAGAGAGCAAGCACAACACTGAGAGCTAGAGGGCAGGGGTTGCTCCTGATTGATCTTTTTATTTTAAATAATGTTTTATTGTGTTTTAGGTGAAAGTTTACACAGTAAAGTCAGTTCCCACTTAACAATTTTTATACAAGCTGTTTCATGCCAGTGGTTACAGTTTTTACAATGTGTCCTCATTCTCATTTCTATTCTGTTTGTTCAGTTTCCCTTGATGTAGTTCCCATCTCCTCCTCGCCCTCCCATCTTTGCTTTTGGGTAAATGTTGACCGTTTGATCTCGTGTAGTTAATTACTTAAGGAAGCACATTACTCATAGGTGATATTGTTTGCTTTATAAGCTAATTTCTTATTTGGCTGAAAGGTGACCTATGTAAATAGCTTCAAATCCAAGTTCAAAGGGTATCTTAGGGAGATGGTCTCGGGGATTCCCCTAGTCTCTATTGTTCCAATAGGTCTGGCTTTCTTTAGGAATTAGAATTTTGTTCTACATTTTTCTCCCATTCTATCCAAGACCTTCTATTATGTCCCTGGTCAGAACAATCAGTAGTGGTAGCTGGGTACCATCTAGTTCTTCTGGTGTCAGGTTAGAGGAGGGTGTGGTTTGTGTGGGCTGTTATTCCAGTGGACTGGTTTCTTCTTTGAGCCTTTGATTTTCTTCATTCTCTTTTGCTTCATATGAGTAGAGACTAATAGTTATATCTTAGATGGCCCCTCCCAAGCTTTTAAGACCTCAGATGCTACTCACCAATCTAGGATGTGAAACATTATCTTTGTGAACTATGTTATGCCACTTGTCCCCCGAGACTATGGTCATAAGCCTTCTCACCCAGTATACCAATCCCGGGAGTTGTTTGTATACATTTAGGAATCCTATGTAACTGTGCCCCCTATATGGTTTGTTATATATGTGGATATATATGTAGCACACACAAATGTGTATACATATGACATAGTGGTTAAGAGCTGGGTTGCTAAGCAAAAGGTCAGCAGTTCAAATCTACCAGCCACACCTTGGAAACCCTATGGGGCAGTCCTACTCTGTCCTGTAGGGTCACTATGAGTCGGAATTGACTCGATGGCAATGGATATGGCTTTGACAGATACACCTATACATGCATGTACATTTACTCCTGTATGCCATTCTATGCACATACATGCATCTGTATCTGCCCACGTAGCCACACCCATGAAATGGACTGGATTAGCCATTTTGAATCAATCATGTGGTGTTCTATCCTGGGAATGACAAATTGAAGAGGAATGGTATCATGTTCATCATCATATTGAATGATGCAGAAAGTATCAAAAGCAGATGGAAGAAATACACAGAGTCACTGTACCAAAAAGAATTGGCTGACATTCAACCATCTCAGGTGGTAGCACATAATCAAGAGCCAATGGTACTGAAAGAAGAAGTCCAGGTTGCACTGAAGGCATTGGCAAAAAAACAAGCCTCCAGGAATTGATGGAATACCAGTTAAGATGTTTCAACAAATGGACGCAGCTCTGGAGGTGCACACTAATCTATGCCAAGAAATCTGGAAGACTGGTACCTTGCCAACCAACTGGAAGAAATCCATTTTGTACCCATTCCAAAGAAAGGTCATCCAACCAAATGCAGAAATTATTGAACAATATCATTAATAATCACACACAAGTAAAATTTTATTGAAGATCGTTCAAAATCGCTTGGAGCAGTACATCGACAGGGAACTGCCAAAAATTCAAGCTGGATTCAGAAGAGGGTGTGGAACAAGGAATATCACTGCTGATGTCAGATGGGTCTTGGATAAAAGCAGAGACTATCAGAAAGATGTTTATCTTTATTTTATTGACTATGCAAAGGCATTTGACTGTGTGCATCATAACAAATTATGGATAACATGGAGAAGAATGGGAATTTCAGAACACTTAATTGTGCTCATGAGGAACCTGTACTTAGACCAAAAGGCAATTGTTTGAACAGAACAAGGTGTGGTTTAAAGTCAGGAGAGGTGTGTGTCAGGGTTGTATCCTTTACCATATTTATTCAATTGTGTGCTGAGCAAATATTCTGAGACACTGGACTATGTGAAGAAGAACGGGGCATCAGGACTGGAGGAAGACTCACTGACCACCTGTGATATACAGATGATACAACCTTGCTTGCTGAAAGTGAAGAGGACTTGAAACACTTACTGTGAAGATCACAGACCACGGTCTTCAGCGTGGATTACACTTCAACATAAAGAAAACAAAAATTCTCACAACTGGATCAATAAGCAACATCATGATAAATGGAGAAAAGATTGAAGTTGTAAAGGATTTCCTTTTACTTGGATCCACAATCAGTGCCCATGGAAGCAGCAGTCAAGAAATCAAATGATGCATTGCATTGGGCAAATTTGCTGCAAAAGACCTCTTTAAAGTGTTAGAGCAAAGATGTCACATTGAGGGTTAAGGTGTGCCTGACCCAAGCCATGATATTTTCAGTCACCTCACATGCATGAGAATGCTGGACAATGAATAAAGAAGACCAAAGAAGAATTGATGCCTTCGAATTATGGTATTGAAAAAGAATATTGAATATACCATGGAGTGCCAGAAGAATGAACAAATCTGTCTCTAAAGAAATATAGCCAGAGTGCTCCTTGGAAGGATGGTGAGACTTCATTTCACATACTTTGGACATATTATCAGTAGGGATCAGTCCCTGGAGAGGGACCTCATGCTTGGTAAAGTAGAGTCAGTGAAAAAGAGTAAAACCCTCGATGAGGTGGCTTGACACAGTGGCTACAACAATGGGCTCAAGATAACGATTGTGGGGACAGCACAGGAGTGGGCAGTGTTTTGTTCCATTGTACATAGGGTTGCTATGAGTCGGAACCAACTCGATGGCACCTAACAACAACTGCACATATATTTTTGGTTGTTTTTATTGTAGTTGCAAAATTATGTGTTATAGCATTTACCTAAATTGTCATCTTACTCATGTACTTCTTAGTGTCTTTATTTACCTTGATCACGTTGTACTGATGTCATTCATATTTGGCCTTGTCTTTCCTGTCACGAAAAGTAACAAGCGTCTGCTATCTAGAAAGCAATTTCCCCTCCCACTCCTTCCCATCCCTGGTAACCATCAAAGACCTTTGCTTTCTATGTGTACATCTGTTCTGGATTTTTTATGTTAGTGGGACCATACAATACTTGTCTTTTTGTGATTGACTTATTTCAGTCAGGATAATGTCTTTCAGATTCATCCATGTTAAAATATATTTCGCAGACATTATTTTGTGTAGTTGTATAGTATTCCATGGTATGTATGTACCACAGTGTGTTTATGCATTCATCCATTGATGGGCACTTAAGTTGTTTCCATCTTTTTGCTATTGTGAATAATGCATCAATGAACATAGGTGTGCATATGTCTATTTGTGTTATTGCTTTTATATATCTAGGATATATACTTGTGAGTGAGATTGTTGCATCATAAGGTATTTCTATTTCTAGCCTTTTGAGGAAGTTCCATACTCTTTTCCACAGTGGTTGTATCATTGTACAGTCCCATCAGCGCTGTGTAAGAGTTCCAATCCCTGCACAACCTCATCAACATTTGCTTTCTCTTTTTTTTGATCATTGCAGTTCTTACAAGGATGAGATGGTATCTGGCTGTAGTTTTGATTTGCATCTCTCTAATTGTTAATGATGGCCTAATTGTTAATGATAACGAGCATCTCTTCATGTACTTGTTGGCCACCTGAATGTCCTCCGGTGAAGTGTTTGTTCGTGTCCTTTGCCCATTTTTTGATTGGATTGTTTTCGTTGTTGAAGTTTTCTATATGTTTTAGAAATTAGACCCTTATCGAGATATGTTGTTGCCAAAGATTTTTTCCTAGTCTGTAGGTTCTGTTTTTACTCTCTTGCTAAAGTCTTTTGATGAGCATAGGTATTGATGTTTTAGGAAGTCCCAGTTATATAATTTATCTTCTGTCATTTGTGGATTTTTAGTGTTGTTTCATAGGTTATTTATGTCAAAAACTAGGTCCCCTCATTTTGACCTAGTGTTACCTTCCAGGAACTTTATAGTTTTAGCTTTAGCTTTGAGGTCTTTGATCCGTTTTGAATTAGGTTTTGTGCATGGTGTGAGATATGGATCTCTGCATATGGATACCTAGTTTTGCCAGCACCCTTTGTTAAAGAGGCTCTTTCTTCCCTGTTGAATGGACTTTGATCCTTTGTCTAAGATCAGCTGCCCATAGATAGATGAATTTACTTCTGGGTTCTCAATTCTATTCCTCGGTCTATGTGCCTGTCACTGAACCAGTACCAGGATGTTTTGATTACCATGGCTGTATAGTGTGCTTTGAGATCAGGAAGTGTGAGTCCTCCTGCTTTATTCTTCTTCGATATTGCTTTAGCTACTCAGGGTCTGTTTCCTTTCCACATAAAGTTAGAGACTAGTTTTTCCGTTTCATTAAAGAATGTTGGGATTTGGATTGGGGTTGCATTCTATCTATAGATTGCTTTTGGTAGTATTGAGATTTTCACAATGTTAAGTCTTCCAATCCATGAGCATCAAATGTTTTTCCATTTATGTAGATGTCTTTTAGTTTCTTGCAGTAGTGTTTTGTAGTTTTCCTTGTATAACTCTTTTACATCTCCAGTTAGGTTTAGTCCTAGGTATTTTATTCTTTTGGGGGCTATTGTAAATGGTATTGTTTTCTTGATTTTCTTTTCAGAATCCTCCTTGTTAGTGTACAGGAACCCAACTGATTTTTGTGTGTTGATCTTGTACCCTGCCACTTTACTGGATCCTTCTATTAGTTCAGTATCTTTCATGTGGAATTTCTGGGATCTTCTATGTATAGGATCTGCAAATAAGGATAGCTTTACTTCTTCCTTTCCAGTTTGGGGTCTCTTTATTTCCCTTTCTTGCCTTGCTGCTCTAGCTAGGACTTCCAGCACAATATTGAATAAGAGTGGTGATAAAGCTCCTGATTTATCTTTATCCCCTGTACCTACAAGAGCACCTGGCACATGTTGTCATTAGCTGCCATTGGCCCCTGACTCATGGTGACCCCATGTGCATGGGAACAGAATACTGCCCATGATCAGTTGTAGATTGGACCATTGTGACCTGTAAGGTTTTCAGTGGCTGATTTTGAGAAGTAGGTTGCCAGGCCTTCCTTCCTAGTCCATTTTAGTCTGGAAGCGCCACTGAAACCTGTTGAGCATCATAGGAACACACAAGCCACCGCTGACAGGTGGTTACTGTGCATGAAGTGCGTTGGCTGGGAATTGAACCCGGGTCTCCTGCATGGAAACTGAGAATTCTACCACTAAACTGCCAATGCCTCAAAGCTGGCATGTAATAGATGCTAATCTAAGTTGGTTGATTGAATGGTTGATTCATTGGTTAAGTGAGTAAACAAACCTGTGAAGGAAACTAAAAAATCAAAGAGAAAGGTTGCAAAAAACCAGAAGAGCCTAATATGGAGACAGACAAAGAAAGACAGTGTTTAAAGCTGCAGAGATGAGGAGAAGGACAAGAACTAAGAAGTCACGAGGTCTGGCTATTAAGTGGGCCCGGTGTCCTGGTGATGCAGTGGTTAAAACATTTGATTGCTAACTGAAAGGTCAGATGTTCAAACCTACCAGCCACTCTGCAGGAGAAAGACGTGGCAGTCTGCTTCTGTAAAGATTTACAGCCTTGGAAATCTTATGGTGCAGTTCTATTCTGTCCTACAGGGTCACTGTGGGTCAGAATTGACTCGACGGCAGTGAATTTTTTGGTTTGGTGTTCTCTGGGATAGCTGCTCAGTAGAGGCGAGGGAGGCAGAAGCCAGATTGCCATCAACTGAGGCAAGAACATTTAGGAAATGAAGCTGTGTTGGAAGGAACATGTTGTGACCAGCACAGGTGACCCGGGAGGGCTTGTGTTGTTCAGGACTCCTGAGGAAGGGCTCAGGAGAGTCCTAAGTCCTTGGCTGAGGCAGGGATGGAGCAGAGAAAAAGACGTAATGCTTATGGGATCCAGGCAGCACCTTGCTTTCTGGCTGCAGATGCAGTCCCTAAGTATCATGCTTTCTCTGCGCCCACACCACCCCAAGCTTGTTGAAGAGAGTAAGAGAAGAGGGGTGATGCTTCTCATCCAGCAGATTTCCCCCACCCGTAAACCCTCACTTGCGGAATGTGTGCTTTAATGGTGGCCCTGGTTGCCATGGTGACACCAGCCTTCTAGTCCAAGAGAGATGGCTGGGGTTTAAATCATTATTAGCTGAGGTAGCAAGTGTGTGTTCCAGGCAGTAAATGATAGCTCCTAATACCAGTTTGTGTTCAGCTGGGCACTGCATGGGTTATTTATGTTACTTGGGCTTGTTTTTGTATGTTTTTTCATTTTGATGGTCTTTATGGTGGAGCAGTGTAAAAATCAACAGCGTTGACTCTCTAGCTAATTTTAATTCACCATGAAATAGGCTTAAACACTAGACTGGCCACACCCCCATCCCGTGATGTTTTAAATTTCCTGTGGACAAGGATTTGAATTGGGACTCAGCCATCTTAATGACAGTGGTTGCAGTTTAAGTATCTTACCACCCTAGGGGCCTGGCTTCCCTGCCCCCATGTGCTGCTTGTTTCTTTCCCTGGAGGTGACTTTTCCCAGACTAGAGTGCTCTGCCTGCTCCATGTCCTGAGCCCACTTGTTTTAAGGAATTTATTCGCATAGCACATTCTAAGATCAGGACTTTTTGGAACAACAGAAGACCCCATTCCCCCTTTAAAGCCCTGCCTCAAGAATACCCCTCTGGCAACCCAAGCTGCTTGTTCCTTCCTCGTGTCTCTCTGCATGTCTGTGAACTTCCCCTGCTGCCTCCAACGAATGGTCCATTCTGTTCCCATGTCTGTCTCTTTGCTCCTTGAGGGCGGACACCTGGCACATTCATCATCCTGCTTCAGAACCCAGCACAGGGCCTGACACACAGCAGGCTCAGGAAATAGCTGGTGAATTGAATTCAACAGAAAGATTTTTATTCTGAGATGGAGAGGTTTAAGTGGAAACACGGGCCATTTACAATGAAGGCCTTTTACAGACACATGGGATTATTATCTTGTTTTGTTTCATTCATTTTTTTCCTTTTTTTATTGTACTTTAGATGAAGGTTTACAGAGCAAATTAGTTTCTCATTAAACAATTCACATATCATTTTGTGACATTGGCTGCCAACCTTATGACATGTCAACACTCTCCCCTTCTTGACCTTGGGTTCCCCATTTCCATTTGTCCAGCTTTCCTGTCCCCTCCTTCCGTCTTGTCTTGCCCCTGGGCTAGTGTGCCCATTTAGTTTCATTTTGTTTTGTGGGTCTGTCTAATCTTTGGCTGAAGGGTGAACCTCAGGAGTGACTTAGGTACTGAGTTAAAAGGGTATCCAGGGGCCATGCTGTTTTGTTCATTCTTACTGAGTTATTGAGGTCTGAATTTATTCATTCATCAACGATTTAGGTGTACAACTTTGTGAGAAGTGTTCAGAGCCTCTAAAGACGAATTATATCCTTACCCTTGAGTAGATTACAACCTGCAAGGCAAGGCAGATGTATAAAAAGGAAGCTATATTATGAGGTTGGTTTTTGGTTTGGTATATTATGAGGTAGAATAAAATAAGCACTAATTCAAAGGGGGAAGGGGAGCTACTGTTGACTAAGGGTCAATGTGCCTGTCACTGTTCCTGGTACAGTGTAGACACTGGCTCATTTAATTCTGACAATTACCATGAGAGGTGGGAGTTCTTACCTACATTTTATAGATTAAGAACCTGAGGCTCAATAAGGTTGAGTTAATCCATTACATTCTCATCCCCACTTTATAGAAGAGAATATTGAGACCTAGAAAGACAATAACTTGCCTAAGGTCAGTCACATAGGTAGGAAGTGCCAGAGGCTGGATTTGCACCTTGTTTTTCTGATGTCAGGTCAGTCCTTGTATCTGGGTGCCATATTGCTGCAGTGTGTGCTAGGCCTATAAAAGGAGAGTTTCATTCTGCCTGTATGGCTTAGTGCTGACTCCAGGAAGACACAGTCATTGAGGTGGTCTTGAAGGTTGTCAAGATTTCAATAAGAAGAGAAGGGTAAAGGATATCCCAGTTAAGGGAATGATAAAAGCAAAGGCTTGCAGGCAGGAAAGTGCAGGGTTTGTTCAAGAATCGTAAAAGGAATTGTGTGAGAACAGGTTGGATCAGAAAGGAACTAGAATTACCCACAGGGCAGAGCAGTGGTTAAGAGTACAGACTTTAGAGGCACATGGACCAGAGCTTAAATCCTGCCTTGGTTTGGCTGTGTAACTATGGGCAAAATACTCAGCTTCTGCTTGCTTTAGTTTCTCTACCTCAGTGAAATGGGAATGACAATGGTTTCTATCTTACAGAATTGGATTTTGTAAGAACGTGTAAAGCAGACAGTAAGCATTCATCTCACTCTTAATAGGTGTCTCTGGATCTCCCATTTCTCCTGAACTGTGCACTGTTCCCTCTGAAGCACTCTGCTTTAAACCAGTATGTCCCTGTTCCCCAATAACAATCTTGGGGTTGGAAAGAGCCATGGGTGTAAACAGTCTTCATGGTTCCAACCATCAGCAAGAAGAAAGAGTAACACCATCCTCTGGCCTCTCAAGATGTTTGGTTTCCTGCCCCTAAACACATCCCTGATGGTCCAGTCCTTCTCTTGTGACCTATCAGGGCAGGGGAGTGGAATCTTGGGGTTAGTATCTGAGAAGTCTCTGCAGGTTTCCCTCCATAAGCTGGCTCTAAGACTCCAGCAATCACGTGCCTCTCAATGGGGGTCCCCAAACTACTTCCTTGCCTAGTTCCTGGTGCCTCACAAAGGTTGGTGATCCTCACTGTCCTTGGCTTCTCTGGAATTCCTGGCTTCTGCGTTTTACCAGGCAAGCCTCATCTCTCCATATATGTGTCTGTGATGGCACAGTCAAGTCCCTTTCTTTCCTTTAGCCCAGCTTTCAAGTCCCTTCTCTCCTTTTAAATTGAAATTTGGTCTTGCCTGGTTTCCTTCTGGCATAATTGCTTCCATGCCATTTAAGCACTGTCAGCACCTGAGCTCCTTAGCTGCCACAGTTGCTGGTTGGAGTTGGGCTTCAGAGAGGATACTCATCCATAACAGCCACTTTGGCTTATTTTTCATGACCTCTACTCTTCTTTGAAGAGTCTGGTTGCTCTAGCTCTTCAGCGTGGCTGAGTAAGCTTCCCTCTGTCTTGGTGTTTGTATTCTCTTGCAGTCCTATTTGCTCAGCTTTCCCTAGCCAGTTGCTAGGAATGATCTCCTCTTAACACCAGCCTTTTGCTGCCCTCACATGATCAACCACCCCCACCCATCAGTGAGAAGACTCCTCTGAGGGTGTTAGAGAGCCACTCACCTGACCCCACTTTTAGCTGAAACTGGGCTGACTCCAGCCTCTTTGCCTGGAGTCTTGAGCCCCAGATAGTTTGTTCTCTGCCAGCCAGGGCCTCTCGCTTACTGGGTTGAAGAAGCATGGCTTGTTCATGCAATGATGGCAAGTCAAAGGCAATCACAATTTTTCCAATTATTGAGCAATTTCTTTTTGTCAGGTGCTTTGCATTGTGATCTTATAACTAATCCTCACATCAACCTTTGAAATAGGCATTATCTCCTTTTCCCAGATGAGGGAGACAGAGACTCAGGAAGGCCTTAGAGACCTTCTAACACACTCATGGACCTTTTTCCATGGTGATGGGGTCCACCCCAAATCAGGCTCATTCTAAACTGTGTCATGGAAAGTTAAAACTGGTTTACCAAGAAATGATGGTATCTTTGGCCAGTCTGTTATAACTGACTAGACCTTTCTGGAGACTTCTAACTGTATTCTTTGTCATTCCTGGTTGGCTCCAGGTGTAGAAGGATGATTGCTCTCAAGGGTCTACCTTCAGATCCTCAGGTCATCCTGTAAGTCTTCTCTTCATGTTTGAGTAGAAGAGAACAATGTGGTCCATCTAGTCCAGTGGCTTCATTTAATTAAGAAGGAGACCTGCCTTCGGAACATGACATACCCAAGATTACAGAGACAATTGGTGGTTGTGTATTTAGGTTATATGTCTGACTCTTTATTAATGGAGATCTCAAAAAGCAGTAGCTTAAACAAGATGGTTTATTTCTCTCTCACATAACAGTCTAGGACAAGCTGCCTAGCTTCAGAGACTCAGATTTCTGTTGCTCCACCTTTCCTAGTGTATTGCCCTCATTTACATTATCTAAGATGGTTTGTAAACCAGTGATACTGAAGGAAGAAGTCCAAGCTGCACTGAAGGCATTGATGAAAAACAAGGCTCCAGGAATTGACGGAATACAAATTGAGATGTTTCAACAAATGGATACAACACTGCAAGCACTCACTTGTCCCTGCCAAGTAATTTAGAGACTGGCCAACTGACTGGAAGAGATCCATATTTGTGCCCATTCCAAAGAAAGGTGATCCAACAAAATGCAGAGATTATCGACCAGTATCATTAATATCTCATGCAAGTAAAATTATGCTGAAGAGAATTCAAAAGTGGTTGCAGGAGTACATCAACAGGGAACTGCCAGAAATCCAAGCCAGATTCAGAAGAGGACATGGAACAAGGGCTATCATTGCTGATGTCAGATGGACCTTGGCTAAAAGCGGAGAATACCAGAAAGATGTTTACCTGTGTTTTATTCACTATGCAAAGGCATTCAACTGTGTGGCTCATAACAAATTATGGATAACATGGCAAAGAATGGGAATTCCAGAACACTTAATTGTGCTCATGAGGAACCTGTACATACACCAAGAGGCAGTCATTCAAACAGAACAAGGGGCTACTGCATGGTTTAAAGTCAGGAAAGGTGTGCATCATGGTTGTATCCTTTCACCACACTTAATCTGTATGCTGAGCAAATAATCCAAGAAGCTGGACTATATGAAGAAGAATGTGGCATCAAGATTGGAGGAAGACTCATTAATGACCCGCGATATGTAGATGACACAACGTTGCTTGCTGAAAGCAAAGAGGACTCGAAGCACTTACTGATGAAGATCAAAGACTACAGCCTTCAGTATGGATTACACCTCAACATAAAGAAAACAAACATCCTCACAACTGGACCAAAAAGCAACATCATGATAAATGGAGAAAAGCTTGACATTATCGAGGATTTCATTTTACTTGGATCCACAGTCAACCCCCGTGGAAGCAATAGTCAGGAAATCAAACAATGTATTGCATTGGACAAATCTGCTGCAAAAGACCTCTTTAGAGTGTTAAAAATTAAAGATGTCATCTTGAGGACTAAGGTGCTCCTGACCCAAGCCATGATATCGTCAATCTGCTCATATGCATGTGAAAGCTGGACAATGAATAAGGAAGACCGAAGAAGAATTGATACCTTCGAATTATGGTGTTGGCAAAGAATATATTGAATACACCATGGACTGCCAGAAGAACAAACAAGCCTGTCTTGGAAGAAATAACAGCCAGAGTGCTCCTTAGAAGCATGGATGGCGAGACTTCATCTCACATGCTTTGGACATGTTATCAGGAGGGACTGGTCCCTGGTGGAGAACATCATGCTTGGAAAAGTAGGGGGCCAGCAAAAGAGGAAGACCCCCAGTGAGATGGATTGACACAGTGGCTGTAATTATGGGCTCAACCATAGCAATGATTGTGAGGATGACGCAGGACCAGGCAGTGTTTCATTCTATTGTATATAGGGTTGCTAGAGTCGGAGCAAACTCAATGCCACCTAGCAACACCACCAAGATGGCTACCTTGTCTTCATTCCAACCAGTGGGAAGGTCAAGGAGGGAAAGATAAGATACACCTCTTCCTTTTAAGGTTGTGACCTGGGAGTTGTATATGTCACCTTTGTTTATATCCTATTGGCCATATCACATGGCTAATCCTAGCTGCAAGGGAGGTTGGTAAATGTTGTCTTTATCTAGACAGTCATAGGCCCAGCTGAAAATTAGGGATCTGAATACTGCAGAATAGGAGAAAGCAGATATTGGGCTATGCCGCTTTGGCAGAATGGTACTGGAGCCTGGTCCTGTGTTCAGTCCCTGCTGTGCTGTCTCTGAGCTCTCATCCTGTCCCTTAATAGCTTCTCCTTCTTCCGCCTCACCCAACTCAGGTATCATGTCATGAAACCTGGACCCCAAAGTGGTTTCATGCATGGGCTGACTTTGATAGCTGATGACAAACAACTTGTCACTGTACAAAAATTATATCCCCATGAAAGTGTCGCAGCATTGTTAAAATCACATTATCTCCTTGAAGAAATACCACTATCTTTGTATGAAATAATGTCTCCATAGATTTAGAATTCGGTTACTTAAGTTTTCTGTTAGAATGGTCTATGAACAATACTTCTAATGCAGGTAAAAACTGGGAAAGGCAAAAATGTGTCCATGGTGACCTCCCTTCTTCAGGTTTGCTATCTCCTAGAATCTTGTTCCCAATAATAAATATCTTAGTGGAGATTATTTGGTAACTCCTATAGTGTTCTTTCCTAAATTCAGGTAGTAGTCTTAAAAACCAAAAGAAAAAAATCTTTAGAATCAAATCAAAAGAATAATTCTCTAATGCTTGGATGTTCAGTACCATGTTTTTCAACCATATGGAATGGGCAGATGTACCCCAGACACAGAGGCAAGACTGGCTGGAAAGGGAGGTGGGGGAGGGGCTGGGTAACACCTTGTTTTCTGAGCTGGGGCAGTGGGTGATGCTGAGTTGCTGCCAGAAGTCAGGTAAGCTGAACCCTTTGGGTTAAGGACAGGCAGAGGAGAAGACAGGAGTTGAAGACAGGAAGGCAGTGCCTGGGCAGGTTTGAGGCAGAGAGCCAGGGCAGCCTGTGAGGTGGAGAAAGCAGACTGCTGATCACTTACTGCCTCTGTGCCCTAGCGCAAGTCACTTCCCTCTCTATCCTTGGGGTTTTTTTTTTTCTTTTGGCTGCAAAGTGGGGATGCAACCTATTTAAATGATATGAAATGCAGTTATAGGTACTATATAAAAAACCTCTGGCATTGGCATACAACCCAGTAACCAAACTCATTGCCAATGCATCGATTCTGACTTATAGCAACTCTATAGGACAGAGTAGAACTGCCCCATAGAGTTTCCAAGGAGCAGCTGGTAGATTTGAACTGCTGACCTTTTGGTTAGTAGCTGAGCTTTTAACCATCATGCTACTAGGGCTCCCTCTGGCACGGAGCAGGACAACAGCTAAAAAAATTTTTTTTTCCCTTAGGAAGCTCTGGGTAGCTGGCTCACAGAAGCCATATCAGGACCCTGGATAGCTCCAGGGAGGCCTGGTGTTCTGAAAGCGGTTGTGGCAGACAAGGGACTAACTTTTCTCCTAGAAAACACAGGGAGAGCTGGGAGGGATCCCAGAGATCATTCATCTGGTATTTCCCCCAAATGTGGGAAGTGTTCTGCGTATGGTCTGCAGGATTTTAGCAATACATGAACCGAGATTAAAAAACCAGTTGCTGTCACGTCGACTTTGACTCATGGTGGCCCCATGTATGTCAGAGTAGAACTGTGCTCTGTAGGGTTTTCGATGGCTGATTTTTGGAAGTAGACCACCAGGCCGTTTTTCTGAGGTGCCTCTAGGTGGACTCGAACCTACAACCTTTTGGTTAACAGTCAAGTGTGTTAACCATTTGCATCACTCAGGGACTCCTAAACCCAGATTAAATAACATCAAATCGCATGATGGAAAAATCACTCCCTTTTCAAGTTTCTTAGGGAGGAAGGTTCGATGAGGTGCTGGTTTGTATTTGAACACCCCTCTGACACTTTCTCCTCTTGCTTTTGAGCAAAGAGAGACCACCGCTCAGGCTCAGAGCCTTTGGCAAGCATTTTGTCACATTTCATTTCCATCGTGTCTGTATTTTTGCAGTTTCTTTCTATTTGTGGTGAGAGATAATAGTTTTTTACTTATGTGGGTACTTCAGAGTTTTCTCATTAAATATATGTATTTAAGATAACAGAAAATTGATTTTTAGAAAATATCAAGTAAATAAAACAAAGGTGATACATGTGTATGGAAAAAAAAATCAGGAAAATGGCAGAAGAATGAAGTGTGGATTAATCTAACTCCGCCTCTTTGCAGATGGTAAAATGCCAGCCCAGAGAGGGGATGGAACCTGCCCAAGTTGCCCAGCACATTGAGTCTTCTGCCCTGCCACCCGGGGTTCTTGCCCCAGCAACACCCTGCTTTCTGAAATACCTTTTGAATAAGGCTTAGCTTTCCAATTAACCCTGTTATTTTGAAAGAGTAGGGGGTGGTGGCCTTCTGCATTTCTGTGGCATTCTCAATGACCAGACAATCTCCCTGCTATGAAATAATGACTGCCCTGGAAGTAAGGGGAAAAACATCCTACAATTCCAGTATTGGTATGCAAATGACCAATTAGAGTCAATTAAAACAGGATACAGTATAATTACCAGCAATTGTGCTAACCTTTCTATTCAGAAGGACTTGACCTGCTGAAAGGAAATGAAACAATAGGAGAAAGTCTTTCTTAACCTAGGGTTGTGTTTTGGGCAGATGCCTCCTTTCTCTGCGCCTGGAGGTCTGACAAATGAGACCCTCCTACCTGGCCCCACCTCTCAGGGTCTGGGCCTCATTGGAGCAGGCAGGAACAGCTAGGCTTGATGGTACCTTGTGGGAGACTTTATTGTGCCCATCACCAAACCCTGCATAATTTAGCATAATGCTGAGCCCTGCTACCGCCTCTGGCCTCTTCCAGACAAATTCTAGGGCCTCAGATGTCTGAACTTTGGGGATACAATTTTGCCAGGAAGCACTGTGCCCCTGAACTTCCCTTAGCTCTATGTATCTGACCTGGCCTGTCTTTTAAAATCAGATCACGTGGGATTTCCTGATTTATAATCACACCTCTTAAACTTTTATTCGATTTTCCAAGTTCCCTCTGATACGGACCCAGTTTTTCATGTGAATGATGCACAGCGTGGTAGTCTAAAGACCTGCTGTCCAGCCTCAGAATTCCAGAGCTTAGCCTGGTTATTGGTTTCTTCATCCAACAAATATTTAGCGGGCATTTCTTCGGAGTCCCTGGGGTGGTGTGAACGGTTAACACATTCAGCTGCCAACTGAGGGGTTAGCAGTTTGAGTCCACTCAGAGGCACCTCAAAAGAAATGCCTGGCGGACTGCTTCTGAAAAATCAGCCATTGAAAACCCTGTAGAGCACAGTTCTACTCTGACACATGTGGGGTTGCCATGAGTCAGGGCTGGCTTGGTGGCCACTGGTACTGGTCTTATGAACCATATACTGTTCTGGGCACCATGGATGCAGCAGGGGAAATAAAGGACAAAAACCCCTTCCCTCTGGAACTTAACTTTTAGAAATCTTGAGCTGACAAGGCAATAAGACAGCAGATGGAGATAGTTGTTGGTGCTGGGATGATGCGGGAATGACCAGGGTAATGAATATGAGATGGAACCTGGGAGGACCTAGCAGTTCATTCCCTCAACAATATCTGGGCAGACAGTGTGGCTTATAGGGGAAAAGGGAAGTCCTGCGGCAAGATAATTTAAACTGACACTCTGAGCTTCAGCTTCCTAATCCGTAAATTGGGAAGAACAACGATTTCTCAACTGGGAATGCAGGATCCCTGCCTTTGAGGAGCCTTTGACCTTGTGGGGACTCACACACACACACAGGACTAATGCTGATACAATGGGATGCCACAGAGGTGGCTGCCTTGGGCAGACTCTAGGAAAATCTACTCATAAGCTGGGCCTCATAGAATGTCAAGTTCCCTTAGGTGGTGGAGGAGCTAGGAATGGACACTATAGACAGAGGGAGGCATAAGAAAAGGCAAGGAGGCCTGAAGGAGCCTGGAATGGCCCATAAGAACCTGGTGCAGAGCAGAGCGGTTGGAGGAACGTAGACCAGTCAGGATCCCACAGCAAGTGGGGACAGAGGCAGGGTTGAACCTAGGGCTATCTGAGTCCAAAGTCCAACCTGTTTCACTGGATCCCAAACCTTAAATGGGAGTCTGGGGAAGTTAGACTCAGAGCAGCAGGAATAGGACATGCCAGATTCATAACTTTGAAACATACCACAGTGTGGACAGTATGGCTGTCACCGTGACTGAGAATAAAGGCAATGTAGGGCCATGGTGGTGGGTGGGGATGAAGGGGACAGTAGTTGGAGACATGTTGGCAAGGCCTGGTCACTGATGGAATGAGGGGAAGTGAAGACAGAGGTGAGGCTATAACTAGCTTGAGCCCCTGGATGACAACCTGGAGGCTCCTCGATGTCCCAGGGAACAACTTTCTGTGCCTGGCCCCACATCCTTGGCTACTTCCCTGACTTCCCTGCCTGACTTAGCCTCGTCCACTCCTACTTGTCCTTGGAGACCCTGCTTAAATCCTACCTCCACAGCCAGGAGGAAGCGGAATCCCTCCTCAAAGACTCTGAGAGCACTTTTCCAACCTGTCTTTATAGCCTCTTTTTCCAGCTTCACCCCATATGCGGGTGTCATGACTCCAGGAGTCTCATTTATTCATGCGCACATTCAACAACCCTTTCCTCAAGGGCAAGGCCTGGGTCTTACCATTCTGGTCAGGAGGGCTAAGAACCTGTAGGAGATGCTGAGAATTCATAAATGGAAGATGGACTAGATCAAGGGTGGCAAATCGGTGGGTTTCATCCCAACGGATTCTAGAGGCTGCCTGGAATGCTGTGTCAAGGGTTCTGAGTGCTGTATGCAGGCTCAGCTGCAGAGGGTGCTGTGATGAACTAGTGATGTCTGGCATGAAAACCGGAGAGGTGAATTGCAGCATGCTTGTCATATATGTACAATCACTTGGTGACAAGATCTGCAGACATCTTTTCAGTTTCTACAGTCTACCACTGTTCTCAGGACAAATCAAAGATGACGTCCAAGTGTCTGGCCTGGCCAAGGGTGGAAACAGATCCGAAGTGGCTTTAAGGAGAGCTGGGACAAGCAAGTGACAGATACAGGCAGTCCTCAGCCTTCTTATTTTCAACATTCATTCCACCCCCGACGTTTGTGCATTACGTAACAATGCCTCTAAGTCACCTTTTGTACCCTGACTCAAGGCTCTCAAACGTCAGCCTATGAATGAATTTTTCTGACTGCTTGCCAGCCAGCAGTTTCATTTTGGCAGCCTCACTCATCTGCCCTGTGGTCTTTGGGTGATTCATTTGAATATTTTATTTCCCTGATGGTTTTATAAAGGGAGTGTAAACATGAAGGTGTGTATGCCAGTGGACGGAGTATTGTTCTCCTTAATATAATAGAGAAGCAGAGCATCAATTTAGGTTGAAAATAACTATTGGCTGTTTAATAAATCATTCCACTCTAGTAGTTGAAGAACAGTCTGCTCTATATGATGCCTGGGGCATGCCACTGTTGAATTTGGCCAGAGACCCCTTAATGATATTCCAGTGACCCAGTCCACTCAATACAGACCATGCAGACCATAACCAGCAGGTTCAGTGACATCATGGTGGTCCTGTTGATGAAAGGACAAAGTTCCAAGATTTTCACTTGTTCTTATGCGTTACGTGGTAATGTTCTTCTTCTTAAATGTTGTGGACTTCGGTGGTTACGATGGCGAAGCCCCAGAAATATCATTACTATGGAACAGGTTAGGTCCTAGACATTCTGGGTAATTAAACTTCTGCCCTACAATTGAGACAAAAGCAGAAGTCTTTAAAAGAAAGCAATAGATCCTTAGCCTCAACCCAACTTTTAATAGACTTAAGCCTGGGAAAGGAATCAAGCATTTCTGTGAAACACTGAAAGGTCTGTCATAGAAGACATGTGCAAAGCTGGAGTATCATAGCACTTTTAGCTCTCTGGGTAGGAACCATCAACCATTATTGATTGTTGCCTTCTTCATTGATTATTATCTATCTGATTTGTGTTCACCTTTTCTGGATTACATCGTACGTGCCAGTAAGGAATTGTTTGTATGGTTACATGAAGTGTTGATTGAACTGATGGGTGATTTGGAAAAAGGAATGCTGAAAATGGTGGGGGCAGGGGTGGCAAGTGGGCTGAGGATAGTGCCTATCCCTGTAGATTGGAGGTCTTGTTGGCAGGACCGATCACCACCACCCCTGCTGGCTTGTATTCCCTAGTTTTGGGGACTGGATTTGAATCCCTATTCTGTCACTTACTAAATGACTTAACTTCTCTGAGAGTTTCACCTTTAAAATGGGGAAAATATGCCAAGTTTGCACTGCTATCTTAAGGGTTAAGTACATAGCCTGATGATTGACTACACGACCTTAAAGTCAGATGGACCTAGTTATGAATCCCACATCCACCACCATTCATTTGCTGGATGACCCTGGGTCTGTCACTTGATCCCTCTGACTCTCAAGGTTCTCCTGTGTAAATAGGGGGAAATCCTGCCTCTTCAAAGAATGAATGTCTAGTTTGTAGAAGTGCTGAACAAATGAGCCTACTATTACTTCAACCTGTAAAGTGCTTATTATTACAACATATTATTACATTATTATAATGTTGTTGTGTTAGGTGCCTCAAGTCAGTTCCAACTCATAGTGACCCTATGTACAACAGAACAAAACACTGCCTGGTCCTGCACCATCCTCACAGTTGTTGCCATGTTTGAACTCATTGTTGCAGCTACTGTGTCAGTCCATCTCATTGTGTGTCCTCCTCTTTTTCGCTGACCTCTACTTTACCAAGCATGATGTTCTTCTCCAGGGACTGGTCCCTTCTGATAACATGAAAGTGTATGAGATGAAGTCTCGCCATCCTTGCTTCCAAGGAGCACTCTTGCTGTACTTCTTCCAAGGCAGATTTTTTCATTCTTCTGGCAGTCCATGGTATATTCAACATTCTTTGCTAACACCATAATTCAGAGGCACCAATTTTTCTTCGGTCTTCCTTATTCATTGTCCAGCTTTCACATATGACAAACTGACAGACGAGTGGTGGGTTACAACATTACAACATGTAAAATGTTGTTATTGTGACATGTTATTACAGAATGTAAAGTAGGAATTTTGTTTGTCTCCTTCTTCCTCCCATCCCATTTTCCAGGTCCAGAACTCCTATTCATCCTTTAAGGCCCAACACCTGGGTCACCTCCTTTGGGAAGTCTTCCTTGACTTCCCCTATAGTTAACTGCTCCCTTCTCTGTGCTCTCTCCATTCTTTATACTTATAAACAGTACTCTTTCTACCTGTTTGCAAATTCTTTTCTACCATACGAGGAGCCTCTTGAAGCAGAAATTCCCATTCTGTGATTCATTCGCTAGCTAAGCACTTGGTACATAGATATGGTCTGGGTGTTTGACTTGGTGAGTGAGTAGGTGGATGAATGAGTAAATGAATAAATGAATGAACAGGTGAAGTGAGTAAAGGACTGAGCACTGGTAAAAAAAAAAAAAACCCTGGGTTGAAAAGAAGGGAGGGCCTAGATGGAATGAGAGGAATTAAGATAGCAGGTGTTAGAGCAGGTCCTTAATCTGGGGAGCCTGAATGTCTGAAGCCTCAGAAAGCTTGTACACAAATCTGCATCTGTGCCCATCTGGGGGTGGGAGAGAGTCAAAGCGGTCATCAGAGTCTCAAAAAGGTCTGTGGCCCCCACATGGTGACAAATTGCTGGTCTGAAGAGATGGAACAGGCAGACTCCACAAAGAGGAGAGAATCGAGTGATAGGAGCAGAGGATGTGACAGTAGAAACAAATCAGAAGTGGGGGGGGACACTGAGTCCTCCACAGACCTTAAGGAGAGGGTGTGGCCCACGCCACGTTGCAGCCCCAGGACAGGAACCCCGGAGTCTGAGAGGCAGTGCCACCTCCTTCTAAACTGCTCTCGTGCAAGGAAGCTCAGGGAGGGTTTTTGTTCTTTTACTGGCCCCATTCTTGCACAGAATCCCTGGGCAGAAAGGACCCTCTCAGGTTCATTGTGTCTAATCATTTACCTCCAAGCAGACCAACCTGAAATGCTTCCAGACAAATGTTGACTCTTCCATGTCCCAGATGGTTTACCTTTCTTTTCCTTCCCTTTCCTCTCCTCTCCTCTTCTCTTCCTTTCCCAACCCCACGCCCATCCCCACCCCCATCCCCATCCTTACCGCCATGCCCACCCCCATTCTGTCCTATCCTTGGCTATGAAAACTTGATTTTCCTTAAGAGCAGTGTCTTTTGAAAATGTGGGTCATGGCCCACTGGTGAATTATGAAATAGATGTAGTGGGTCTGACCAGCTTTGAAAGAAAATGAAATTACATGCAATAGAAAACATTCCTTCATGGAAGAGTGCCTATTATTTTGTGAAATGTCTGTTTCAGTTACATGTGCACTAACGTATGTAACATGTATTTCTTTCTGTGGGTTGTAGTCACAAATGTTTGCAAATTATTGATCCCAAGCACCGTGCTGGGCACGTAGTAGGCACTCAGTCATTGCCTGTTGAAGAACCAGCACTGGAGAGGAAAGTGAGGCGATGCGAAACAGGAGCACAGGCTGTTGGGGATGCAGAGCTTGTACCTTGGCCCCCCAGTGAGTTACCAGTACGCTGCACTGCCTACCACTGTCACCCCTCCTTGATTCCTTACTGTCTGTCCCTGGCAGGTTGTCTATGTCACCGCGACGTTCCCCTACGTCATGCTTCTGATCCTCCTGATCCGAGGGGTAACGTTGCCTGGAGCCTCCGAAGGCATCAAGTTCTACCTGTACCCTGACCTCTCCAGACTCTCTGACCCACAGGTAAGAGCTGCTTGTTTTGGGGACCAAAGTCATCAGCCACCCCTGGGAATCCTCCTGCATGGCCATGCTGTTGGTCATGGAGGGTCACAGCTTGGCCGTCAGGAGCCTGTGGACCCCTTCTCAGAATCATAATTTTAAGTGCATAAAATAAAATTCATAGGAAATCAAATATATTGAAATACAGTTACTAAAACATTAAAGAGGGCCAATTTGTGGCATGGTAATATGTGTGCTTCTTCATTAGTACATTGAATAATAAGATTCATTAGCAGGCCCAATAACTACTATGACTTCAAAGCAGTAATGAGCATGGATGATATTTTAAGATATTGATAACATGATTTGAAAATATCTGGGGTTTTTATGTATGGTTTATAGAACTCACTGTGGTTTACTGCCTACCTTCATAATTTAAGGAAATGCTAAATTTCGGTTGGAGGTTAGAGAAAATACGTTTCTTTTTTTGCCAACCAAGATCACAGATCCCTGAAATGATGCAACTCAGTGAGAAAAGCTGGGTCTTTGCTGGCAATTGCTTTTTTGCTTTGCTGGCAATTTGCAGCCACTGTGTCAATCCATCTCCTTGAGGGTCTTCCTTTTTTTCAGTGACACTCTACTTTACCAAGCATGATGTCCTTCTCCAGGGATTGGTCCCTTCGGATAACATGTCTAAACTATGTTATATGAAGTTTCACCATCCTCGTTTCCAAGAAGCATTCTGACTGTACTTCTTCCAAGACAGATTTGTTTGTTTTTCTGGCAGCCCATGGCATATTTCAATATTCTTTGTCAATACCATAATTCAAAGGTATCAATTCTTCGGTCTTCCTTATTCATTGTCCAGCTTTTGCATGTATATGAGGTGACTGAAAATACCATGGCTTGGGTCAAGTGTACCTTAGCCCTCAAAGTGACATCTTTGCTTTCTAACACTTTAGAGAGGTCTTTTGCAGCAGATTTGCCCAATGCAATATGTCGTTTGATTTCTTGACTGCTGCTTCCACGGGTGGTGATTGTGGATCCGAGTAAAATGGTAGGGCTAGCTCAGGAAAAAATATAATTGGAGTAAACTGGCTAACCTGTGAGTTGTCTTTGGTGAGGCAGTGGTTTTTCTGAATACTGAGTAGTAATTATTTAGGCCTGAACTCCCCTAAGTGGGTATGTGGTGGGAGTGACTAGGAGTATGTTAAACAAGAGGGTGAAACCAGGGCATGTTACTAGTCCTCTGGTTCTCAACTTTGGCTACTTGCTAAATCTCCTGGGGAGCTTTTAAAAATCCCAATGCCAGGACCACATCCCACACTAATTAAAATACTGACCCAGGCATCAGTATTTGTTAAAGAACTCCAGGTAGTTCCAGTGTGTAAAGTATCTTACTGAAAGATATGTGGGGGGAGGAGGAGACACATTTTTAAAAAAAATTTTATTGTGCTTTAAGTGAAAGTTTACAAATCAAGTCAGTCTCTCATGCAAAACCTTATATACACCTTGCCATATACTCCTGGAAACCCTGGTGGCATAGTGGTTTACTGCTACGGCTGCTAACCAAGAGTTCAGCAGTTCAAATCCGCCAGACGCTTCTTGGAAACTCTTTGGGGCAGTTCTACTGTGTTCTATAGAGTTGCTATGAGTTGGAATCGACTCGACAGAGTGGGTTTTTTATATACTCCTAGTCTTCCACCAATGAGACAGCACACTCCTTCTCTCCACCCTGTATTTCTATGTCCATTCAGCCAGCTTCCATCCCCCTCGGCCTTAACATCTCCCCTCCAGACAGAAGCTGCCCACATAGTCTCATGTGTCTACTTGATCCAAGAAGCTCACTCCTCACCAGTATCATTTTCTGTCCAATAGTCCAATCCTTGTCTGAAGAGTTGGCTTTGGAATGGTTCCTGTCTTGGGCTAACAGAAGGTCTGGGGACCATGACCTCTGGGGTACTTCTAGTCTCTGTCAGACCATTAAGCCTGGTCTTTTTACAAGAATTCGAGGTCTGCATCCCACTGCTCTCCTGCTCCCTCAGGGGTTCTCTGTTGTGTTCCCTGTCAGGGCAGTCATCAGTTGTAGCAGGGCACCATCTAGTTCCTCTGGTCTCAGGCTGATACAGTCTCTGATTTATGTGCCCCATTCTAAAACTTGGGCTCATAATTACCTTGTGTCTCTGGTGTTCTTCATTCTCCTTTGCTCCAGGTGGGTTGAGACCAATTGATGCATCTTAGATGGCTGCTTGCTTGGGTTTAAGACCCCAGATGCCACTCTCCAAAATGGGATGTAGAATGTTTTCTTAATAGATTTTATTATGCCAGTTGACCTTGATGTCCCCTGAAACCATGGTCCCCAAACCCCTGCCCTTGCTATGCTGGCCTTCGAAGCGTTTGGTTTATTCAGGAAACTTCTTTGCTTTTGGTTTAGTCCAGTTGTGCTGACCTCTCTTGTATTGGGCACACATTTTCTTATTAAAGCAAATGCAGAGATAAACAAAATGTGGTATATGCATATAATGGAACTTTATTCAGCTGTAAAGAAAAATGAAGTTCTGATACATGAAAGCGTTATGCTGAGTGAGATTAAATCAGTCACAAAAGGACAAATACTGTATGATCCCCCTTACATGAAATATCTAGAAGAGGCAAATGCACATAGACCAGAGTTTACTAGCAGTCACCAGGGACTGGGAGAAGTGGAGTGGGGAGTTATTGCTTAAGGGATACTGAGTATCCATTTGGGGTGGTGAAAACATTTTTGAAATGAATAGTGCCAATGACTGTGCACCATGGTGAATGTAATTAATGTCTCTGAATTGTGCGCTTAAAAATAGTTAAAATAGCATTTCTTTAACCTGAAAAAGAAAACCAAACTCGTTGCCGTCGAGTCGATTCCAACTCATAGCAACCCTATAGGACAGAGTAGAACTGTCCCATAGGGCTTCCAAGGAGCAGCTGGTGGATTTGAACTGCTGACCTTTTGGTTAGCAGCTTGAGCTCTTAACCACTGCACCACCAGGGCCCTGAGACTCAATGGCAATGGGTTTTTGTTTTTTTTTTTAATTAGCAAAAGGATCAGGTGCTAATTAGGAAAACACATTGCTGTTGAGTCAGTTCTGACTGATGGCGACCCCATGTGTTATAAAATAGCAATTTTTTGTTACATGTATTTTACCATGATAAAATTAAATATATATATATCTTAGGTAGATCATGCAGTAGTATGTGGAATCTGCATAAAGTTTTCAACAAAACATGAGGCTTGTAAGAAATTTCACATCTGTGGCCTGTGGTGTCCAGCCGCCCTGTTAGGAGACTCGGATGGGAGTGTTCGTAGAGTGCTGGCCAGTGCACCGTAGATGTGCCTCCTTACGGTGAATTAAAGGAGCCAGTGGGGTGGCGACACCTGCTCATTTCGTCTCTGTGTGCTGTGCCGTGAGAGGCCTGCCTATTTGACCGCCGGGCTCAGGACACCACCACGTACCTGGTGATAGCATCCTGAAATGCAGGCAGAACCCCTAGGAAGAAGGAAATTAGCTCCTGACTGCTGGCCTTGCCAATATCAACCTCCAATGGCAAACGCTCAGCTGAAGAAGCAGGTTTGGAAAATGTCTTTCCACAGTCACTGGTCTGTATTTTTTTAGGTCCAGACATTCTTCCTTGATCTGGGGCAGAGTTCCTATTCTCTCCGCTGCTCAAGGGCTTCTTTTTTCCCTGTCCTGGAGGTCGTTGGTCAAGAGGTTCTGAGTACCACCCAGAGGTGTGCAAGCCTAGCTGATCGACAGAATCCCTTGGCACTTATTAAAAATGCAGATTCTAGGCCCACCTGGTGAATTCAGATTCAGTGGGTCAAAGAGGGCCCCAGGGTATCTTTGTTGTTAAGAAGCTTCAGAGGCGATTATGATGATAGAAGGGTTTGGGAAAACCCAGTTGGCACCAACGATCCTAGAGCCCTGCACATGCACACATGTGCATGTACACACACAGACACATGCCCACACACATGCGCACACATACACACAGAGAGACATACACACACACACCCCAAGCACAAAGGTGAGACCCAGGCAGTTCACCATTGAACTGTGCCCCAATCATCCCAGTTTCCCACCACCTCCTTCCTTTTAGCACCTTGGCTACCAGGCGAATGCTTATCAGCAAAGTTTTTCTGAGGAAGGGCCACTTGGAGTAGTAAAAAGTACACTGAGCTGGGTGTTGGGATGTCGGTTTTCTTCTGGTTTTGCGACTGATCCCGAGTGACCTTGGACGAGCTTTTTCTCTCTAGCCCCTTCTGGGCCTCAGTAGAATTCAGTCAGTGGTTTTCTAAGTGTACTCAGAGAGCCCTGTGTTTTCCGAGAGCACAGGGCCAAATCTAGCCCTCCCCCTGTCTTTGTAAATAAAGTTTTATTGGAACACAGTCACACACTTATTTGTTTACATGTTATCTATCTCTGCTTTATTTCTACAAGGGGACAGTTGAGTAACTGAGACAAAAATAATTTGATTCGCTGTGTTGGGGTCCCAAGATCACCCATACATTCAGTGATTCTCTAGAAGGACTCACAGGACTCAGAAGCAGCTATACTTATGGCTGTGATTGATTACAGCGATCAGCAAGGGAAAAGACATCAGGTGGAGTCTGGAGGAATCCGGGCACAGGCTTCTCAGCTCTCTGCTTCCGGCCAGGAGGGGTATACAGAATGTGTTCCTCCCTCCAGCATCCGCATGCAGCAACACTGTGCAGTGTTTTTGCCGAGGGAGGCCCACTTAAGACCCGGACTGCCAGGTTTTCACCAGGGGCTTGCCATGCTGGTGTTCTCTGCCTGCTGATCCTTTGCAGTTCTCCAAATTCCAGACTCTCAGGTGTCCACCATGAATCACACAGCCTGTACAAACAGTCTGTGCTGGCTGGTATAGTGCCGAGGGATTTAGTGTCCCTGGTGTAGCAAACAACCTTACCACTTAGGACCGTAGGGAACATTTTAAAAACCAAGTTCCCAGAGACCAGCCAAGGGTCATGCCTGCAAGCAGCCCTGCTACGTCAGCTCTTTTCTGCCCACCTGCAAAATGGAAAATACTTACTATTTGGCCCTTTATAGAAAACATTTGCTGACCCTTCCCTGGAGCCCCCTGAGGGTCAAGTGGCTGGTGGGCTGGGCTCTGGGCCCCACCTGACCACCCCCCACTCACATTTCTCTCCATCTCTACCACCACCAGCCTAGGAAGGCCACCACAATCTCCCACTCGGACAATGACCCGAAAACCAAACCAAACCCATTGCTGTTGGGTCAATTCTGACTCATAGTGACCATATGGGACAGGAGAACTGCCCCATAGAGCTTCCAAGGAGCACCTGGTTCAAACTGCTGACCTTTTGGTTAGCAGCCATAGCTCTTAACCACTATGCCACCAGGGTTTCCAGCACCATGACCAAAAAAGAAACCAAACCCACTGCCGTCGAGTTGATTCAGACTCATAGCAATGACAGTAGCCTCCTAATTGGCCTTCCAAAAATGGCTCCTAGTCCCCACTCCCCACTGTTTTCCATCCAGCAGCAATCAGAGTGATCTTTTCAAAATGTAAATCTGACTTGCATCTCTTTGCTTAAATCCCTTCTGGGGTTCCCAGTGGTCTTTGGAATAAGATCTAAGCAGCGAGGCCTCCAGATCCTCCGCGAGCTGCCTCCTTGCTACATCCCTAACAACTCTACCCCTCTTTCAGTTCATTCCAGGTATTGGCCTCCTTTCTAGGCCTCACATATACACGCTTCCATTCTGCCTCAGGGCCTTTGCACATGCTATTTCTCTGCTGGGAACACTCCCTCCTTTTCCCTGAGATTCTCCTTCCCCAACTTGCCTTTAGGACTCAGTTAAAATATTGCTTCCTCAAACAAGTCTTTCCTGACTGCCAGTGCACTCGCCCACCCCCCCAAAAAAAAAAAAATTTTTTTTTAAGCCCAGTACTTATTTTCCAAAGTACTTTTTGTATTTACAACAAAACATTTATATAACTATATGTATATATTATATGTATGATTTATGTGGTCAGTGTCCATTCATTGGTTCAGTTTACTCTGTATTGGAGATTATTATAGGTGTTGGAATTCAGCAGTGAACAAAACAGTGATCCCTGCCCCCTGCAGCTTGTATTCCAGTTGTAGGAAGAAGGCAATAAACAAAATTCATGAAGTAAAATATATAATCCACTAGATGGTAACAAGTACCATAGAGACAAAGTACAGCAGTGGGGAGGAGTCCTAGGGGACAGGACTATGGTTTTCAACAGGGTGGCTGGGTAGAAGGCAACTGGGCGCAAGGTCCATATCTGCCTTGCCCACCATTGTATCCCCATCATATTCCCTGCCTAGTTCAGAGCCTGGTACATAGGAGGTACTCGATGAATAATTATTGAATAAATGTAAGAGCCAGCGCTATTTTGATTTTTGAAGAAAAGGTTCAGTTGTTTTAATAAAAAGTCTAAAAACCTCCGTATCACCAGATATGTGAGGTGTAACGTTTTTTGATTCTCTATCAATATTGACTTGAGTGGCAGAATGGTTACAAGCTCGGCTACTAAGCAAGAGATTGGAGGTTCAAGTCTATCCCAGAGGCACCTAGGAGAAAGGGCTGGTGTTCCGCTTCTGAAAAACCAGCCATTGAAATCCCTGGGGAGCACAGTTCTACTCTGACATACATTGGGTCACCATCAGCAGGAGTCAACTCAACAGCAACTGATTTGGGTTTCTTTATCAGTGATGGTCAGGAAGTATGTGTGTGTGTGTGTGTGTGTGTGTGTGTTGCCAAAAAGCAACAGTGACAGCTGATTGGCTGAGGCACAGCTAAGGATAGAGTTGCTGATGGTGGGAAGGTATAGCTAAGCCATTATTGACTGTCTTAGTCATCTAGTGCTGCTATACAGAAATACCACAAGGGGATGGCTTTAACAAAGAGAAGTTTATTCTCTCACAGTCTAGGAGGCTAGAAGTCTGAATTTAGGGTGCTGGTTCCAGGGGAAGGCTTTTTCTCTCCGTTGGGTCTGGGGGAAGGTCCTTGTCATCAATCTTCCCCAGTGAAGGAGCTTCTCAGTGCCAGGACCCCAGGTCCAAACGACTTGCTATTCTCCTGCCTTTTGTTTTTTGGTGGTATGAGGTCCCCATGTTTCTCTGCTCACATCTCTTTTATATCTCAAAAGAGATTGACTTGAGATGTAACCTAATCTTATAGACTGAGTCCAGCCTCATGAACATAACTGCCACTAACCCTGCCTCATTAACATCATAGAGATAGGATTTACAACACATGGGAAAATCATATCAGGTGACAAAATGGTAGACAGTCACACAATACTGGGAATCGTGGCCTAGCCAAGTTGACAGGTGTTTTGGGGGGACACAGTTCAATCCATGACAGTGACCCTAACAAGGAAAGGAAAACCAAACTCCACATCGGGTGATGTTCTCTGGAAGCTGGGTGCGTTGCATCGAGGGCCACAAGATGGCTGGAAAAGGAGGCAGAGCACCCCCCGAACCTAACTCTCAATCTGTTCAGAGGCTGGGAAGGCAGGCAGCTGGGTGTACAGTCCTGTTGAGTTTACATAGGAGTCATGATGGGTTCCTCAAAGCTTTGGAGGCTGGTACATCACCCGAAGTTTGTCTTAGGTGTGCCAAGGGGGAAGGTAGCCTGGAGAGTTTATCAGTCTAAGTGTGTAACTGTGCCATCCAGGCCATCACTGATAGAGATGTGCCCCAGGTAGCACGTCCACTTAACAAATGGAGATACCCAGGTCAGAGAGGCTAAGCGACTTGCCTGTGACTACACAGCAGCTGAGCAGCTCAGTTAAGACATAGAGCCCAGGCTTCTTGGGTTTTGAATGGGAGGATTCCTGAAGGAAGGAAGGCAAGATCTTAAGGAAACAACAAATCCACACCACTCAGTTCCAATTATTCCAATTTAAGAGTACTGTAGCCCATGAAGCAAGAGAGCATTGGGTTAGATTCCTGGCTGGTTCTTGGCTCTCCTGCTACTGGCCATGTGGCCTTCAGCGAGGCTGCAGACCTCTCTGGGGCCGAGACTTCTCTTCCACAGAATGAAGATTGCAGGTTGTACTTGCCTGGCTCACTAGGTGGTTGTCAAGGTCAAGTATGATGACCCCGGAAGTGGAGGAACTTCTTTTTCTTTTATAGTTATTTATTTTAATGTGCATAGGAAAAAAAAAAAAAGCTAGGACATTAACTACATCAAACCCATGATTTCATAGTTGTTATTGATAGAAGGAGGCATGTATGTATGTATGTAGGTGTGTATGTATGTGAGTCCTTGGGTGGTACAAACAGTTAAGGCACTCAGCTGCTAATCAGAAGGTTGGAAGTTTGAGTCCACCCAGAGATGCCTTGGAAGAAAGTCAGAGTGATCTACTTCAGAAAAACCTGCCATTGAGAACCCTATGGAGCAGCTCTACTCTGTTACACATGGGGTCACCATGAGTTGGAATCAACTTGACAGCGGCTGGTTTGGTTTATGTATATATGTGTATGATAAGATATATATGTATTTAAAAACTGATTATTATAATATCAATATTAATTTAAAGGCAAATTTTAAATAAATATTAGAACAAACGTAGACATGGCAAAAATAGCACAGGTGGAAGATGTCGCCCAGGGCTAGACAAACGTCCTGTGAGAGTGTTAGAACTTTTGGTAGCTGTGCAGTCCTCCCTGGAGACAACTGAGGAGTGGCACTCCCGGTGAGAGAAGGTACGCCAGAGAGCTACAGACTGGAAATATTTTATCAGGTGTCAGTAAAAGTCTCCATCTTCAGCAGGTAATATGATGGTTGCACAAGTTGATGAACACAATGTCCCTGAACGTGAAGAATGTTCATGTGGCAGGTGTTTTGTTACATATATCTTCACCACTTGGAAACAAGGCTCCATCTTGTCTCTCTTGGTAGTGTTGTCACTTCTCCTCGTCTGGGTTTCCCTCTCTACAAAAAGACAGAGGTGGAGTTGGGCGAGATCCAAGGTGCTTATCCTTCCTTAAGGACAGTTGAGAATGGCCTAGCAGTTTGTGATGGTGATGGTCTAAGTGCCAAAGCCTACGAGAGACTGGTAGTTTGTGTAAATGGGGGTGGATTTCAAGGAACAGCACTCTTGCCATCACTTTCCCTCTCTTGCCTTCTCAGGGGGCAGCTTGCGCAGGGCAGTCAGGGAGAGAGGGCATATAGCTGTGCACCAGGCATTAGAGAGAACCCAGAGCTCTGTGTCTCTTCTGCAGCCCCGAGGGCGAGCTCTGCCCCAGTGCTCCAGGAACAACTTTGGGCATTGCATGTTGTCATTGGAGCTTTACTCCTCTGTGCACAGGTTTCTTGTTTCATTAAGTCTGGGACCTGGGGCTGGCGGTGCAGTACTTGTCTGGGTCAGCAGTGGAGGAGAGTCCCCAGGGTGCCTCCTGCCCCTCAGACACTCTTCCTCCCACATCCCAGCAGAGTGACGATGAGCCTGATGCAGCCCCGCAGTCTTTTCAATCCCAAAAGCACCATTAATTCCAGACCTGGGGCCCCAGCTCCCTTCTCTAAGGCTTACAAGGGGCTCAGACATGCCTATTTGCTGTGCCTTTTACGTTTCTAAAGGGACCCACTGGGTGCCAGCTGGTGCACAGCTCTGGGCCCCAGCTCCTGGGGTCTTTACAAGGGAAAACTCCTCTTCAGACCCTTGCTCAGCTTGTATGTCAGGGATTCTGCATCAAAGCTGAGGAAGTTCTGAAGCTGGGTCACAGCAGGCACATTCACAGTGGTTCCGCCTCCTGTCCCACAGCCAGTGAGGCCCAGAACTCCAAAAAAGTGTAAAGAGAGCTCAGACCTGGGGGCCTGGGAGCTGGGAGGCAAAGCAAGTCATTTCCATGTTCTCTTGGGGCCTTGGCACCATTTCACTTGCCTCACCTGTAAAATGGAAATAATACCTTCTTCACAGGTAGCTGTGAGGTTGAGAGAGCCACGAAGACCGCCTTAAAGGTCTAAAGGGTTGTGCCCCCTACTCCTGGATTCTCAGAGAGGTCTTTCACCTTATTTAAAATTGCACCCCCCCCTTCTCCCTCAGCACATTCTGCCCATCTTCCTGCCTTTGTTTTTCTCTGTGGCACTTAATCAACATCGCAAACATTATTCATTTTATATCACCATTCTCTACCCACTAGGATATATGCTTTATAAGGGCAAAGAATTTGTTTCCTTCAATTATGTCACCAGCCCCTGGAACAGTGCCTGGCACACAGTAGGTGCTCAGTAAATACTTGTTGAATGAGTGGATGAATGAATGAGTGTGAATGAAGTGTGCTTTCTAGTGGAATCTGTATTATTTTGCATCAAGGTGATGTTACATATGTTTAAGGAAAGGTTTTGGTGTCATGAAATCTGGTGTTAAGAGAAGTGAATTTGAATCACTGTTACATCATTGGCCTGCTGGGTGACCATTGGCCTGTCCCTTTACCTCTCTGGGCTGTGTTCTTAGCTGTCAGTTGTGAGAATATCTACCACAGAGGGTGGCTGTGAGGCAAGTGTGGTCATGTATGTAAAAAGCACTTCCAGTGCTCATGGTTGGTGCCCAGCACAGGGCCTGCATGTGGGACTCCAGAAACACCAGCAGGGCTTCTTTTGCCTCCCATCTCCCTGGCTCAGGGCAGGAGGAGTCCAGGCCCCACAGCCTGAGGGGGTGGCTCTGAACTTGGAACCAAGTGCCTTTATTGCAGATCCAGTAAATTAAGTTTCTCGTCAAGAACTTGAAGCGACACAGCAGCCCGCCTCCTTTGTGCCCCTGCAATTTGTATTCCGTGGTCTGTTATAACTTTCTAAACATCTATTTGTCTTCACTGTCAGCTCTCTGTTCTCTCTGAAGTGTGAAGTGCTTCCACTCCATTTTTCCCCCTCAAATTTTTATTTTCTGCCTTTTCAGTCTTTGGGGAACTTTGGGGCTCACGAAGGAAATCACATTTTCCCTGCCCCAGATTCCTGCCACTCTCGCTCTTCATTGTGTTTCAAGTGTGTGTTTTCAGGGCAAGAACAGAAACGCCTGTCACAGATCCAAATCTTGGGGTCTGCTTTCCCAGGGCACGAACAAGTTCCCCAGGCCAGCCTCCTCTGTAGAGGGAAATGGAGCTTGAGGCTAAGGTGTCCTATCCTGGGGGGGAGGAGTGGAAGGATGCTCAAACACTGAGACCGCCTCGGAATGACAAATCTCCACCTCTGCACCTCACAGGAGGAAGATAAATCAGGTTTAAAAGACGCTGGGCACCTGCTGACCCTGGAATTGTGACCATGGAATTGCTGCCACCTGGTGACAGTGTACTCTGACTCCAGGCAAGGACCCAAGGAAAAATAGGCCTCTTGGCTACTGAACTTTGAAACTAAAACATAAATATTGCCAACATTGACCTAGAGACACTGGATAGCTTTGTGAAAAGGTTGGAGAAATGACCTCACTGACTTGAGGGCCACTATCTAGGACTGAAAATTCCCCCAAAAGGCTTCTTTTGGAGATACTGTACTTGGAGTTGAGATCACTGTTCCACCAGCATTTGCTTGTTGTCCACTTGGTACCAGGCCGAGGATGTAATATCAGATCACACAGGGTTCCTGTCTTTAAAGAGATGACAGTCTCTTGGGAAAGACACAGAATTAAGTCAAGAATAACAGTAGAGAGGGGCGAAGGGCTATGTGAAGCTGGAGTTCCCTGACACAAGTGTGCTCCTTCCAGTCGGTGAGTTAATCACACAGGAGTTAAGAGTCCCATCGCTGATACACACTTAAAGAAAGGTAGCGACTGTGTCTTCTTCCCTCCGCTCCTTGAGATTCCTTAAGAATTGCCTGTCTTTTGGAATCAGAATCCCTTTTACTGTATCAGATTCTGTGTGTCACTGGGGTGCCTCATTGAATTATTTCAGGCACAGGCTTCTACAAGGTGAAGCTTTGTGATTGGTAATTCTCAGCTGTTTTATCGGCACCTTATTAATTTGCAGTCCTGGTGACCCTTGAAGAGCTACTTGGGTCCCCATGATAGCAATGATACCAGAAACCAAACCTGTTGCCATTGACTTGATTCCAACTCATGACGACATCGTGTGTTACCGAGTAACACTGCTCCAGAGTGTATTCTTGGCTATAATCTTTGTGGAAGCAGATCGCCAGGCCTTTCTTCCATAGCACCACTGGGTGAATTCAAATCACCAACCTTTGGACTAGTAGTCGCGTGTAAACCATTTGCACCACCCAGTAGTGATGCTAGTTATTGTCTACTGAGGGATGACTGTATGCCAGGTACTCTGCATTATGCATTTATTCGTTAATTTGTCTAGTTTACTCAATAAATAGTTATTGAAATGATTATGTTCTAGACTTGTGGGCTAAGTGCTGTAAAAATACGTTAAATTCTCAGGCTATAAGATAACACCTCACCCAGTGCTGTCGAATCGACTCCGACTCATAGCGACCCTATAGGACAAAGTAGATCTGCCCCATAGAGCTTCCAAGGAGCACCTGGCGGATTCAAACTACTGACCCTTTGGTTAGCAGCCATAGCACTTAACCACTACGCCACCAGGGTTTCCAGGCTATAAGATAGGTTCTGTCTTATAGGTCATGAGAATCTTTAAAAACCTGTATCTTAAAGGTTTTACAGATGAGGGAACTCAAGGAAGTCAAAGTACTTACACAGCTGGCACTTCAACCCAGGTGAGCCTGACTCAGCCATGCAAAGGAAGCAGTTGAAATCATCTGTTGTATCTGATTTTCCTGGCCTCTATCTGTCTCTCTGCAGCCCTGGGCTGGCGATCCTGGCTCTTCTGCTGGAGTCTTTGAACGTCCCAGACCTACGTCCTTTGACGACTACTTTGCAGGAATCCTAAAATCTCAGCATTGAAGGATGGGCTTTAGTCCCCACCCAGTGTGGAAACCCCCTCTATAATAACCTGGTCAGCCTCTAATTGGCCTCTCTTGTGACAGGGAGGCCGCTTACCTGCACGTTGGGGGCAACTCTGTACTCACATGGTTCAAGGGTTGAGAGATTGAATTCATTCAGTCCTTCATTCGTTTCTTCTTTCTTGACTTAATTGACTCTAATTTGTCAGTGCCCCACTTTGAGAGTATCCACCAGGGTAGAAGATGCTAATTTAAGTGCAGCTTAAACAACTGAAACACCAATCAGCCTCCTCTGGACAAAAAAGCCTCCAAGGTGGGCTCCCAGCTTCTGCTTGCTCATCACTACTCCCCTCCTCACACAGCAGACTGAGGGAGCTTTTAAAAATGGATCCTGGATCATGCAACTTCCTAGCATTGTTCTTTGAATGTATTTTCCTTTAATTTTTAAAATATATTTATGATAGCTGCTTTAAAGCCTTTGTGAAATCCAGTGTCGGGGCCATTTCAAGTTTGGTTTCTTTTGACAGTTTTTTGCTTTTGTTTTTCAAACAATGAATCATATTTTCCTGTTTCTTTGCATGTGTGGTGGTTTTTGATTGAATACTGGATATCGTGGGTAATATGTTGTAGACCCTCCAGATTCTGTTATCTTCCTCTGAAGAATGTTGACTTTTATCCTTAATAGGTAGTTCATTACTGGCTGATCAGTTTAAACTTGTGTAGGCTTGGTTTTATGTTTTCTTAGTGTGGGTTTTTGAAAATACAAAGCTGATTAGCAAGCCCATCTAACTTGATAGGACTCAGCTTCCAAACTCTATCTCCCCATAGATCTTGTCAGAGCTTGGTTTTAGGATTTATTAGGATGAGTCTAGAGTAGCTCTTACCCTAAAACAGTGGTCTCAATTGGGGGCACTTCTGTCCACCAGGAGACATTCGTCAACGTCTGGAAACACTTTTGGTTGTTACTACTGGTATCTGGTAGGTAGAGGTTGGGAATGCTGCTGAACATCCTGCAGTGCATAGGAAAGCCCCCACAATAAAGAATGTCAAAAATGCCATAGTGGAGAAAGCCTGCCCTAGGACCAAGTCTTTCTGTTGTCTCAGCTGGTTGCCAAGAGTGCCAACTCAGTATTAACCAGATTTCTCCACTCTGGCAGGGCAGTAGCTCTGATAGCCCCAGCACTGCTCTTCACCTCTCAGTGTCTGACCTCCAGTATCTCTATCCCACTCTCAGTTATGCCTTGGGAGGTCTGCATTTACAGCCCATCCCTCAGCCACAGCCTTTCAGGGAACCCACATGTGGACTTGTAGGACCCACTGTCTGTACAATTTCCTCTCTCTGATGCCCTACCCTGTAGATTCCAGCTATTTAAGCTGTCCCAAACTCTGACACTGCTTTCTGGGTCAGTGAGACATCTACACTGTGCTTGGACTCTAGCTCTCTGCACTGGGGTCAGGAAATTGTCCCCAGGCAGAGGACTGGATGATCATGGGGCTCATATTTGGGGTTTTCCTTTCAGGGATCACAGTCTTGCCCTGCCTATTATCCATTGCCTGAAAACAGTTGCCTTCTGTATTTATCGCTTTGATAGTCGCTTATAGCAGGAGGGCTAATCTGATAGCAGCTACTCCGTCATCACCAGAAGCTGGACACCCCTGTTTAAAGCCCCCATGGGCTTCCTCCTTGCACTAGGATTAAAATCCAGCCTGCTCACCATAGCTGAGGCCAAGGAGCTGTCTGCCTCCCACACAAACTTGGGCATCCCAGGCTCATTTCCTGCTATGGGGCCCTGACTTGCTGTCCCTGTCTGAGTCGCTGACCCCCCATATCTTTCCATGGCTGGCTCCCTCTAATCCTTCAGGTCTTGGCTTCAAAGTCAGCTCATCTCTGACCAGCTGGGCTAAAACATCCCCCACTGAATCCTATGACTTTATCAAAGCTCCTGTTTTATTTTTAATCATAGGGCTGATCACTGTCTAAAGTAGTCACATGTGTTTGTTGATGCTCACTATCAGCCTCCCCCAGTTAGAAATGCAAGCTCCATGTGAGCAAAGAACTTGTTTATCTTGTCTACTGCAGATTCTGTAGCACCTAGCACAGAGCCTGGCACATGTTAGGCCCCCAGCCAATACTGGTTGGATGGATGATGCATGGATGGATAGATGGATAATATGTGTGTGTGTGTGTGTATATATGTATATATATATGTGTATATGTATATATATGGAGCCCTGGTGGCACAGTGGTTAAGAACTTGGCTGTTAACCAAAAGGTCAGCAGTTTGAATCCACCAGCCACTCCTTGGAAATCCTATAGGGCAGTTCTGCTCTGTCCTATACGGTCTCTATGAGTTGGAATCAACTCAATGGCAGTGGGTTATATTTATGTATATTTACATATATATATATATATTATATATATATATACTATACATACATAAATGTATGTATAATATGTGTATGTATATGTGTGTATATATATACGCACATATATATGTGTAAATGTATATACATATAAATAAAAAAAACCAAACCTGTTGCCATCGAGTTGATTCTGACTCATAGCGAACCTATAGGACAGAGTAGAACTGCCCCATAGTTTCCAAGGAGCATCTGGTGGATTCAAACTGCTGACCTTTTGATTAGCAGCCATAGCTCTTAACCACTGTGCCACCAGGGTTTCCACATATACGTATGTTTGTGTGTGTGTATGGATAGATGAAGTACATACCATAATGGTGGTTTAGATAAAGGACTCAAACAGAGAAGATCAAACTTATTTCCAGTTGCATGTACTGGGGAAAACCGTAGCCATTGATTTGATCCTTGAAGGATAGGGAAAAGGAGGTCTATTTGGAGATAAGCAAAGATCAGAGGTGCGAATGTCTTAAATGTGTAATTCAGCTTGGCTGCAGGTCAGATTTTGTGGCTGGACATCATAAGAAATAAGGCTAAGAACACAGACGGCAGCTCCTTCATGGGGAACCATAGGTGTCAAGCCAGAGAGTTTAGACTTCTTCCAGGGGTCACTAGGAAGCTGTTGAATGTTTCGAGCAAGAGATTGATTGGCATGAAAGGAGCTGGAATTTCAGAAGATTACATGTGGGGTTGTCATGAGTCAGAATCGACAAAAACAACTCAGACAAGAGAGGTGCAGCAAAGAATATGAGTTGAAGAGTCAAACCAACCTGCATTTGAATGTTTGGTCTTCATTCCCCCTCTGTATGACCTTGGACAGATGACTCGCCCTCTCTAAGCCTCAGTTTCCCCTCTTGTAAGCTTCTAGAGGTCAGGGCCTATGTGTTATACTCATGCAGATGTGGTAAGGCTAGATGAGACAGAATGTGTAAACTTCAGATGCATGAGGGAGCGAGAAAATACAGTGAGTTTGGAGGTGAAGCGAAAAGAAGTGGAGGGTACATTTCAAATGATCTTGACTTGAGGGGAATAGCAAGGATGGCCTGTCTGGCAAGAGTGGAGGAGTCTTTTCAGTGTAGGAGGGGATATGAGAAGAAGCCCACTAGCTGGGAAGCTGCAAGTTTAGGGGCAGCTGTGGTTGGAGAGGACACATGTAATGTAAATCCAGCTAGCGCCATTTGGGAAGTTTGTCTAGCTTTTTCCAGAAGCCCAACAGAGAACAGAGACAATGGGGCTCATTTCAAAGAGATGTCAGCAAACATTCAAGATACACTCACTGTGTGCCTGGGCCAGCCAGGTAGTGGGAGTTCCAGGGAAGAATCCGGAGGTGTTTTTACAGGCTTACTATAGGGTCACTATGAGTTGGAATCGACTTGGTGGCACTGGGTTCTAGGAGAGGGGAGAGAGGTGCGACCTTGAGCATTGCAGGAGGGACTGGTGAGAGCCATGAGACAGGTGACCATGCAGTACTAGCATGAGAAACGGCCATGTGCCTGTCTCCAGGGACCCAGACAGGCTGTGGGGTTAGAATCCCAGTCTTACATGTGTTCTTCCAGTACCCATTGATTAGCTACTGCTAGGTCTGTGCTTCTTAAATAAATCAGGGGAAATGTACCAAGTCCATTCTCGCTAGACATGAGCTAGGTGTGGTGGGAATGGAGTGGAGGGATGGACTTTGATCCCCTTTCTCAAGTTGTACATAAAATTGTGCACATTAAGTTTGTTTTTCTTAAGAAAGAGTCCACCACCTCTGACAATTAGGAAGCCCTGTTCTTGAGTGTTGAACCAAGGCAGTACAGTGTGACGGTCCCGTGAGACTGCCGGGACTTGAATCATGGCTTATCTACTTACTAACTGTGTAGTCTTGGGCAGATTACTTAGCCTCTCTGTGCCTTGGTTTCCTCATCTGTAAAAATGTTGTTTTTACAGGATAAAGGATAAAATGAGGTAAGGCTCATGATGTGTTTAACATCATATTTGGCACACAGTAAATGCTCAATAAATGTTAACTATTAACGGGTTTAGAAGATGAATATGTCTTTAATTTTATTATCTTGACAAAAACTTTAGGCATTTTTGTAGTACTGTCTGCAGCATGAATGTATTTAACCCATAGGGTCACTATGAGTTGGAATTGACTCGATGGCAACGGATTTTTTGTTGTTGTTGTTCTCCCAGGGTGTACTTTTAAAAGTCTATAGAAAACAGATGTGGCAAAAGGCGAAGATGCAAATATTAATGTAAGCTCTTATTATGTTAGCTATCATTGTGTGTGTAGACAGAGTTAACTGACACTTCAAGACAATTGTCTAAGACTTTACTATTCCAAATATGGTCCCCAGACAAGCAGCATCAACCTAATTTGAGAGCTTGTCAGAAATACAGACTGAGGTTCCATCAGAATCTGCATTTTAACAACCTCCCCTGTGGTTTGAGTGCTAATGAAAGTTTCACGAGCTCTGGTCTAAGAGAGCATTCAAGGCAGGCTAAGATTTGTCAGACAAGTCAGTAGGTGTTGTGGTCACAGGAGGTAGAGGTTCTGGGACTGAGTAATCCAAGCAAGAAAGATTTCCTAAGGGCTGGGACCCCCTGTCTGCCTTTGCTTACACTCCAAAGTGAGGAGAGGTGGAGGTTCATTACAGGGCTTCCTGCAAAGGGACCCATCTCTTATGGGATCATTTAGGAATTGAATGGATCCCTTCAGGGGTTTGGCCATCCTCTAGGATTATGCTATCCAATACAGTAGCCACAAGCCATAGCTAATATTTAAATTTGTTGTTGTTAGGTGCTGTCAGGTTGTTTCCAACTCATAGTTACTCTGAGAACAGAAAACACTGCCTAGTCCTGCGCAGTGCCCTCAATCCTTGCTATGTGTGAGCCTATTGTTGCGGCCACTGTGTTAATCCATCTCTTTGAGGGTCTTCATCTTTTTTGCTGACCCTCTACTTTACCAAGCATGATGTCTTTCTCCAAGGACTGGTCCCTCCTGATAACAAGTCCAAAGTATGTGAAGCCTTGCCGTGCCCTCACTTCTAAGGCACATTCTGGCAGTACTTCTTCTAGGACAGATTTTTCATTCTTCTGGCAGCCCATGGTATATTCAATATTCTTTGCCAACACCATAATTCAAAGGCATCAGTTCTTCTTTGGTCTTCCTTTTTCATTGTCTACCTTTCAGATGCATATGACGGTATTGAAAATCCCGTGACTTAGATCAGGCCCACCTTAGTCCTCAAAGAGACATCTTTGCTTTTTAACACATTAAAGGTCTTTTGCAGCAAATTTGCCCAATGCAATGTGTCTTTTGATTTCTTGACTGCTGCTTCCATGGGCATTGATTGTGGATTCAAGTGAAATGAAATCCTTGACAACTTCAAACTTTTCTCTGTTTATCATGATGTTGCTTATATTGGTCCAGTTGTCAGGATTTCTGTTTTCTTTAGGTTGAGGTGTAATCCATACTGAAGGCTGTAAATGCTTCAAGTCCTCTCCACTTTCAGCAAGCAGGGTTGTGTCATCTGCATAATGCAGGTTTTTAATGAGCCTTCCTCTAGTCCTGATGTTGCGTCCTTCTTCATATAGCCCAGTTTCTCCAATTATTTGCTCAACATACAGATTGAATAAGTGTGGTGAAAGGATACAACCCTGACGCACACCTTTCCTGATTTTAGACCTCCCCTTATCCCCTTGTTCTGTTCGAACAACTGCCTCTTGTACTATACAGGTTCCACATGATCACAATTAAGTGTTTTGGAGTTCACATTCTTTGCAATGTTATCCATAATTTGTTATGAGACAGTCAAATGCCTTTGCATAATCTATAAAACACAGGTAAACATCTTTCTGGTATTCTCTGCTTTCAGCCAAGATCGCTCTGACATCAGCAATGATATTGGTCATTCTGTATCCTCTTCTGAAACCAGCTTGAACTTCTAACAGTTCCCTGTCCATGTACTGCTGCAAACATTTTTTTAATTACCTTCAGCATAATTTTACGTGCATGTGATAATAATGATGTTGTTTGAAAATTTCCACATTCTGTTGGATCACCTTTTTTGGGAATGGGCAGAAATATGGATCTCTTCCAGTTGGTGGCCAGGTGGCTGTCTTTCAAATTTCTTGTCATAGATGACTGAGAGCCTCCAGTGTTGCATCTGTTTGTTGAAACATCTCAATTGCTATTCCCGCAATTCTTGGAGCTTTGTTTTTCACCGATGCCTTCAGTGCAGTCTGGACTTCTTCTTCAATACCATCAGCTCTTGATCATATGAAATGGTTGAATGTTGACCAATTCTTTTTGGTACAGTGACTCTGTGTGTTCCCTCCATCTTCTTTTGGTGCCCATGGAATCCTTCAGTATTGCAACTGGAAGACTGACTTTTTTCTTCAATTCTTTTAACTTGAGAAATGGCGAGTGTGTTCTTCCTTTTTGGTTTTCTAACTCCAGGTCTTTGTACATTTCGTTATAATACTTTATTTTTTCTTCTCAAGTCACCCTTTGAAATCTTCTGTTCAGCTCTTTTACTTCATCATTTCTTAGCTGCTTTATGTTCAAAAGTTTCAGAGTCTCTTCTAACATCCATTTTGTATTTTCTTTCTTTCCTGTCTTTTTAATACATCTTTTGCTTTCTTCATGTATGATGTGCTGCCATCCCACAACTCATCTAGTCTCTAGTCATTAGTGTTTAGTGTGTCAAATCGGTAATTTAGATTGTCTCTAAAATTAGATGGGATAAACTCAAGGTCATATTTGGCTCTCATGGGCTTGTTTTAATTTTCTTCAGCTTCAACTTGAACTTGCCTATGAGTAATTGATGGTCTGTTCCTCAGTTGGCCCCTGGCCCTGTTCTGACTGATGATTTTGAACTTCTCCATCATCTCTTTGCACAGATATAGTTGATTTGATTTCTGTGTATTCCATCTGGTGAGGTCTATGTGTTTGGTCACCATTTATGTTATTGAAAAAATGTATTTCCAGTAAATAGGTCTTTAGTCTCGAAAACTTCTATCACGCTATCTCCAGCGTTATCTCTTATCACCAAGGCAAGATTTTCTGACTATTAATCCTTCTTTGTTTCTAACTTTCGAATTCCAATCACCAGTAATTATCAATGCATTTTGATTGCAGGTTTGATTGATTTCAGACTGCAGAAGTTGGTAAAAATCTTCAATTTCTTCATTTTTGGCGTTAGTGGTTAGTGTGTAAATTTGAACAATAGTTGTATCAACTGGTCTTCTTGTAGGGATATGGATATTCTACCACTGACACCGTTGTACTTCAAGACAGATCCTGAAATTTTTTTTTTTTGACAATGGATACAACGCCACCACAAAAAACAAACAAACAAAAAAAAAAACCCATTGCCATCGAGTTGAATCTGACTCATAGCGACCCTATAGGAGAGGATAGAACTGCCCCATAGAGTTTCAAGGAGTGCCTGGTGGATTTGAACTGACAGCCTCTTCGTTAGTAGCCATAGCTCTTAACCGCTACGCCACCAGGGTTTCTGAATGCAATGCCATTCCGCTTTCAGTTTGTCATTCCCGACATAGTAGACTACATGATTGTTCAATTCAAAATGGCCAGTGCCAGTCCATTTCAGCTCACTAATGCCTAGAATATCAATCTTCAGGTGTCCCATTTCATTTTTAACAACTTTCAGTTTTCCTTGATTCAAACTTGGTACATTCCGTGTTCTAGTTACTAATGGATATGTGCAGCTGTTTCTTCTCATTTTTAATTGTGCCACATCAGTAAATGAAGATCCCAAAAGCTTTACTCATTAAGGTCAACTCTATTTTGAGGAGGCAGTTCTTATTTTAAGTGCCTTCCAACCTGAGGGGCTCAGCCGACCCTGCTGGTATTTGAAATAATGTTGGCATAGCTCCCAGCAACACAGCAACATGCAAACCACCACAGTATGACAAACTGACAGACAAGTGGTGGTATTTAAACTAATTGAAAGCAAATAAAATAAAAAACTTGGTTACACAGCTGCATTAACCAAATCTCAGGTGCTCTATAGCCTCATGTGGCTAGTGGAAACAATATTGGACAGCACAGATATAGAACGTTTCTATTATTACAGAAAACTTTATTGGACATGCTGCTCTAGAGATAAAAAGGCCCAGGAAGCAGGAGAGTCTGTGGCAACTGAAGCTCAAATTGCACTGTGTGCTTGGAAACGGAGCAGTGACCTTAGAACTGACTGCCGAAGGCATGCTGTCAGTCATTGTAGATTTCCATCCTCTACTGCTCAGGGAGCTGGTAATTTCCGACAGAGTTCAAAGAATACCCATTAAAGCGTCAGGACTATAACTATAGCCACAACAGTCTGGGCAGAAAGGTCTACCGTTTGAAGGGATGGAGAAGGCTGTGATAGCTGCACACGCAGTAGAACTAGCTTGGGATGAAACGATCTTTTCCTGAGTACCTTGGAAAGATTAAGATGTGGGTACTCAGTCAGTCAGCATGGCTGTTAACTAGCTTTGTCCTCCTCCTGAGCAAGAGAATTCTACTGGACACTAATTTCCCTACAGATTCCACCACCTCCCATCCTCAGTGTCGTTGATATCAATGACTTTTTTGTTGTTGTTGTTAGGTGTCATTGAGTTGGTTCTGACTCATAGCGACCCTATGTACAACTGAAGGATACACTGCCCAGTCCTGTGTCATCCTTGCAATCGCTGCTATGCTTGAATCCATCATTGCAGCCACTGTGTCAGTCCATCTCATTGAAGGTCTTCTTGTCTTTCTCTAACCCTCTGCTTTACCAACCACTTTTAATACTGCCTTATTACCTTTTTTAAAGCACATATTGGATTTTCCAACATGTTTTAGTGATTTATTTGCATCCTATTGTTTCCACTCCTTTCCACTATGTTAAATTTCCTTCTTGTTGAAGTACTTCCTTTAGTAATTCTTTCACCAAGGACTTATGGGAGGAACTAAGCTCTCTTACCCTATGTATGTATGAAGAAAATTAAAACACGTCCATGAGCACCAAAGTACAACCTTGAGTGTATCATACCTGAATTTAGAGACCATCTCAATAATAGATTTGACACATTGAACACTAATAACGGAAGACCAAACAAGTTGTGGGATGACATCAGGCATCATACGTAAAGAAAGCAAAAGGTCATTAAAGAGACAGGAAAGAAAGAAATGAGCAAAATGGATGTCAGAAGAGACGCTGAAACTTGCTCATGAACGTAAAGCAGCTAAAGCCCATGGAAGAAATGATGAAGTAAAAGAACTGAACAGAAGATTTCAAAGAGCAACTTGAGAAGACAAAGTATTTTAATGAAATGTGTAAAGACCCGGAGTTAGAAAACCAAAAGGGAAGAACATGCTTGGCATTTCCCAAGCTGAAAGAACTGAAGAAAAAATTCAAGCCTCCAGTTGCAATATTGAAAGAGTCTATGGGCAAAATTCATAAACAGTTAATTGCTGAGCAAATAATTTGAGAAGATGGACTATATGAAGAAGAATGGGGTATCAGGATTGGAGGAAGACTCATTAACAACCTGAGTTATGCAGATGACACAACCTTGCTTGCTGAAAGTGAAAAGGACTTGAAGCGCTTACTAATGAAGATCAAATACCGTAGCCTTCAGTAAGGATTGCACCTCAATATAAAGAAAACAAAAATCCTCACAACTGGACCAATGAGCAACATCATGATAAATGGAGAAAAGATTGAAGCTTTCAAGGATTTCATTTTACTTGGATCCACAATCAATAGCCGTGGAAGCAGCAGTCAAGAAATCAAATGACGCATTGCGTTGGGTAAATCTGCCGCAAAGGACCTCTTTAAAGTGTTGAAGAGCAGATGTCAGCTTGAAGGCTAAGGTGCGCCTGACCCAAGCCATGGGATTTTCAATCGCATCATATGCATGTGAAAGCTGGACAATGAATAAGGAAGACCGAAGAAGAATTGACGCCTTTGAATTGTGGTGTTGGCGAAGAATATTGAATATACCATGGACTGCCAAAAGAACGAACAAATCTGTCTTGGAATAAGTACAACCAGAATGCTCCTTAGAAGCAAGGATGGTGAGACTGTGTCTTACATACTTCGGATATGTTGTCAGGAAGGATCAGTCCCTGGGGAAGGACATCATGCTTGGCAAAGTACAGAGTCAATGGAAAAGAGGAAGACTCTCAACAAGGTGGATTGACACAGTGGCAGCAACAATGAGCTCAAGCATAACAATGATTGTAAGGATGGTGCAGGACTGGGCGGTGTTTTGTTCTGTTTTGTGCATAGGGTTGCTTATGAGTTGGAACCAACTCAATGGCACCTAACAGCAACAACAATCAGCGAAATTCTGAGCGACGCAGGAAGCAGTAAAAGAATATGGAAGGAAAACACAGAGCCACTGTACCAAACAGAATTGGTTGACATTCAACCATTTCAGGAGGTAGCGTATGATCAAGAGCCGATGCTATTGAAGAAGTCCAAGCTGCACAGAAGGCATTGTTGAAAAACAAGGCTCCAAGAATTGGCAGTATACCAATTGAGATGTTTCAACAAATGGATGTAACACTGGAGACGCTCACTCATCTATGCCAAGAGATTTGGAGACAGCTGCCTGGCCAACTTACTGGAACAGATCCATATTTGTACTCATTCCAAAGAAAGGTAATCCAACGGAATGCAGAAATTATCAAACAATTTTAATATCACATGCAAGTAAAATTTTGCTGAAGATAATCTAAAAATGGTTGCAGCAGTACATCGATGCGGAACTGCCAGAAATTCAAACTGGATTCAGAAGAGGACGTGAAATGAGGGATATCATTGCTGATGTCAGATGGATCTTGGCTGAAAGCAGAGAATACCAGAAAGATGTTTACTTGTGTTTTATTGACTCTGAAAACACATTTGACTGTGTGGATCGTAACAAATTATGGATTGTGAAGAATGGGAATTTTAGAACACTTAATGGCAGTCATGCGGCACTTGTACGTAGACCAAGAGGGAGTTGTTTGATCATAGCAAGGGGACACTGCATGGTTTAAAGTCAGGAAGGGTGTGCATCAGGGTTGTATCCTTTCACCGTACTTATTCAATCTGTATGTTGAGCCAACAATCCAAGAAGCTGGACTATGTGAAGAAGAACTTGGCATCAGGATTGGAGAAAGACTCATTAACAACGTGCAATATGCTGATGACACAACCTTGCATGCTGAAAGTGAAGAGGATTTGAAGCACTTACTGTTGAGTATCAAAGACTTCAGCCTTCAGTATGGATCACACCTCAACATAAAACAAAAATCCTCACAACTGGACCAATGAGCAACATCATGATAAACGGAGAAAAGATTAAAGTTGTCAAGTATTTCATTCTACTTAGACCCACAATTAATGCCCATGGAAACAGTAGTCAAACAATCAAAGGACATGTTGCATTGGGCAAATCTGCCACAAAAGACCTCTTTAATGTGTTAAAAGGCAAAGATGTCACTTTGAGGACTAAGGTGCACCTGAGCCAGGCCATGATATTTTTAATCACCTCATATGCATCTGAAAGCTGGACAATGAATAAGGAAGACTGAAGAATGGATGCCTTTGAGTTAGTGATGTTGGCAAAGAATATTGAATATACCATGGACTGCCAGAAGAATGAAAAATCTGTCTTGGAAAAAGTACAGCCAGAATGCTCCTTAAAAGTGAGGATGGTGAGACTTTGTCTCATGTACTTTGGACATGTTATCAGGAGGGACCAGTCCCTGGAGGAGAACATCATGCTTGGTAAAGTAGAGGATCTGCGAAAAAGTGGAAGACCCCCGAGGAGATGGATTGACACAGTGACTGTAACAATGGGCTCAAACACAGCAACGATAGTGAGGATGGCGCAAAACCTATCAGCGTTTTGTTCTGTTGTGCATAGGGTCTTGATGAGTCGGAACCGACTTGATGGTACCTAACAACAACGTGTTGAAAAGATATTTATTTCACTATCACCGTTGAATGGTAGTTCAGCTGGATATGGGATTCTAGGATGGTAAGTTTTAAGTTACATTTTAAACTTGGGTGCCTAGATTGCAGGAGCAATGTGTAGTCATACTCATACCTGACACTTCCATGTAGAGTCCTGGGCTACAGGGTAGAGTTTTCTAGTATCTCATTCACTCTAGGAAAATTCCTTTCTGGCTCCTCGCTTTTTTCAGTAAACCCACTCAGCCTCTGGCCATGCCTGGGTCCTGTAATCTTAACTCTGTCCTTGGGAAGGAGTTATAAAACCCTAACCTGTCATGCTTCTGTCTGTTTGAATATCCCCATAGTTGCTGGGTCTACTCCTCCTCATCTTTCAGCTTTGATTTTTCCCATTTCTGGCACCTGGGAGATTTTTCTGTCTTCTTTTCCAGCCAGGCTATGAATTTAAAAATACTTATTATATTGCATAATCATGTGTTTTCTGAATTGCCACAAACATATTTTTTAGCCTTGGGCCTTTGCATCTCTTCATCTGCTAGGCTTGACCATGCAACACGGAATGTTCAAGTAGCAAGTTGACTAGCGATACGCTGTAGACATTCATGCTTAATTCATAGCTCAACTTTTTTCATAAACTCATATGTTTGTGGTGGTGATTTCATATTTTATAAATGTCATGGTTCTGTTTACTGATAGTAACATTGCTTCTAGTAGTGTACAGAATAAAATTATGTTCATCAAGGTATTCAGCAAAGAGCTCCATGAAACCCATTTACTTGTGCTTTTAACAAGTTTGAGAGCCAAAACCTAGGTCTACCTTTTTCTCTGTGGGTGAGTAGATGAGTTCCAGAGAGAGGACATGGCACACCCAAGGCCACACAGTCAGCAGGAACTGAGATTAGAACACAGAACCCCCAGTTGCCACACCTGTCATCTTACTACCTCTTTGAGCCTGTTTCCTCAACTGTGAAATAAAGAGGTTAGACCAGATGTGGAATCAGATTCTGACTCTCTAGTTTTGTGACCTCAACGAGGTCACTTAGCCTCTCTGGGCTTTGCATTGTAACACGACTTCTCTCCTCCTCAAATGGCTGTTGAGAGTATCAAACAGGCTGATGCGTGTGGAAGAGCTTTGAGAACTGCATGGGCTACAGAGGAATGTTCATAGTCTGGTTATTAAGATGCTGTGATTGGCTCTCCAGCTTCTCAGTGGTGAGGAAGAAGTGTGCTTTGCGAAGGCAGTGCGCTCTGAGGATTTCTGATCCAGCGCAGCTTTGTGAGAGAGCAAGGGTTTCTTCTGTTTGTGTGCAGCAAGACAAGGAAGCTTTGAAGCATCTTAGTTTGCTGAGATTGTGACATTTGATGTTCTTTGCTGTTAAGAGTCACTGATGTGTGAATCACATGTTCCATTTCTCTCAGGTCTCATAGGTAAGTCAAGCACTGAAAGGCCCTCCAGGGCAAGTACTGAGTCCTGCAGAATGTTAGCGAAGGGGTCAAACACAGCTCATCTTCTTGATTATAGCACTAGAGACATTCCAAAAGTTAGAGTGGGGTGGGTGCAGTTAGCCCCCAATGTTATACATGCCTTGATCTTTGCAGTCCACCCCCCACCTCAAGGGGCAGTGAGGCATGGTGGGAAACTCCCAAGCTCAGAATCAGGGAACCCAGTTCCATCGCTAACCTTGAACAACTCATTTTCCCTCCTGGTGCCAAAGTTCCCTTACCCATAAACTGGGGATTTTGAATAAAATCCGTGGTTTTCAATCTTCCATCAACAATAATCCTTTATTTTTCTTCTCTACCTTATGAGCCCCGCATGGACTACTTCATGCTGATAGACATTCCTAACAGCAATTGTGTATACTGATTATTAAAATATGGCAAGTCCCAGGAATCATTATTCCTTAAATGTCCTTTGGGGGGATGAGGCTCAAAGAGATGAAATGACTTGTCTGTGGTTGTGCGTATGTTTTTATGTTATAAATCATCTGAAAGAGGGATTCCACCAGTCCCCAAGGTTATGCATGTTAGTGTGTTAAGATTTCTCAAGCCTGTGTGAGTTGGATGGGGGAAATGTCAGATGAATGTTATCTGAGGAAATGTGTAGTTAACATCCTTGGTAGAATAATCCAAACTACAACTTGATCACCACCTAAAAGAACCCTTCCAGAATGCGGACAACATCTTATGTATCTCTGCCTCTTCCATGGTGGATTGCACACTGCCTGTCACATGGTCGGTGCTCATTAAATGCTTCTTGTAGAACGTCGTCATCATCTCAGAGCTGTGCTTCTGCCCAGGATGTTGGGTGCCATGATAATTGTTATATCTCGTACTAGTTTCCTACAGCTGCTGTAACCAAGTGCCACAAACTGGATGGCTTTAAACAACAGAAATTTATTGTCTCACGGTTTTGGAGCCTGAATCCGGGGCATTGACAGGGCCATGTTCTTTCCGAAGGCTTTAGGGGAAGATCATTTCTTGTCTCTTCCAGCCTCTGGCAGCCCTAGGTGTTCCTTGGCTTGCAGCTGCAGCATAGCTCCATCCTAACATGGCAGTCTTCCCTGTGTGTGTCTGTGTCTCTTCTCTTTTATAAGGACATCACTCATACTGGATTAGGACCCACCCTACTCCGGTATGACCTCATGCTTACTTAACTGATAACCTCTTCAAGGACACTATTTCCAAATGAGGTCACGTTCACAGACACCAGGGGTTTGGACTTCAGCTTATCTCTTTGGGAGACACAATTCAATTCATACCTCAAGAACAAGTGACAGAGCTAGAAGAGACACAAAGTTGGGAAGGAAGAAAGGACTCCCTAATAAAGACAGTTTGAGGAAAATAAATAAACACAGGCTTTCTTTAGTGAACGAACGCTTCAGAGACAGGACATAAAATTAATCCCTAAAATTGTGCCAGGTGTGTTGGGGGAATGCACATTAGTACATACTGGTACATGGCTCCCCTTCTCCCTTGAACCCCAAAAGATTGGCCCACCTCATCCGGAGGGGAGTTGTGGCTGAAAACGAGGTTTAAGGACTGCACAGATACATCCATGTATCACAGAACCATGATGAATGATCAAGGGAATTCAGAAGTGTTCTTAATCTTTGAGGTGATATCAAGGAGGACAGACAACTCCCTTGAGACAGCTGAATCCAAGAAAACTCTTAGGTGTTCTTGTCAGGACTGAACACCCGGTCTGGCTCCTGACTTTCCACTTCTGCAGGCAGGGATTTCCTCCTGCCTTAGTTTCCCGGGGCTGCCACAGCAAAGTACATGGACTGGGTGACATAAGGACAGAAATGTATTGTCTCACAGATCTGGAGGCTGGGAGTCAAAATCAAGATGTCAACCATGTTGATTCCTCCTGAGGGCTCTGAGGGACAGTCTGTTCCATACCTCTCTCCCACCTTCTGGTGACGGCCAATGATCCTTGGTGTTCTTTGGCTTATAGGTGGATCACTCAGTCTCTGCCTTTGTCTTTACGTGGCCACCTTTTCTCTGTCAGCCTCTACGTCTCTTTTCTTTTTTAACGACACCAGTCATATTGGACTAGGGCCCACCCTACTCCAGTATGACTTTGTTTACTAATATCTTCAAAGACCTATTTCCAAACAAGGTCACTTTCACAGGTAACAGAGGTTAAGACTTCAATGTATCTTTTTAGGGGACACAATTCATCCATAACACCCCCATTGATGTGATAATGTGTTATTGGTCACAAAGTCCGTGTCTTCACACTCACACATCCATGGAAGGTGTTTTCCTCCCATTTTCGCAGACACAACTGTTCTTCCCTCCAGTAAGACCCCCAGTTCCCATTGCTGGGATGGAAGCTTCCCCCTGGTTGCCTGGGCTGGTTCTGCCTGCACAGCACTCACTCACATACCCACACACCTAGAGTCTACAACCAATATTTTGTTATGTCTGCTTCATCACAGGTCTTCCCATCCTTCTTTTTATCTCTGTTGATAGATTTGACAGTAAGTTGAAGACATCAGTACATATCACCCCTCAACCTTTCAACATTCATGTCTTAATTTTCCTCAGTGGTCATTCTTGATTTTGTTGCTCAAGCTGGTGCCTGGGGAAATGGCAAAGGGAGGTGTGAGGAATGAGGGCAACCCCTCACTGTGGCTTTGCCCCCAAGCTGAAGCCACTGTGTCCTGGAGCCTCATCTGGGGAAATGCTGCTTCGTGTGGCTGGAGGGAGTACGGTTACATCCTATCACGTCTCCCTTTATCCTCCCATGAGGCAGGCCATCTCTCTTGCTTTCTTGCCCTCTGATACCTTGCCAGGGTCAGTCAAACTGCCCAGAACTTGCAAGTGGAGGATGGCTGCCATCCCGCTCATTCACTCACTCCGTCGTCGCTGAGTTGCTTCTCACCTCTACCCTGGGCACTTAGGGCTTGCTGCCTCGTTAGTCAGAATCCCAAGGTTCAGGTGTCGTTCAAACCTGTCGCTACTTCCATTCCGATGAGCAGAGGAGAAACTGTGTGGAGCAGGTGGCTCTGTGACCTTGGAGGTTTGCAAGGATTCCAAGAGGTGGAAAGAGAACAGTATGTGGGTGGAGGCAGGCAGGTCACCTAATGTCAAGCAACAAAATTGCTTTAGACATTGGGCTTGTGAGGAGCAGAGAAAAAGACAACACAGAAGAGCTTGTGAAGGGAAGCCTGTGGCAGGCTGGTCCCCTCGGGGCTTTCTCCTCCTGGTTGTGATGGCAGCAGCCTAATGCGTCAGACAGATTTGGGTTTGTCTTCCCTTTACCAGCCAGGTGGTGAAGGGCCATTTCTGTAGCCTCTCTGGGTCTCAGTTTGCTCATCTGTAAAGTGGAGATAGTAATGGTACCTGCCTCATAATGTTGTTGTGAGGATTAAATGAGATAAACACTCAGCCTTGTAAGCACCCAATAAAGGTAAACTATTATTAAGAGGGAGTCCCTGGGTGGTGCAAATTATTAATGTGCTTGGCTGCTAACCAAGAGGTAGGAGGTTTGAGTCTACCCGGAGGTGCTTGGGAAGAAAGGCCTGGTGATCTACTTCCAAAAAAAATCAGCCATTGACAACCCAGTGGAGCACAATTCTCCCCTGACACACATGGGGTTGCCGTGAGTCAGAGTCTACTCGGAGGCAGCTGGTGGAGGTGGGTGGGTTTTTCAGAGAGTACAGTCAGTGGGGATCCCAGGGACTGGTGTTTGCTTCCGAGATGATATGAGAGAATCCACCTACCTTCTTGTTTTAGGAGCAAAGGGTCTTTGCAGCCCCGGGTGATACTCATATGGACAGCTTGTGTGGCTTCTCAGGTCCATGTTGGGATGGTGGGTGTCCCCTCCATTCTCACTCCTTCAGATGCCACCCAGAGGAGCATGACTTCAGGGAGACCCAAGCCCTTGATAGAGAACCTCAGAGCCTGGCTCCTCGGGATTCGTCTGTGGGGCCCGGGAGGTGAGGTTCTGACCCTGTGAATGAAGCCAGCTGTCATGGCATTCCCAAGCCAGGAGCGTGTGACGCAGCCTCACACCAGGGTGGTGAGCAGGCAATCCTGGCTCCTTCCCAGGTCTGAAATACTAACTTCTCTTCAGCCTCCCCATCTGGGACACTGTTACTCAGCCCCTAGATACACCGCAGCTGCTTTCTCGGGTCCGTAGTAACAACCTCATAACAAAAAGTCCTACAGGTGAGTGGCCTTAAAGAACAGGAATTTATTTTCTCACAGTTCTGGAGGCTAGAAGTTCAAATCAGGGTCTCAGCTGTGTCAGTTCCTTCTGTGGGCTTCTCCTAGTTTGTGGTATCCACCAGCAATCCTTGGTATTTCTCTGCTTGTAGACGATCTGTGGTATGACTGTCTCCTGTGTGTGTCCGTGTCTGTTCTGCTCTTTTGTGTATATGTGTGCTTCAACAGAACCACTTTATGGGGAAGGCACTTTGAAAATTGATGTTTGGAACTGTTCCCATTACCATGTGATCTTTCCTTTTTTTTTTGAATTGTTATAAAAATATAAGATTTACTCAGAGGGGATTAGGTTTAGGACCCACAGTACTCTGGTATGCCCTCATAAACATAACCAAAAAAGCCCCCTTTTCCAAACAAGGACACATTTACAGGTACCTGGAAAAAAAAAAAAAAAACCAAACCTGTTGCTGTCGAGTCGATTCTGACTCATAGTGACCCTATAGGACAGAGTAGAACTGCCCCATGGAGTTTCTGAGGAGCGGCTGGTGGATTCGAACCACCAACCTTTTGGTTAGCAGCCGTAGCACTTAACCACTACACCGCCAGGGTTTCCTTTACAGGTACGGGGATTAAAACAAAAACCAAACCAATTGCCATGGACTTGATTACGACTCATAGTGACTCTATAGGACAGAGGAGAACAGCCCTATAGGGTTCTCAAGGGGCAGCTAGTGGATTCGAACTGCCGAACTTTTGGTTAGCAGCCAAGCTCTTAACCACTGCAGCACCAGGTCACATTTACAGGTACAGGGGTTTAGACTTCCGTGTTTCTTTTTTGGGGACACAATTCAACCTGTAACACCCCTTTCAGGCCACTCCTCCCCTCAGACTGGACAGAGCTCCTCCTGCCTTCCAGGTGCCAGGCTACATGTGTTACCTGCATCATTTCATATCATCTTTAAGCAACACGGCAGCTTGGAGCTTTTATTATCCCCATTGTTGCCACAAAGAAACTGAGGCCCAAAGAACTGACCTCCCCAAGGTCACCTGCAGAGCAGAACTCAGCCAGATCCATCTGCTTCTGTGCAGCCCAGGGAAGGAGCTCGTCTAGTGCCCTGGCCCCCCTGTACACGTGCTAGATTGCAAGCTCCTGGGGCAGCGAACGCAGTCATAATTATCTCTGCTCCATGCCTGGCAGATAGAGGGTGCTTGGAAAATGTTGTTGAGGGGAACACACTCACTGACCATTAGCTTTCTTCGCAGCAGAAAACCTCAGGGAACTTCTGGCCTAACCTCCAATGCAATGCAGGGATTTCAACTGCATTCCCAACTCTGCTTGATGAGGAAGAGCTTCCTCTCTGCTGCGCACTGCAGCCCTGGGATGAGCAACAGGGAGCTCATCCCAGGGCTGCAGTGCGCAGCAGAGAGGAAGTTCTTCCTGTTTACTGAAGTCTACCTCCCTATAACTGTTCCTACCCCCAACCCACTTTGGATGCCCCTCTGGAAGCTCCTCAGATCAGGAATGTGAGAGCTTATCCCTTTCATTCTCAGAATTCTATTTCACACAGAATTGAATGGAATCTTCCTGGACCCTGGTTGCTGCTACCACGGTCATTTTCCTACTCGGGAACTCAGAGCGGCTTCCTCTCAAAGATATGGTAACTAACAAACTACCAGCTCTGCGAGTTCCACAGGACTCAAGAAGGTCCAGCCCTGCCCATCTCTGTCCTCTGCTAAGCAGCATGCGTGTTGGGAAGTGTCAGACAGATCTTTCCTTTCCCTGTTGTTAGGCCTTTCCTTACACTCTTTGCTCCACTGGCATATCCTTCCACTTCCTTCCAACCTGTCAGGCCTAGGACAAGCACCAAAAATCCTCTGAAAGGTTTATCTCCATGATTGTTTTATAAAGACGCACAATCCCTGTGTTTGTCTTGGTTTGTCCCTAGTGCAAGGCAGGCGCTTAAACTCTGCGCTGGAACAGTGTCTTCTTGGGGTTTCAAGACTGTGCAACACCTCAAGGAAAATGAGCCTTGACTGACCCCGAAACCTAAAGGTCCTGGCTGTAAAAGCCCAGGATGTCGGAGCTGGAAGGTCATCTCTCTCGGGTTCAGCTTGCATACTTCTTTCACCGTAGCTGCATCGAGGGAACTGCTGTGATTGATTAGCAGTGTCTTCCAGGGGCAGGAACGGGGGTGGGAGGTACGTGCCATGTATTTTCTATCTCCATCGCAATTCAGTTTCCTTATTTGGCAGACTGGAAAACTGAGGCCAGGAGAACAGAAAGGATTTATCCAAGAATGCACAATAACTTGAGGGGCAGCATGGAATCAGATCCAGGTGTCCTGACCCCTCCATCCAGAACCCTCTACCCTTGGCCTTGTAGCTGGGATTCTGAGCCTTGAATGTTCCCTTTCTAGTTACTGGAGACTCTACAGAGCTGTGGGCAATCATTCATTCAACACTTATTTTTTTTTATTGTACGTTAGATGAAGGTTTACAGAGCAAATTAGTTTCTCATTAAACAATACGTATATTGTTTTATGATATTGGTTGCCAACCCTATGACATATCAACACTCTTCCCTTCTCGATCTTGGGGGGTTCCCCATTACCAGCTTTCCTATCCCTCCTGCGTTCTCTTCCTTGCCCCTAGGCTGCTGTGCTCATTTAGCCTTGTTTTGTTTTACGGACCTAACCCTTGGCTGAAGGGTGAACCCTCAGGAGGGACTTCTGTACTGAGTTAAAAGAGTGTTCAGGGGCCATACTTTCGGGGTTTTTCTAGTCTCTGTCAGACCAGTAAGTCTGGTCTTTTTATGTGAGTTTGAATTTTGTTCTACATTTTTCTCCAGCTCTGTCCTGTCAGAGCAGTTGGTGGTGGTAGCCAGGCACCATCTAGTTGTGCTGGACCCAGTCTGGTGGAGGCTGGTCCATTAGTAATGGTAGTTGTGGTCCATTAGTCCTTTGGACTAATCTTTCCATTGTGTCTTCAGTTTTCTTCATTCTCCCTTGTGCCAGATGGGGATGAGACCAGCGGAGTATCTTAGATGGCCGCTCACAAGTTTTAAGATTTCAGATGCTACTCACCAAAGTAGGATGTAGAGCATTTGCTTTAGAAACTATGTTATGCCCGTTGAGCTAGATGTCTCCCAAGACCATGGTCCCCAGCCTTCAGCCCAGTAGTAATTCAGTCCCTCAGGGAGTTTGGATGTGTCTATGAAGCTTCCATGCCCTTGCCTTGGTCAGGTTGCACTGACTTCCCCAGCCTTGCCAACACATGTTTTTTGAGTGCTAATCGTGTGCCAGGCAATGCAGGGATTCAGCAGTAGGGAAAAAAAAAACAACAGATTAAAATCCTTGCATCTTGGCACTTCCATTCTCACTGGGGGAGACAGACAATGAACAGTTAATATAATAATATAATAATTAAATGTATTATTTTCTCTGCCCATGGATAGACACAGAGTTGGCTTCCTTGTCAACCATGGCTGTGTTCTTCATTTTCCTCCCAAGAGAATTCTTTCTGGACTGAAGTGTACGCTGCCGCTTGGTGCTTCCAGGGTGTAGCACATCCCACATGCCATTTCTCTTCCTGGCTCTCTGCCTTTGAGCCGCTTCCATGGTTATTAGAGGAGAGAACATGGTGAAGGGGGAAGATGACAAGGCTTCACCTCGGCTGTTGCTTGGCTGACACAGGAGAATGCACCCATTCTGGGTTTGGTCTGGGAGCTGCAGTCTGGCTTGGCCCGAAGGCCTGGCCTTGTGCTCCCCAGAGAGGGAATTTGAGTTCTTCAGGCCCCCCAACCTCACCATGCCCAGGTCCCTTGGCCTCAAGGCTTCTAAGCCAGGGTGAGTCCCACTGGCCTTGGGGTCCTTAGATACACCTAGGAGCATATTTTTGGTTGCCACGATGACTGGGGCACCTGTAGTATTTAGAGAGCTGGGGCTGTAGAGGCAAACCATCCTACAGTGAGCAGGACGGTCCTGCAGAGTGAGGTGTCCTGTCCAAAATGCTGCCCCCTTGACAAGCACTGTCAGGGAAAGACCTTGGCCTAAAATTGAGCCCCTGAGACTGTGTGAGTGGAGTCAGTAGACGGTACAAATGGTTAACTTGATCCCCTGAAAACCAAAAGGTTGGAAGTTCCAATCTACCCAGAGGTGCCTCAGAAGACAGACCTGGTGGTCTGTTTCCAGAAGATCAGAGACATTGAAAACCGTAGGGAGGACGTTCTACTCTGACACACATGGAGGGGCTACGAGCCAGAGTTGACTCAAAGGCAGCTGGTTTACCGGGAGGCTGTGTGGATGGTCCTAGGAACACAGAGGGCTGAGGATGTGCAATCTGTGGGCCTTGCTTTAGCTTTTCATTGCTCTGAGTCTCCTCCACTTAGTTCTTGGGTAAAAACCAAAAACCAACCCAATTATTGTTGAGTCAATTCTTACTCATAGCGACCCTATAGGACAGATTATAACTGCCCCATAGAGTTTCCAAGGAGCACATGGTGGATTCGAACTTATGACCTGTTATGGTTAGGAGCTGTAACTCTTAACCACCATGCCACCAGAGTTTCCAGCTCTTGGGTAAAGCGGGGTGAAATCATCTCCTGTGATGGACTGAGGGGTAGGCGTGCAAAACGCCCAGGGTTCTCCCGTGTGAGGCACGGGGTCATTGCTGTCTGCCTGGTGCCAGTCCCGCCCGTCTACTCTCACTGCTGTCTGTGAAGGATGCACAGCTGTCCAGCCTCCTGGGCAAAGGCCCAGCCACAGTGACCCCCACCCCCGACTCCACACACAGGGGCCACCAGAGTCAGCCACACACCCAAACTACCCCCCCAACTATGCCCTGCAGTGTAACCCTTCAGCCCAGTGACACTTTACTGGCAGGGCCCCTGGCCTGCTCCGGGTGGGAGCCCAAGTTAGCCCCAGGGGCAGGCTGCCCAGGGAAGGGCTTGGTGCCAGAGCGAGAGGCTGCAGGACCGACCCCTTTCCAGTTGGGCTTCCAGGCCAAGAGCCTCAGCACCTTCCCACCACTGTTCCTGCCTGCCCAGCACATTAGCATTTAAATATACCCAAAGTGGACTCCACCAACCTCCACCCCCCGCCCCCCTGCCCCCCCGCCCCCCCAACCTTGAATCCACTGGGGAGGGAGGGAGCGTTTGAATCCTTCTCCTGGACTTGCCTGCCTTCATAATGGCCATACTGTGTTCACCCGCTTCTGTATGTGGCATTAGCCAAAGTAGCAGTGAGGGCGCCTAGCAACCCAGAGAGGCTGAGAAAGAGGTGGGAAGGAAGTGATTCTCATGTAATTATTCACTTCAACAAAAGCTGTTGTCAGGTACACACTGGAAGCACAGCTGTTTTATTATTCTTCTAACCTACTTTTAATCTTTTGAGAATCTTTACCGATCTAAAAGGCGAAAAGAAAGAGCTTAATTCAACCATTTTCTGCCAGGCCATATAAGTTATGTTTTTGCCTCCAACAAAGTTTCAATTCACAAAAGTTGTGTTGTGTGTGGGTTTGTGTGTGTGTGTGTGTGGTGGTCCGTTTGAAAAGCAAATGTTAAAGAAAGAAAAGGCGGTGGGTCATGAACCCCAGGAAGGGCACTGAGCCCTGTCCTGCAACTTGGATGGAAAAGCCAAGGCTGCATGTGCTGTTGGGCCTGGCGGGTTTCATGCATCTCCTTGGCTAGGCATTGGGAGGGCAAGGAGCCTGGGAGCAATGAGATGTTGGCAGTTTCTCCCCATTGCTGTTGTGCCCAGGCTCACCACCCAAAGGGACAGGTGTGGCTCCTTTAATGATGGACAGCTGCAGTGCTTGGAGCGCTTCAGAAATCTGATTTCTTCACCTAGAGGGGAAGGGGATTGGGGCCTTGGAAAGGACGTGGGTAGTTGTTTCTAGTTGAGAAGTGTTAGCCACCAAAATCAGATGAACATTATAGCAGGTACTCTGAGGGCAGTGGTGGCTCAGTGGCAGAGTTCTCACCTTCCATGTGGGACACCTGGGTTTCTTCCCTGGCCAGTGTACCTCATGCGAAGCCACCACCCGCCTGTCAGTGGAAGCTTGCGTATTGCCATGATGCTGAACAGGTTTCAGCAGAGCTTCCAGACTAGAACAGACTAGGAAGAAAGGTCTGGCAATCTACTTCTGAAAATCAGAATGAAAACCCTATGGATCACAACGGTCTGATCAGAAACTGATCATAGGTATGGCTCAAGACCAGGTAGTGTTTTTTCCATTGTGCATGGGGTCACTATGAGTTGAGGGTGAACTCTACGGCAGCTAACAACAACTAGTTCCTCAGCTTTATGATCACCGTGTCCTTCTTTCACTGACACGGAGACTGAGACTCTGAGAGGTAGTGTAGTAACTTGCCAAGGGTTGCACGGTAGGTACATGGAAGAGCCAGGCGCCAATCCGGGTCTGTCTCCAAAGCTCGTGCTCTTTGCATTTAGCCCTGTACCAGGCACCTGAACAAAGTCATCTCATTTAATTTAATCCCTTTTCCCAGTGCTGAGGGCAATCCAGCTTCTGGATTTACAGGTTCAAAGTGACTCCTTAGACACGGTCAACATGTTCATCTTCTGTAACGCTAAGTCGATGAGTAACTTCCCCTCTCTGAATGTTAGTTTTTTTCATCTTTAAAAAGGGAATAATAATAGCTACCTTAATAGTCCACCACTTGTCTGTCAGTTTGTCGTACAGTTGCTGTGATACTGGAAGCTATGCCACCAGTATTTCAAATGCTAGCAGAGTTACTCATGGTGGACAGGTTTCAGCAGAGTTTCCAGACTTAAGACAAACTGGGAAGAAGAATTTGGCTATCTACTGACAAAATCGGCCAGTGAAAACCTTATGAATATCAGGGGAACACTGGCTGATACGGTGGCGGAAGATGAGACTCTCAGGTTGGAAGGCAGTCAAAATATGACTGGGGGAGAGCTGCCTTCTCAAAGTAAAGTCGACCTTAATGGTGTAGATGCAGTAAAGCTTTTGGGACCTTGATTTGCCAATGCAGCACAACTCAAAATGAGAAGAAACAGCTGCAAACATTCATTCCTTGGAAAAGGACACCATGCTTGGTAAAGTAAAGGGTCAGCAAAAAAGAGGAAGACCCTCAATGAAATGAATCAACACAGCAGCTGCAACCGTGGGCTCAAACATAGCAACAATGGCGAGGATGACACAGGGACTGGGCAGTGTTTCGTTCTGTTGTACGTAGGGCCACCGTGAGTCGGAACCAACTCAACGGCACTTAACAACAAGATCTTAACAGTGAGGTTGACTGATTTTAATACTTGCACAGTGCTCAGAACAGTCCCTGGTACGTCCAAACCAAAAGAACCAACAAACCCTTTGCCGTTGAGTCGATTCCGACTCCTAGCAACCGTATAGGACAGAGTAGAACTGCCCCATACAGTTTCCAAGGAGCAGCTGGTGGATTCACACTGCCAACCTTTTGGTTAGCTGCCGTCACGCTTAACCACTATGTCACCAGGGTTTCCCCGTGGTATGTAGTGGGCACTAATAAACGTTAGCTGGTATTATTGTGACTAGTAGTATCACCATCACCATACACCTGCTCTTACTAGTGCTTTGGGGGCAGGAGGCGTTAGTGCTATGCTCGTCAGTGGCCTCAAAGCTCAGCATCCTGGCTGCAAACACCAGGAACCACAGGTTGTGTGGATGTGATCCAGGTTTGCCGGCTGGTGCCAAGCAGGCCGACGCCCTTTTGCTCTGACTGGTGGCTCCCTAGACCCGCAAGCACGTTTCTAGTGGAGCATCTTTCTGTAGCCTGTGCTTCCTGAGCTGCTGGAGACAATCACACTTTCCACTCCGGTCCCTTTCAGCTCACCGGGGCAGCAGTGGCACTTGTCCCACAGGGGGCTCTGGCCATGCTGCCCCCTGCCTTCATCTCTTACACCCTTCTCCCCTGACTCGTTCCTGTCTGCTGAAAGCTGTGCCCTAGTTCATCTGTCTGTGGTTATCGTCTGTCTCTCCTTCTAGAATGTAAGCTTCTTGAGGGCAGAAACTGTGTGCGGTTTGGCGATTGCTCTGTACGCAGCCCCTGGAGGGTGCATGGCACATAGTAGCCACTCAATGCCCAGGTCTGCCCCAGGGGCAGGCTGCCCAGGAAAGGGCTTGGCACCGGAGCCAGAGGCTGTGGGACACATTTCCAGTTGGACTCCCAGGCCAGGAACCTCAGCCCCTTTCCATGCTTCCCTTGTCTGTTGTGAGGATAAAAGGAAAGAGGCTTTTTTTTTTTCCCCTCCAGATTCCTTAACACTGGAATATCCTGGGGAGCAGTTTGCTGTCAGCACCAGTTGCGGTCGAGTCGATCCCGACTCATGGTGACCTCATAAGTTGTAGAGTGGAACTGTGCTCCATAGGGTTTTCTTGACTATAATCTTTACGGAAACAGATCGCTAGGCCTTTCTTCCCAGGTGCCTCTGGGTGGGTCCAAACCACCAACCTTTCAGTTAGTACTGGAGCACTTAACCATTTGCATCACTCCAGGAATTTACTAAACACCTACTGCTTATGAGTGCTCATGGCTGGAGTTCTGAGTACTTCCTTGATGCTCTCCGAGAGCTAGGACCAGGCCCAATGTTTGTTTCACACATTGTCTTATTCCACCCTTTGTGTGTGAGAGAAAAGAGAGAGACACGAGCTGCATATGGATGATGGCCCACTTCCCAGTCTCTGCGGTTGAGTAAGTCACTTCTCTCCAAGAGGTAGAGAAAAGACCAGAAGCTTTCTCCCCACAACATCTAAGAGATTAGACATGCTACTTGTAAGTCAAGGTGGCAATGTGGGGAAAGGGCAAGCTTGTTTCCTCCCACACCTATTTTTAACCTGGGAAAAATGATGCCCACCTCAGGGCAGGTGAAGGTCACCGGACATAAGAAGGTACCTTGTAAACTGTAAAGTGCTGCCCTGTGGGCTGGGGCAGCATATACCGAGCATTTATGACAGGTAGCTTTCGAATGTGGGTAGGGAATAATTTCTCCATGTCCATTCATCCATCCTTCCTCCTCTAGTAAATATCATTGAGGGCATACTCCTTACAGCCCTGTGCGGGGCTCTGAGGGGCTAGTTGGGAAGATGGGTTGTACCCTGGTCTGTGGCTTTCTGTACTTACCATGCACCATGGCTCATTGGAACCAGTTGGCCAAAGGAGGTGAGGTTGTCCGAGCTAGAGGGCAGGACCACCTCTCTTTTGCAGCGGCTCCACTCCTCTGTTCCCATGCAAATGTGACCTCCAAATCTCTGAATGTGGACCGCCCATGGCTGTGGTCCCAGAACGCCCCCCATTCATTGCTCAGAACATGGGGTGTGATCCATTTCTCAGCTACTGACCCAGCTTCCTTGGGGTTTGTTTTGTTGAGACTATTTTCCCTTCAGATTGTGTTGGGAAATAGGAAGCCCTTTCTCCACTGAGTTGCTCCTTTGTAGCATCCTGGGAGATGTGGTCACTGGGACTCTGTTGCCTGGTCTTGCTTTCATTGAGGTGGGATGGTCTTTGCTTGCTTTGACTTGACAGCCCCAGAGCTGTTCAAATCCCAGCTAAGACTCCAGGCCTTCTCAGAGACCAGGAGGCCCCAACTTGTCTCTGTAAAATGTGGAGCCAGAAAACCTTGGGTTTGAACCTGACTCTCCCTACTGGCTATTCGACCTTTTATGTATTCATTTCCTCTTCTATAAAAATGGAGATAACAATACTTACCTATTGGGATGTATCTACCACCCATCTGTCAGTTTGTCGTACTGTGGTAGCTTACATGTTGCTGTGATGCTGGAAGCTATGCCGCCGATATTTCGAATATCAACAGGGTCATTACGGTGGACAGGTTTCAGCAGAGCTTCCAGAATAAGACAGACTAGAAGCAAAGGCTTGGCAATCTATTTCTAAAAATCAGCCCATGAAAACCTTGTAGATCACAACAGAACATTGTTCAACTCGCTTGCTTTGGACGCATCATTAGGAGGGATCAATCACTAGAGGAGGACATCATGTTTGGTGAAGTAGAGGGCCAACAAGTGTGTGGGAGACCCTCAGTGAGATGGATTGGCACAATAGCCACAGCAGTGGGCTCGAACATGCCAGCAGTTGTGAGAATGACGTGGAATTGGGCAATGTTTCATTATGTTGCACATAAAGTCTCTATGAGTCAAAGCCAACTCAGCATCAGCTTTGTATGTAATGGGATGTATACGCAAATTTTGAGATTGTGTACATGAAAGTATCTAGCACACTGTAGGTTCTCAACAAATGTTAACTCAGTTTCCCACTTAAACCAAAACCAAACCAAAGCTGTTGTCATTGACTCGATTCTGACTCATAACGACCCTATAGGACAGAGTAGAACTGCCCCATAGGGTTTCCAAGGAGCAGCTGGTGGATTTGAACAGCCAACCTTTTGTTTAGCAGCTGAGCTCTTAACCACTGTGCTACCAGGGCTCCCTCCACTTCTTAAGGCATCACCATGTTGGTGGAAGGGTTCATGAATGTTCTATTAATCTGCTTTATTAGATTCTTTTTTCCCCTTTTGTCAAATTGTGCCAATGGCCATCATGGTTTTGTCTGATCTCTGGGTATTTGTGGAATTCCATGTTGAAGAAAAAGTTGCCTTAGGTGAGATAGATTTGGAATGACTGTGGCAGAGATAATGCTATGGGTTCTTTCTCTTTATTCCCTCTCTTCCTGGGTAGATAGAAAGACTACATTTCCCAACCTCCCTTGCATTTAGGTTGGGGCCATGCTACCTGGTTCTGGTCACTAATATGTGCTCAGAAGTGATATAAATGACTCCCAGCACTGACCCTTATGAACATCTCTAGCAGACATCCAATTTTCAGTTTCTCTGCCTCAGAGGCTGTGGAAGCCTGTGTTGAGATGTAGAAGGCCCTGTATCTCTAGATCATTGGATGGAAGACAGCCTCCACCATCCGCTTTGGGCTTTGTGTGGATGAGAAATAAACTTTGGTTGTGCTAAGTCACTGAAATTTCAGCGTTTTTTAAAATATAGCACAACCCCTCCCCCCCCCAAAAAACAAATTGCTGCCAAGTCATTTGCAACTCATGGTGACCCAATGTTTGTCAGAATAGAACTGTGCTCCATAGAGTTTCCAATGGCTGATTTTTTTTGGAAGCAGATCTCCAGGCCTTTCTTCCAAATCACCTCTGGGTGGACTTGCACTTCCAACCTATTGGTTAGTAAATGAGTGCTTAACTGTTTTATCTTAACAAATACAGAAGCTCACTTCCGAGTTGACTAGTACCTTCCCAGACCAAGGAGCAAAGCTGGAACGTGGGACCCTGTTACATTTTCTTAACCACACACATACATTTATTGTGCCAATCTTTTGAGAAGTCTAATGATGCAAATTCCATGTGAAGCCATGTGCTACTTCTCATGAGACCTTTGTGAGAAATCTAATCCTGACAGCGCTCATGCTCTGTCATGTCCAGTGAGCATGTGTTTTGGCAGAAAAGTTGATGTCAACGTGGGTTTTCTAAATGTGAGAAATGTGGAAATCCAGTGGAGAAAGTTTCAGATCTGCAGTCAGGGAGATGTTAAGTTACTGCCGAAGTCCTGGTGACTTTCAAATCTGTGTTTCCAGCCCCAAACCAGTTACAGTGGCGTCCACTCCAATTCATGGCAACCCCACGTGTGTCAGAGTAGAACTGTACTCCATAGGGTTTTCAGAAGTAGATTGCCAGGCCTTTCTTCTGAGGTCCCTCTGGATGGACTTGAATCTGCAGTCTTTCATTTAATAGCCAAGCACATTAACTGTTTGCACCACCCAGGGACTCTGTCTCCAGCCCAGACTTCTATATATAGCCCTAGGCTTTCCACTGTCTCCTGAATACCTCACTTGGAGGTTTCAAAATTCCTCTGTCCAGAACTATACCTACTCACCTTCCCCACTTAAAACTTTTACCCTCCCTTTAAAATACAAACAAATCTGCCCCACCCTCTAGTGTTACACCCCATCCACCAATTCTTTTAGTCAGAAATCTGGGTATTCTTCTCTGACCGCCAGTCAAGACTAATCTTGTTTAATCTGTCCTCTAAATATTTCTTGATAACAAAGGAGACATGATGGCAAGAAGAAAAAATATATATATTTTTTAATTTCTCAGAATCTTCTCCACCAAAACAGACAGAGAAACTAAGATAGCAAAACAAAAAAACTATGGACAACACCTTCAGTGTAATTAGATGAATCCATGAACCCCAAAATATAACAAGTGGGGCCAAACACCAACAGAAACAACACATGCATACTATCAGCTCTGTGGGATGAGGTGAAGATGAAGAGAAAGGCAAAGGGAATACTGGAGGTTAAGAGCCAGGGAACCCAGGAACCTCTAACATGTACTCAACCCCAGACAGAGAGGACTCTCCTTGGAAGTGGAAGCTTGATGGATATATCTGAGAATGTCATCCAAAACTGGGAGGGTGCTGTGCAGACTCCCAGTCATAGGTAGGGCAGGAAGGCTGCAGGAAGTCTGGCCAGGGCCCGGGGCCCCATGAACACTAGGAGCTATACAGCCAAAGCTTCATTTCAGAGAGAGCCCAATTGAGGAGAAGCTACTGGAAGTAGAATCCAAATTGAGCAGGATAGAGACACTAGAGGAAAAGAAAAGTTTTGAGTAAGAGTGGGCTAATGGAGTAGAAAACGATGATTTCAGAAAGTACTGTCTGCATGTCCATAGTTTTGGTAATAATAGAAGAGGAGCCCCAGAATCATGAAGCCAAAAAATCTATTCTTTAGTAAACCACCCCATTCTTCTGCACGAGAACTCCCTCCTAAGAGTACAGGAAAGTCCATCTCACTTACACATGAGCAGTGGAAAAGGGTTGTGGTCAAATCCTATACAAACTTACTAGGAGAAAAAGAATTATGAGCAGAATATTCTTTCTTTAGGTAATGAATTTATGCCATAAAGACAAACCCACAAAATGGATGTAAACTAAAACAACATTTTAAAGCAAACTAAATGAGATTAAGAAAAAAATAGATAACTCTAAAAGAACAGCATAATTGATATTGTTAGATAAAAGATATGAAGAGAAATGGCAGAGCTCTGGATAGAATTCAATATTCCAGGAAAAATAACTAAGAAGAAGGAATAAAAAATGAATACATGCCATGGGTGATATCATAAGGTAAATAGAGGATACAAAGGAGGAAAATGAAAAATAAAATCAAACAAAAATGGAGAAAGATTTTTCAAAGAATTCAGGAAAAATGATAGTCGTGGAAGACAGACAAAGAAGATCCAACCTACATACGACTCACAAAAGAAGAAAACCAAAGCAATGGAAGAGAACAATACTAAAAACAATATTTCAGGAATTTTTTTCTAAAATAAAAGAGAAAACTTGAACTTGCATTTTGAAGAAGCAGGTTATGCACTGGCAGAATCAACCCAGAATAGTCAATATAAAGATATATTCTAATAAAACAATTGAACTTTAAGGAAGAAAGAGTTAAAAAAAAAAAAAAAAAAAAAACCTGTTGGGCATCTAGGCAAAAACAGTAAGTGCCTTTTAATGGAAAACAAATTAGGTTGTCACCAGACTTTTCTACAGAAGTACTTTGTGCTAGAAGACAAGTGAGCAATATTTTCAAGACACTCAGGGAAAGGAAAGGAAAGGCTAGAATTTTATATCCAACCAAACTGACTTTCAAGTATGAAAGGCATAGAGAAACTATTGTGAACATGTGAAGAATCCAGGATATATTCTTTCCCATGAGTCTTTCCAGAGGAAGTTACTAGAGAGCAAGCTATAGAAAACCAAATTGACTGGAGAGGCATTAACATAAGGACTTGGGCAGGAGCATTATATGTATATTCACCTGCAGAATTAACACTAAATAATGGCTATGAGGGAGATAGTATGACATGGAATAGTTGTATGTTCTGATAGTGTAATGAACATATAAGTATTAAAAATTGTGAGAGAGAGAGTCAAGGCCAAGATGGCAGAGTAGTCAGTTGCTTCCTGTGATCCCTCTTACAACAAAGACCTGAGAAAACAAGTGAATCGATTATATATGACAATCTAGGAGCCCTGAACATCAATGACAAAGTTGAAGAGTCAGACTGAGTGGCAGGGGGAGGGAGAGACAGTTCAGAAGCACTGAGGATTTGCCAGACCTGACCTGGCCAGCCCCCTGGAGGCTAGATTGGCTGCTGCACAAGGGCTGAGGCAAGTGGTAACACTCAGGATGCATTTTCCACACCTGGAGAAACTGAGCAGCAGAGAGTGCACAAGCCTCCAGAACCAGGCAGAAGCGGTGCTGTACCTGCAAAAGTTAAGTACAAGCCTCTAACCTACCACGCAGGATCACAAAAACCTTCTGCCTCTGGGATGTACCTCTCTTTCATTCACCCACCCCCTCCCTGTTCTGATCCGGTCCCAGTCCAGTTTCAGCGATTGCCACGACCCCTGGGCCAGAAGTGGAAACCGTTGAGCGACCAGAGCCATTCTCCCAGCTTTTGGAGAGGGAACAAATTAACAAACAAATTACAAACAGGAAGAATAATCTGCCAGCTCCCCTAAGCTGGGAACTCAGGGCAGGCACAGCCCCTTTGTCTAGGCACAGGCAGAAGGGGTCCATGGACTTGGCATGCCTTTCACCCCTGCATAGACCTGTGTGGGCCCATTTCAACAGCATAGGCCCTCATTAGCATAGTACAGCAGGGTATATACCTGAAGCCTATTTTCAACCGCAACAGATAAGGAAGTAGCAGATTTGTGACATTTAACACCACCCTGCCCATTAAGTAGGGTCCTCACCTACCCACATCAGGAGCTAAGGACTAGTGGCTCCATCTACCCACCCACAACAGGGGTCTGAGAATAAGTGGTGCCTCCCAGTCCTTACAGCCAACAGTATTGGCTGCCCAAAGTCCAGCTGCAAAACCCACCCACCTATACACTCTAGGGAACAAGGACACACCTTCTACCTAGGCACTCAGGCAGCTGTCAGCTCCATACTTTGCTAAGCATATAACCCCCTACTGCAGCCAGATAAACTGTGCCTGCTGCAGGTACCCCTACATAGTCCTGTGTGTCTAGGACTATAGGTGAGTGCCTGCACCACACACTTGGTGATTGACAAAATGGACACCTGAGCTGAATCCACAGAAGATAAGTAAATGGACTCCCGGGCTCACATACCTAGTAACAGCTCTAACCGCCTGGTGACAGGATGTGGGAGCTTCAAAGACACAGTAAACAAAGTAGCCCACACAACCAGCCTATTTGGGCATATCAAAACTGAACAAGAAGCTAGGACACAGTAAGCAAACATAAAATAAATATAATAATTTATTGATGGCTCAGAGACAATAAAAAGATATGAAAACTGAACAAGAAGCTAGGACACAGTAAGCAAACATAAAATAAATAAATATAATAATTTATTGATGGCTCAGAGACAATAGTCAATATCAAATCACATGAAGGGGCAGACTGTGATGGCTTCATCAAACGATCAAAACAAAGATCCGGGAAACCTCACAGAGGAAGAAAATCCCTTGGAATTATCGGAGGTAGAATTCAAAAGATTAATATACAGAGATCAAGAAGGAGATAAGGCAAAATGCAGACCAAGCCAAGGAATACACATAGTCAAAGCAATAAAGGAACTTAAGAAGGTTATACAAAAGAAAAATGATAAATTTAGCAGGCTGTAAGAATCCATAGACAGAAAATAGAAATCCAAAAGATTAACAATAAAATTTCAGAATTAGACAACTCAATAGAAAGTCATAGGAGCAGAACTGAGGCAATGGAAATCAGAATTAGTGAGATTGAAGATAAAGCACTTGACACCAACTTATTTGAGGAAAAATCAGGTAAAAGAATTAAAAAAAATGAAGAAACCTTAAAAATTGTGTGAGACTCTATCAAGAGGAATAACCTACAAGTGATTGGGGTACCAGAACTGAGGGAATAACCGAAAATACAGACAAAATTCTTGAAGATTTGTTGGCAGAAAACTTCCCTGATAATCGTGAAAGATAAGAAGATATATATCCAAGAAGCTCATCGAGCCTCACACAGGGTAGATTGCAAAAGAAAGTCACCAAGACAAATTATAATCAAACTTGCCAAAACCAAAGATAGAGAATTTTAAGAGTGGCTTTTTTTTTTTTTTTTTAGGAATAAATGAAAAGTCATCTGCAAAGGAGAGTCAATAAGACTAAGCTCTGACTACTCAGCAGAAACCATTCAGGCAAGAAGGCAATGGGATGACACATATATAAAGTCTTGAAGGAGAAAAATTGCCAGCCAAGAATTATATATCCAGCAAAACTGTCTCTCAAATATGATGGCAAAATTAGGGCATTTCCAGATAAACAGAAGTTAAGGGAATTTTTAAAAACTAAACCAAAATTACAAGAAATACTAAAGGAGTCCTCCAGTTAGAGAATCAATAATACCAGATAACAACCCAAGACTAGAACACAGTACAGAACAACCAGATATCGACCCAAATAGGGAAGTCACAAAAATAAACCTAAAACAATGAAAAGAGAGAAACAGAGACATCAACATGTAAAAGATGACGTTAAAATCAAAAGGAAACTAAATAATGTAGTCATAGATCTTTCATATGGAGAAGAATTCAAGTCGATATCAAGAAATAAAAGATGGATTTAAACTTAGAAAAAAAGAGGTAAATTTTAAGGTAACCTCAAAGGAAACTAACAATCCTACACATCAAAATAAAAAAGAATAAAAGCATAAAGACTCAGCAAATACAAAATCAATGACTATGAAAAGTGAATACATAAAGAAAAACGACTAAATACAGAAAATTAAGTGGAACAAAGGAACTGTTGACAACACACACACACACACAAATACATCAAAATGACAGCAGTAAACTCATACCGATCAATAATTATGCTGAATGTAAATGGACCAAATGCACCAGTAAAGAGAGAGTGGCAGAATGGATAAAAAACAGGATCCATCTATATGCTGCCTATAAGAGACACACCTTAGACTCAAAGACACAAACTAAAACTCAAAGGGTGGAAAAAAATATGTCAAGCAAACAACAATCAAAAAAGAACAGGAGTGGCAATATTAATCTCTGACAAAATAGACTTCAAAGCAAAATCCACCATAAAGGATAAGGAAGGATACTATATGACGATTAAAAGGTTAATACACCAGGAGGATATAACCATCATAAATACTCACAAACAAACTCCAAAGTACATAAAACAAACTCTAACAGAGATGAAAAGAAAAATAGACGTCTCCACAATAATAGTAGAGGACTTCAACATACCACTTCTGGTGAAGGACAGAACATCCAGAAGAAGCTCAATAAAGACATGGAAGATCTAAATGACACACTCAACCAACTTGATCTCATAGACACATATACAGAACACTCCACGCAACGGCAGCCAAGTATACTTTCTTTTCTAACACACATGGAACATTCTCCAGAATAAACCACATATTACGCCACAAAGCAAGTCTTAACAGAATCTGAAAACATCAAAATATTACAAAGCATTTTTTTTGACCATAAAGCCATGAAAGTAGAAATCAATAACAGAAAAAACAAGGGAAAAATAATCAAATACATGGAAACTGAACAATGCCTTGCCCAAAAACTACTGGGTATAGAAGAAATCAAGGATGGAATAAAGAAATTCAAAGAATCAAATGAGAATGAAAACACATCCTACCAGAACTTTTGGGACACAGCAAGAGCAGTACTCAGAGGTCAATTTATAGCAATTAATGCATACATCCAGAAGAAGAAAGGGCCAAACTCAAAACATTAACACTACAGCTTGAACAAATAGTAGCAAAAGAAGACCTCGGGTACCAGAAGAAAGGAAATAATAAAAATAAGGGCAGAAATAAATGAAATAGAGAACAGAAAAACAATTGACCAAAAGTTGCTTCTTTGAAAACATCAACAAAATCAATAAACCATTGGCTAAACTAAAAACTACAAAAAATTGTACTTCAACAAATTTGAAAACCTAGAGGAAATGGACAAATTTCTAGAAACACATTACCTACTTAAACTAACACAAACAGAGGTGGAAAAACTAAGTAAACCTATAACAAAAGAAGAGATTGAAGAGGTAATTAAAAAACCCCCAACAACAACAACAACAAAAACACCCTGGCCCTGATGGCGTCACTGGAGAATTCTACCAAAGTGTCAGAGAAGAGTTAACACCACTATTACTAAAGGTATTTCATAGCATAGAAAAGGATGGAATACTCTGAACTCATTCAATGAAGCCAGCATGAGCTTGATATCAAAACCAAGTAAGAACACCACAAAAAAAGAAAATTACAGACCAATATCCCTCATGAACGTAGATGCAAAAATCCTTAACAAAATTTTAGCCACTGTATTCAACAACATATCAAAAAAAAAAAAAAAAAATTCACTGTGACCAGGTAGGATTCATAGCGGGTATGCAGGGATGGTTCAACATTAGAAAAACGATCAATGTAATCCCTCACATAAAATAAAGCAAAAGATAAGAACCACATGATCTTATCAGTTGTTGACGAAAAGGCATTTGACAAACTCTAACACTCATTCATGATAAAAACTCTCAGCAAAATAGGAATGGAAGGGAAATTTCTCAACATCATAAAGGGCATTTATACAAAGCCAACATCATCCTAAATGGAGAGAGTCTAAAAGCATTCCCCTTGAGAACAGGAACCAGACAAGGATGCCCTTTATCTCCACTCTTACTCAACATGTGCTGGAGGTCCTAGCAAGAGCAATAAGGCAAGAAAAAGAAGTAAAGAACATCCAAATTGGTAAGGAAGAAGTAAAAGTATCCCTATTTGCAGATGATATGGTATTATACACAGAAAACCCAAAAAAATCTGCAAGAAAACTACTGGAACTAACAGAAGATCTCAGCAAAGTATCAGGATACAAGATAAACATACAAAAATCAGTTGGATTCCTCTACACCAACAAAAAGAACTTGAAGAGAAATCACCAAATCAATACCATTTATAATAGCTCCCAAGAAGATAAAATACTTAGGAGTAAATCTAACCAGTGACGTAAAAGACCTATATAAATAAAACTACAAGATGCTACTGCAAGAAACCAAAAAAGCCATAAATAAGTGGAAAAACATACCTTGCTCATGGATAGGATGCAACATTGTGAAAATGTCAGTTCTACCCAAAGCGATCTACAGATACAATGCAATCCCAATCCAAATTCCAAAGACATTTTTTAATGAGATGGAGAAACAAATCACCGACTTCATATGGAAAGGGAAGAGGCCCTGGATAAGTAAAGCATTAGTGAAGAAGAACAAAGTGGGAGGCCTCGCACTACCTGATTTTAGAACATATTTTACCACCACAGTAGTCAAAATAGCCTGGTACTGGTACAACAACAGATACATAGACCAATGGAATAGAATTGAAAATCCAGATGTAAATTCATCAACCTATGAGCAGCTGATATTTGACAAAGGCCCAAAGTCTGTTAATTGGGGAAAAGACAGTCCGTTTAACAAATGGCACTGGCATAACGGGATATCCATCTGCAAAAAAATGAAACAAGACCCATACCTCACACCATGTACAAAAACTAACTCAAAATGGATCAAAGATCTAAATATAAAATCTAAAACGATAAAGATCATGGAAGGAAAAACAGGGACAATGCTAGGAACCCTAATACATGGCATAAACAGAATACAAAACATTACTAACAGTCCAGAAATACCAGAAGAGAAACTAGACAACTAGGAGCTCTTAAAAATTAAAGACTTACGCTCATCCAGAGACTTCACCAAAAGAGTAAAAACACAACCTACAGACTGGGAAAATTTTTTTCACTATGACAAATCCAATCAGCATCTAATGTGTAGAACCTCAACAACAAAAAGACAACCCATTTAAAAAATGGGCAAAGGCTATGAACAGGCACCTCACCAAAGAAGACATTCAGGTGGCTAACAGATACATGAGGAAATGCTCTGGATCATCAGCCATTAGAAAAATGCAAATCAAAACTACAATGAGATACTATCTCACCCCAACAAGGCTGGCATTAATCCAAAAAACACAAAATAATTAAATATTGGAGAGGTTGTAGAGACGCTGGAATACTTATACACTGCTGATGGGAATGTAAAATGGTACAACCACTCTGGCAATCAATGTGGCGCTTCCTTAGAAAGCTAGAAATAGAACTACCTTACGATCCCCCAATCCAATTCCTTGGAATATATCCTAGAGAAATAAGAGCCTTTGTACAAATAGATATATGCCCAGCCATGTTCATTGCAGCACTGTTTACAACAGCAAAAAGATGGAGATAACCAAAGTGCCTATCAACAGATGAATGGATAAAGAAATTATGGTATATTCACACAGCGGGATACTATGCAATGATAAAGAACAAGGATGAATCTGTGAAACATAACGTGGAGGAATCTGGAAGGCATTATGCTGGGTGAAATCAGCCAGTCACAAAAGGACAAATATTGTATGAGACCACTATTATCAGAACTCAAGAAAACATTCTTTAATGGTTACAAGGGTGGGGAAGGCAGGAGAGGGGAACTCACTAACTAGACAGTAGACAAGAGTTATCTTAGGTGAAGGGAAGGACAACACACAAAACGGGAAGTCAGCACAACTGGACTAAATCAAAAGCTAAGAAGTTTCCTGAATACAACCAAACACTTCGAGGGACAGAGGAGCAGGGGCCAGGGCCTGGGACCATGGTTTCAGGGCACATCTAGGTCAACTGACAAAAAAAGTTTATTAAAACGTTCTGCATCCCACTTTGGTGAGTGGCATTTGGGGTCTTAAAAGCTTGCGAGTGGCCATCTAAGATGCGTCAATTGGTCCCAACCCACTGGGAGCAAAGGAGAATGAAGAACACCAAAGACACAAGGAAAATATTAGCTCAAGAGACAAAAGGGCCACATAAACCAGAGACGCCATCAGCCTGAGACCAGAAGAACTAGATGGTACCTGGCTGCTACCAGTGACCACCCTGACAGGGAACACAGCAGAGTCCCTGGTAGAGCAGGAGAAAAGTGGGATTTAGAACTCAAATTCACGTAAAAAGACCAGACTTAATGGTCTGACTGAGAATGGAAGAATCCTCAAGGACATGCCCCCTGGACTCTCTGCTAACTCAGAACTACAACCATTCCTGAAGCCAGCTCTTCAGACAAAGATTAGACTGGACCGTAAAACTTAAAATAATACTCGTGAAGGGTGTGCTTCTTAATTCAGGGAGATACAGGAGACTAAATAGGCAGCTCCTATCCGGAGGCAGGATGAGAAGGCAGGAAGGGACGGAACTGATTGAATGGACACAGGAAACCTGGGGTGGAAAAGGGGGAGTGTGCTGTCACATTATAGGGAGCACAATTAGTGTTACATAACAATATATATATAAATTTTTCTATAAGAAATTAACTTGAACTATAAAATTTCACCTAAAGCACAATTAAAAAAAAAATTGGAAAAGAATGGAGAGTGTGTATGGAAAGTAGGATATGCTCACAGATTACCTTACAAATATTAACTGGGATCAAATGGATATTTCTTCATATCAGTCACTGGAGGAGGGGGAGGGAGGATAAATAGAGGCTACTGGCTAATTTTAATATTCCTTGCAGTACCTAACAACCTTGTTGTTGTTATTAGGTACCATCGAGTCAGTTCCAACTCATAGCGACTCTGTGCAACAGAATGGAACACTGCCCGGTCCTACACCATCCTCACAACCGTTGGTATGCTTGGTCCCATGGTTGCAGCCACTGTGTCAGTCTATCTCATTGAGGGTCTTTTTTTCACTAACTCTCTACTTTACCAAGCATGATGTCCTTCTCCAGGGACTGGTCCCTTCTGATAACATGCCCAAAGTATGTGAGACAAAGTCTCACTATCCTGGCTTCTAAGGAGCATTCTGACTGTATTTCTTCCAAGCCATATTTGTTCGTTTTGGCAGCCCATGGTATATTCAGTATTCTTCACCAACACCATAAACTCAAAGGCTTTGGTCTTCCTTATTAATTGTGAAGCTTTCATATGCATATGATGCGATTGAAAACACCATGGCTTGGGTCAGGTGCCCCCTGGTTTTCAAAGTGACACCTTTGCTTTTGAACACTTTAAAGAGCTCTTTTCACAGCAGATTTGCCCAGTGCAATACACCCTTTGATTTCTTGACTGCTGCTTCCTTGAGCATTGATTGTGGATCCAAGTAAAAAGAAACCCTTGATAAGTTCAGTCTTTTCTCCATTTATCATGATGGTGCTTATTGGCCCAGTTGTGAGGATTTTCGTTTTCTTTACATTTAGGTATAATCCATATCGAAGGCTGTGTCCTTTGAGCTTCATCAGTAAGTGCTTCAAGTCCTCTTCACTTTCAGCATGCAAGGTTATCTGCATATTGTACTTCACTAATGAGTCTTCCTTCAATCCTGATGCCACACTCTTCTTCATATAAACCAGGTTCTTGAATTATTTGCTCAGCATACAGATTGAATAAGTATGGTGAAAGGATACAATCCTGACATATACATTTTTTTACTTTAAACCATGCAGTATCCCTTTGTTCTCTTTGAACAACTGCCTTTTGGCCTATGTCCAGGTTCCTCATAAGCACAATTAAGTGTTCTGGAATTCCCATTATTCTCAATGTTATCCATAATTTGTTATGATCCATGCAGCTGAGTGCCTTTGCACAGGCAGTAAAACAATAGAAAACCAATAGATGGTATCAAAAGGGAGGGAGGGCTAAGAGTTTTATATAAAGCTGTTAGTTTAACGGTAACCATTAGAATAAAAATAGCAGCTTTTTCCCACAGAGGTAGGGGAGCGAGAGGACAAGTCATTTATGAACACATCCTGCTCTCACATGCACACCCAGGCCAATGTGTCCTCTCTCATCTCTTCTCCAATCTTTAAAGGTGTGCTCTCTCTAGACAGCCTTATTTGATTGCCCTAGTCCATGTTAAACTTACCCCTCATCTGCCACTCCTAGGTACTGGGAACCTGGTTTTGTGGCTGTTTAACCTTATCTCACCTGAGGACAGAAATGGAGTTCTATATATAATTGTACAGTACCACTTTCAGAGTCTGGCACAGGGTCCTGCATACAGAAGATTAATAAATACTGGTTCACCAGTAATTCAGGATTGATTGAAGGATTGGACTTACACTCTCTGGGTTCTTCTAAGAGCCTCATGTTGCTTATTAGTCTGAATTCTGCAGTTTGATATGACAGCAATCTGATTCAAATTGACTTAAGGAAACAAGAAATTTATAGCCTTCCGTAATAGAAATGTTCCATGTTAGGACTGACTCAAGGAATGGCTGGATCCAGGGTATTACCAATATCAGTCTTCCTTTGCCTCTAAACTCAGCTTCCCTCTGTTTTTGCCTTATTTTGGGGACAAGTTCTTCCTTCGTAGACAACGATAGCCCTAGCAGTTACAAGCTTAATGTCCTCTGCAGAAAAGAGGGCTTCCCATTTCCAATTACTCCAGCAAAAGTCACGGGATTGAGTTTCATTGATGTGGCTTGCTCATCCCTGAACCAATCACTGTGGCCATAGGGGAGAAATTATTTGATTGACGAGGCCTGGGTCATGTTACCACCCCTGGAGCCAACTCTGGGTGGGGAAGAGGTAATTTCCCAAAGGAAAAATCAGGGTGCTCTTACCTGAAAAAGAGCTGGATGTTGGGCAGGCAAAATTAGCAGCTGTCCATTTTTAGAGCTGATGTCCTTAATGTGAAAAATACAAGAAAAATGACCTACACATGAAAAATCATTGGTGTAGGGGGCACAACTTTTGGGGCATGTGGTTTGCAAGGTCTGTTTGGTGTTTTTCTCAGGCACAGAGCATTTATTTACCATGAGGGAGCCATTCTGCCAAAAGATGGTGCCCGGTCGCAGAGGGCGAGCCAACTCAAGTCTGAGAGCTGCTCACACTCTGGCTTTTGCGCTCAGCTAGAGGGGCAGGGAAAGGTCTGGAAGGAGGGACACTCAGTACAGCTGGAGAAATTTGCATAGGTGTTTAAAAAGTATGGTAGCCTCAAGGGTTAATGCTAGATCAAGCCCTGATCCTCTCAGTGGGTTTCTCCAGGGATCTGGTGTCCTGAGTCCTGGGTGAGTGGCTGTACTGTTTTTTGCTGCTTCATATTTTTTACATGCCTGGGTGGTGCAAATGGTTAACATGCTTGGCTGCTAACCAAAAAGCTGGAGATTCAAGTCCACCCAGAAGTGATCTACTTCTGAAAAATAAGCCATTGAAAACGCTGGGGAGCACGATTCTATTCTCAAACACGTGGGGTCGCCATGAATCAGAATCAACTCGACAGCAACTGTTTTATTATTATTGTTTACTGGCCCTACTGAGTAGAAAAAATAATTCACTGAGGTAGCAAATGGGGAAACTGAGGCAGAACAGGAGGAGTTAAAAATGCATTCATTTCAATATGGGTGGGGAGTGTGTTTCTTAGCTCAAATAGATACATGAGACTATGTGGGCAGCTTCTGTCCAAAGGCGAGATAAGAGGGTAGAGGGGGACAGAAGCTGGCTGAACAGACATGGGAAGTACAGAGTGGAGAGGAGGAGTGTGTTGGCACATTGCAGGGAGAGCATCTAGGGTCAGATAACAATGTGTGTATAAGTTTTTGTATGAGAAACTGACTTGAACTGTAAACTTTGACTGAAAGCACAATAAAAAAAAAATTCATTTTTCCCCCGAATCTTTAATACTTTTTTTGCATCGAACTCTCCCTGTCAACATTTAAACTTAAGTTTCTAACATTAAAAAAAAGACAAACAAAAAAAATCGTCCCTAAATTTTATTTGTTAACAGTTAGTGCACTTGGCTGCTAACCAAAAGTTTGGAGGTTTGAATCCACCCAGAGGTACCTCGAAAGAAAGGCCTGGTGATCTACTTCTGAAAAATCAGCCCTTGAAAACCCTATGGAACGCAGTTCTACTCTGACACACTGGGGTCACCATGAGTTGGAGTCAACTCCACAGCAGCTGGTTTTACTGGTACCGCCATATTGCCCACCTCCCCTTCATGGCAGAATTTCTTGGAAGAGTTTTGTTTTTTCTTTTCCTATTTCTTCCTACTCATATCTCAACTCACTCCAATCTGCTGCTGCCACCCCATTCTACCTCCCCAAATCATGAACAAGCTCCCCCTAAGTTCATCATTTAGCTCCAAGTCACTAAATCCAATGACCCTGTGTTAGAGATGGAAAATATATATATATATATTCCTTTACTTTGGTTCAGAGGTGACATTATGACCTCCAATTTTAATAAGATTTGCTGAGTGATTTAAGCAACTTAAGCAGCTCCAGGGTAGAATGACCTATATATGGTATAACCAAATCCCCAACAAAACACACACACACACACACACAAAAATCAAATCCCCAAGAGAGAGGAAATTGAGATATCTTGTCTGGAAAGGGAGAGTTCTAGAATCTTGGGGGCACTACTGGTTTCTTCAAATCTCTAAAGTGCTGCCATATGGAAGAGAGAGATGTGTTTTGGGTGGCCCCCCAGCTAGGACCCAAAGAAGGGAGAGTTCCTCTTATTTGAAGAAATTTGCTAATGATCGGAGCTCTCTAAAGGAGAAGAGGGCTGCCCCAGGAGATAGTGAGCTCCCTATCGCTAGCAGTAGTCAAGCAGAGACTGTTCTGTCTGGAGTATTCAGAGAGTCTTGCGTTGAGTCGGAGGTGACACCAGAGACCTTCTGAGGCTGATTCCAAATATGAAACCACGTGATCAGTTACGAATACATCTCTAGAGGGGATTCTGCAGGCACCTGCTTCTACCGTTTTCCAGCTGTGCAGTCTTGTACAAGATAGCTCTCTGTGCCTCAGCTTCCTCATCTATAAACCAGAAAACCAAACCTGTTCCCATCAAGTCTGTTCTGACTCATAGCAACCCTATGTGTTACAGAGTAGAACTGCTCCATAAAGTTTTCTTGGCTGTAATCTTTACAGAAGCAGACCATCGGGCCTTTGTTTCACAGCGCCACTGGGTAGATTCGAACCACCAACCTTTAGGTTAGTTAAAAAAAAAAAAGGTTAGTAGTCGAGCGCAAATCATTTGTGCAACCCAGGACATTCACCTGTAAAAGGGGAATGGTATTTGTGCCTATCTCATAGGGTTGCTGTGAAAATTCAGGTGCAACAATGCATTATGAGGGCTCCGCACAGGGAGCAGGGCACATAGTAAGTGCTCAATAAATGCTTGTTATATTGGAAACCCTGGTGGCGTAGTGGTTAAGTGCAGTGACTGCTAACCAAGAGGTCAGCAGTTCGAATCCGCCAGGTGCTCCTTGGAAACTCAGTTGGGCAGTTCTACTCTGTCCTACAGGGTCACTGAGTCGGAATCGACTCAATGGCAATGGATTTGGTTTTTTGTTTTTGTTTTTTTTTTGGTATTATTTGTATTTAGTGCAAAGTCCTGATTTCCAAACATGTCTCATCACCTACTTTTGAATTTTAGTTGTGGTTTTCCTTGGTGGACACCAGCATCAACTTCTAGGAACTGGGCTCAAAGAGAGCATCGGGATGATGTTGGGGGAAACCACAGTTATTCTCACTGTGGGTGTCATGCTGTCTACGGCAGTTCCTGTTGGAGGGACACCTGGAGACTCAGAAAATAGTTCCTGTAGTATCACATGTTGTTGTTGTGGGCCATCAGATCAAGTTCGACTCATAACGACCCTATAGACAAAGTAGAACTGCCCCATAGAGTTTCCAAGGCTGTACTCTTTATGGAAGCAGACTACCAGATCTTTCTCCTGCAGGGTAGCTGGTGGATTTGAACCACCAACCTCTCGGTTAGCAGCCAATTGCTTAACCACTGTGACACCTAAATGAAAGTGACAAAGATTTGGTGGGCGTCCCTTCTTTTCCCACCCCTCTGATGCTTAGGTCAGCTACGCAAAGGCGTCCCCCTGAATAGAATCCTGTGACAGTTTTCTCATGGAAGTCTTGTTGTTGTTAGGTACTGTGGAGTCATAGGACAGAGCAGAACTGCTCCATAGGGTTTCCAAGGAGCGGCTGGTGGGTTTGAACTGCCGACCTTTTGGTTGGCAGCCAAGCTCTTAACCACTACGCCACTAGGGCTCCGTGGAAGTCTTAATCACCAGGAAAAGAAATCACTAGCTTTGGCTTTTGTTGAATGTGACTTCTGAGCAGGCATGGACTCCCAGGTGCTTACACTTGTTATTTCATATTAACAATTCTGAGAGGTAAGTTCATTCTCCAGTTCACGAATAAGAGAAGTAGGCCTCAGAGAGGTTAAATAACTTTTACAAGGTCACACAGCTGGTTAGTGGTGAAGCCAGAGTCCTAAACATTCCAAATTCTTGCTCTTCAGTGCACTATTGACCATAACCTCTGGCAAAATCCTGAAATTAATTAAAGACACTTATATTTAATTAAATGGCTCCCAAGGATAGAACTCCTTTAAAAAATGTATTCCTGAGGTTAGGACTTCTAGATTGTCACTTTGTGAAGAGTTTTTGAAGGGCAGGGTGTGGGTGGGGGATTTGGGGGAACTGGGGCCACCCCACCCACCCTCAACACACAGCTGATTTCTCTTCATGCCCACGTCTTTGTGCCTTTCTGCAGGTGTGGGTAGATGCTGGAACGCAGATCTTTTTCTCCTATGCCATCTGCCTGGGCTGTCTGACTGCTCTGGGAAGTTATAACAATTATAACAACAACTGCTACAGGTGAGCATCTCCCCAACCCTGCCTGCTCTACACCAAACCCCACGAGCCTGCCCTGCTGCCAGGCTCATTCACAAAACCATATGCCTGTCTTTCTGGGTCAGGAGCAGAAAAACAGGCTCTTTGTTGGCCTCTCCCTGCCCAGGGTCAAAAAAAGTGGGCCACAGAGGAGCTAGAAAAAGGACAAAAGTAACAGAGTGCTCTCCAGGTTGCAAAGCCAGTCCACACCTGTAATCTCATTTTAGCTTCAGTCCACCCTATAATGCAAAGATATATCTTCAATTCATTTAAGGGATGAGAAAACAGGAGCCCAGGGCAGGTAAGGGACTTGCTGAAGGTCACACAGCTAAGGCAAAGCCAGGGCTGGAACCCAGGTCTCCTGACACCAAGGGCCTTGTTTTTCTGCCCTCTGTCTGGAAAGGTGCTCCCTGCCACTGGTCACTTGACTCTAGGATCCTCCCCTGTCCCACCCTGGAGTGTCCAGTGCTCTGCCTTGCCCCTCGTCCTGACTGGCCTCTCTCCCTGACCTCTCGCAGCTAACCATACCCAGAGCTGGGGGTGCAACTGAGGCTGTCTGACCTTTGGCTGCCTGGCTTCTCATCCCTGCCATCTACCTTCTGCAGTGAGGCTGCGACCACGGAGGGCAAGGTACACAGCCACTCAGCAGAGCCTGGCGGAAGTGAGCCTTGCACCCTAGTCTCCCTGAGACACTGGTCTGTTGGCTGAGGTCTCTCACTCCTGAGCTCAGTGGCTGTGCACAGCAGGGAATCTTTCATGGATGGATAGACTGCTCATCCCTCCTTTGAGCCCACGAGCTTCTTATTCAGGAATAAGATTATGGAACAGAGACGCCATCCCTGATTGCAGATTAGTTGAGAAAGGAAGGGCTTTTCAACAAATGCTTCTGAGATAGAGTAAGAATTTGCGGAAATTAACAAAGTTAGATTCTCATAAAAAGCAAAAACCAAACCTGTTGCCGTTGAGTTGATCCTGACTCATGGCGACCTCATGTATTGTAGAGCAGAACTGACCTCCATAGGGTTTTTTCTTGGCTGCGATCTTTACAGAAGCAGGCTGCTGTGCCTTTCTTCTGAGGAATCACTAGATGGGTTCGAACTGCCAATCTTTTGGTTAGTAAATGAGCGTAAACCGTTTGTACCACACCAGGACCTTAGATTCTCATAGCTTGTTCTGTATGTTCCCCCTAATAAGTGTCAGATTGATTAAAGAGTTAAATATTTTTAAAAAATAAAACCATCTTAAAACTAGGAATAAAGTATTCACTTCTGAATGGAAAGAATGTAGAAAACATCAAAACAAAGAAATCACAAAGGAAGAAAGTGACAGATTGGCTCACATGAAAATCTAGAACTTACAAAATTTCTAGAAAGAGACACAGAAAGCTATTAAAAATAGCCACTTCTCGAGAGTGGGACAGAGAAGTAAAATGTGGAGAGATGAGCTTTCCCGTCTTCTGTCCTCCTCTGCGGTATAAGTGAGTGCTTATTTTGCTTTATTCTGAGCATATGTTGGTTTTATAATGAAAAATAAAGTTATCAAATACCAGCTATATATTTTTCTGTATCATATCTTCCAAATGAAATATGAAAATTATCTGCACAGGTAAAGTCATACTAGCAACACGCAGGTGTCCCTGGGTGGTGTAAACAGTTAGGTGCTCAACTACTAATCGACAGGTTGGCAGTTCGAACCCACCCAGAGGCACCTTGGAAGAAAGGTCCTGGCACTCTGTTTCTGAAAGGTCACGGCAATTGAAAAACCTAAGGAACAGTTCTACTCTGGAACACATGGGGTCGCCATGAGTTGAAATCAACTCCACAGTAACTGGTTTGGTTTTTGGTTTAGCAACATGCAGTATGATACTCAAAGGGTTTGTATCTACGGCTGGTAGAGAACGCAAGCAGATCAACGCACCAGTAGAAAAATGAACAGCACACTCTTAAGAGAGTGAGAGTTTTTCCCAGCTAGCCAACTGGCCGTGGTCTGAGCGCTAACCCTATCTGACGTGGGTGAGGGTGCCATGAGAGAATCATTTCACACTCTGCTGGTGGGACAGTCGTTTGGAACAAGCTTTGGGGTTACTGTGTGGCTCCAATGGGACTGTGTATCTGAAAGAACTTTTATAAATGATGAAGTTTTCCCACATTATACCATTATATTAGAGATAGGAATATTGAGGCACGTGGAGGTCACGTAGCTTGTCCCCAGTTCCTGAGCGAGTAAGTGGCAGAGTCTAGACTCTGACTGAAGTCTCTAAAGCTCCAGCCAAGGGCTCCTGCTGAAAGCTGCCTAGTGATCACTGTATTAACTCATCTGTTGAGTCATCAGCGTTTATTGTGTGTCCGCTGAGTGCATGACACGGGGGTTGATGCCACAGGAGGTACAAGAATTGCATAGCTCCAGGCTATACAGTTTGTAACTTGGGGAAACTGAGGCAGAGGGGAAGTTAAAGTGGGCAGGAAGTTAAAGAAAATCTATTGCAGAATCCATAGGTGCCATTAGGTAACCAGTTCTGTTGTCCCAGGAGATCTTTGGGCAGAGAGGTGAATAGGGGGTGGCTGGGCAAAGGGTTGCTGGAAGGGCCGAAGATGAGACCAGGTTACCCATAAGTATAATCCTTTGTACCTTCAGGATTTCACAGGTGGAGCTTGGGCTGGGGGATGAGAGTTAAAGCGCTTTGTCAGTCCCAATGCAAAAGGATCCCCCGGACAGGAGGAGAAAGGCGCCCTGGATGGGAGAACAGCGCAAGCAGGGACTTGGGGTCTGGACTAAGCGAGGCCCACTTGGGATGTTGGAGAGGCATGCTGTCTGTGCTCAGTCCTCAGCAGCACGTTTGAAGTGTGCATTCAGCGCGCATCCCTCTGTGCCGGGCACTGTGCCAGGCACTGTAGAAATGACTTTGTCACTGTTCACGCCCTCTAGTGAGGCTGTCAGCTCTGTGAGGACAGGGGCTGCATTTTCTTGTATACCACTGTATCCCTGGTGCCTAGCAGAGTGCTGGCTTGTGTGTATGGAAGTAAAGGAAGGACCCACACCGTTATATAAAGGAGGAAACTGAGGCTGGTGGAGGCTAAGTCATGTACCCACATTCACATTGCTAGTGATGGAACGTGGCTTTGAACCAAGTCTTTCTGGCTCCTGCATCCCTATCCCGCACATCCAGGGATGGCCACTGCTTTCCCAACTACTGGAGTCAGACTGTCTACTTGCCAAGCTGTGGTCTTTGTTACAAGGGCAGCTTTCTTCCCTACTGAGCCCATGGGTGATACATGTTGGCCGTCTTGGATCCCTTCTGCTTCCCCATCCAATGGGCAGAATGTTTTTCCCTTCCATCAGCAGAAGCAAATCCAATCCCCTAGATGACATTGCAGAATAAGAAGGCTCATTTTCTTCCCTTTCCAAATTGTTCTGCAAGTGGGTCTTCCCAACTCAAGCGGAGTAAATTAGTACCCTCTCTTCTGACAGCATAATAGCTTCTAGAGGTCTTAAGAGCCCAGCTCAGCTCCTGCTGACTTCAAAGTGCTGGTTACATAAGGCTTTCACCTAGACGGTGGGGGTGGGAAGCAGAGGGCTGGAGTGAAGTAAACCAGACCGGGAAAATCCTGACTTGAGAACACATACTACTGAGCACTGTCTACTTGAAGGTTTGGGTGTTGCAGGGGGTGAGGCGTCCCTGGTCTGTTCTAGGCTAGAAGGGACCTCAGAGCCCCTCTAGAGCATCTCTGTCCCTCTGTCCGGTGGTGTGAGGAGATCCTTTGTGAGCCTCCAAGGGGAAGATGGGGATGTTATAAGAGGGACATTTGGTTCTCAACACCCTCATGGGTTTGGAAGTCTCTGTTCTTAGTATCATTTTGGTTTAGCTCCTAGAAAGAGCAGAGCCTTTGGTGTTTGAGACAACTGGATTCATGTCATGACCCCACCTTGAGTGTGTGACTTCCCTCACTGAGCCACAGGATTAAATCAGTGTACCAATAATAACAACAACAACAACAGCAACAGGGTCTAACACATTGCAGGTAATTAAAAAACAGTACAGGGGAATTCCAAACTGTAGAAGATATGGAAAAAATGCTTTCCTCAACCAGTACCACGCATTTCCCACTGTTTCATAAGTCAAGGCAATTTCGCCTCAGGAAACAGAGGAGGTAAGTCAGGCCAGCAGATAAAGTCCTTGGGTCCTCAGCCCAGCAAATGTTCACAGTCCACAATTCTTTAAAGGGATCTCTATCAGTCAGCTAAGGAGCCCTGGTGGTACAGTGGTTAAGCACTTGGCTGCTAATTGAAAGATTGGTGGTTCAAACCTACCAGCTGCCCCATAGGAGAAAGATGTGGTAGTCTGCTTCTATAAAAATTTATATCCTTGGAAACTCTATGGGGCAGGGGTTCTCTGTCTTATGGGATTGCTATAGTTAGTGTTGACTTGACAGCAATGGGTTCAGTTTTTGGTGTATCAGTCAGCTACTGCCACAATTATGCTGTGTAACAAATGTCCCCCAAACTCAATGGTTTACCACAAAAAACTGCTTTCTGCAGTGTAATGAATTACTTAATATGGCCTTTCTAGCCATGGTCTTGTAACTCCTACCCAAGTGATCGGGCAGGACTGTGTGATAGGGTAATTGTGGCCCAACAAAGGAATTGGTCAGTTTTGCCATCCCACTGGGTTTGAAATGAGTTGATGGCGTAGTGGTTAAGTGCTATGACTGTTAACCTAAAGGTTGGCAGTTCGAATCTACAAGGTGCTCCTTGGAAACCCCTGTGGGGCAGTTCTACTCTGTCCTGTAGGGTCACTATGAATCAGAATTGACTCGACAGTAATGAGTTTTCGGTTTAGAGGTGGGAGAGAGAAGATACTGCCACCACCAAGGAAGAACAGCCAGGAGCTAACATGTCCTCTGGACCCAGGATCCCTGCACTGAGAAGCTCCTAGATCCAAGAGACAGAGAGCTCGAGAAGCAGCAGCAGAGACCCAGCAGCAGGAGACTGCACGGTGGGCTTCGTAGCCCATGGAGAGAGAAAGCTGAGTGCCTTTGGACAGAGACTTAGGGCCAGGGAGAGGTGTGCCTGACAGCACAGCTTGGAATAGGCTATCCTGATGGAAGAACTGTATACTTGAGTGTTCCTGAACCTGAGTTGTAACCTGTTATTTCCCTAATAATCCCCATAATCATGAGTATTGTCTGTGAGTTCTGTAGGGCCGTTGCAATGAATTATCGAACCCAGCAGAAAAGTAGAGAGTGCCATGGGAGGGACGACTGGTGTTAGAACTGGTAAAGATGGCGGAGAACGGAGGCAAGTCTGATCTCCGCCTCATGGAAATCAGCCTCGGGCTGTTGGTCTTGATTCTCCTTTCCCCTTGTGAAGTTAGAGGAGGTTGGATACTGCCTCCATGTCATTTTTTACATTTTCATTGCTCACAAGTCTGCTGGTTGGCTGGAGACACTTTGGGCTAGGGGGCCTGGCTCCGGGGTCCAGGGCAGGATTTATTCTGCTCTACATGTTTTCATCCTGGAGTCTAGGCTGCAGGGACAGCAGCTCCCAGGGACAGGTTCTTGTCGTGGCAAATCACGAAAGCGATAAGGGACAAGTTCAATCACGCACGCAAACACGTCTCAAGCCTCTGTTTCCACCTCATCTGCTAACATCCCATTGACCAAAGCAAGTCCCATAGCTAAATCCAAAGTCACTGGGGCAGGGTAATGGGGGGAGGTACTTCATCCCCCCCAAGAAGGTAGGGGGAGTGACTACCCCCTGAAAAACAATCTGTCACAAGGCCCAAGAGACCCTCTTATCTAAGCGCCCCATTTTATACATGGTGAGGCCAAGCCCAAGGGGAGATCATACAGGGAGAATTCGAACCCAAGAATCCTGACCCCAGCCTAATGCTCTCTCCACTATGCCTTTGATTCCTAGGGTCATTGTAGGGCAACAGTGTGTTCCAGTCACCAAAAACATAAGTGCAACCTTTGGTTGCATTACAAAGAGTACGGTGTCAGGATAAAGGAGGTGAGAGTCCTGGTCTATTCTAGAGTATAGCACTTAGTCCTGGTTGTGACATCTGAAGCGAGGCCTTGACAAACGAGTGTATTACAGATCATGAGCAGGATGGAGAATTAGTAAGGGAACTGGGGCATTTAATAGAGAGAAAAAAAAAACGGGGATATAGGGCCACTATCTTCAATCTCCCAATGCCAAAGGCTTTGGAGGATAGAACTAAGACCTATTGCGGAAGGCAGATTTGGGTTGAGTACAAGGTAAGGAGGTTCTTAGCAGTCTAAGCGGTTCAAGCTGTCCAACCAGGAGAAAGCACCAAGAATGAGGCGTACCTTCTTTTCTCTAGGTTCCAGATTAAGTCAGACTAGGAAGAAAGGCCTGGTAATCTACTTCCAAAAATCAGCCAGTGAAAACCCTGTGGATCACAGCAGTCTAATCAGTAACCCCTCATGGATATGGCACAAGATTGGGCAATGTTTTGTTCCGTTGTCCCTGGGCAAGGGTGACTGGACAACAGCTAACGACAACAAACAGGTACCCTATCTTAACTCCTAAGTCCATGTTCTGCAGTGGCTGAGACCTAAGAGGCTGACTTTATGACTTGGCGGCTTGAGTTTGCGTTGCATGTAGGAGGAAGGGCCAGGACTGAGGGTGCCATCATCATCTTGATAGAGTCCCCTCATCTGTCATCTGGTTTCTCCTTGGTCTGGACCCGTTTCCTTCATGGCTCTATGCTGGTGAACCCTTCCTAAGAGCCAGTGACAGTCACTATACTGATAAATCCCTCCATGAGGGGGTCAGGCCCTTGATGGGCCTTGTTCCCATGCAGAGGAGAGCAGCCAGGTCTGCGAGAGGCTATTCCAGTGAAATAGCTGGGCCAGGTGGGTACCGCCATAAAGCCTGACTTCCCCAAGGCTGCTGGGAGCTCCAGGTATGTCTTAGTTTCCTCATGATGCCATAACAAAAAATACCACAAGTGGTTGACTTTAAATAACAGGAATTTTTTTCTCACAGTTTTGGAGGTTAGAAGGCCAAATCAGGGCATCAGCTCCAGGAGAGGGTCCTTTGTTGCTGGTAGCCCTGTACATTCCTTGGCATCCCTTGGGTTGTAGAGGGATCTTCACATGGTGTCTGTCTTCGCCTGTGTGTGTCTGTGTCTATTCTGGCCCTTTTATAACTCCAAAGTGATTAGATTTAGGACCCACCCTATTCTAGTGTGATCTTGTTAATGTAACAAAAGAAACCCCGTATTTCCCAATAAGATCATATATACAGGTACAGGGAAGACCACTCAACATAATGTGGGGGGAACACCATTCAATCCATAGCACGGTGATACCCACAGGCACCCCCCCTCCCCCCAGTTGAGAAGCCACCATTTCTTACACAGAGGCTTCTCCTGCCCTTCTTTGCTCTGATCTCCCGGGATTACAATCCTGTCTTACTTTCCCTGGTTTTCTCTCCTACCAGGGATTTAGGGGACTGTTGGTTTGTCTCTGTATTCTCGCCTAGTTCTGCATTTTTCCACTCCAGCTTCCCTTCCTTCCCACCCCCATTCTATGCTTTTGATCTGTGACCTTCTTATCTTCTGGAATTGCAGGAGAATCTGCGACTGTGGGCCAGCCACCTGGCCTCACTCAACCTCAAGCCTCATTAGGAAGCTAGGGCTGTCCATATCCACACGCTCTGCCCACCCCACAGGGCAGCTGGGATGCCCGGGTTGGGTGTGTGAGCCGCACACTGCTCTGCCCTGCTCTGACCTGGGGCCCTCTCGCTGCTAACCCACAGGGACTGCGTCATGCTCTGTTGCCTGAACAGCGGTACCAGCTTCGTGGCCGGGTTTGCCATCTTTTCAGTCCTGGGCTTCATGGCGTACGAACAGGGGGTCCCCATTGCTGAGGTTGCGGAGTCAGGTAAGTTTGCCAAGGATGGGGACATGAAAGGCCAGGGAAGGTTGTGGGGGAGGCCTTGAGGATGATTATAATGAAAATAAGACCCCCTCAACTTCTGGGTTTATGTCTCAGAAAGTAGCCCCACCATCCATTCACAAACCAGGACCCTGGGAATTACCTGGGAGGGAAACCTTGATATCGCCCGTCTTGGTCATCTAGTGCTGTTATAACAGAAATACCCACAAGTGGACGGCTTTAACAAAGAGAAATTTATTCTTTCACAGTCTAGTAGGCTACAAGTTCAAATTCAGGGCGCTAGCTCCAGGGGAAGGCTTTCTCTGTCTGTCAGTTCTGGAGAAAGGTCTTTGTCATCAATCTTCCCCTGGTTGAGGAGTTTCTCAGTGCAGGGACCCAGGTCCAAGGAACGCGCTTTGCACTTTCTTGGTGATGTAAGGTCCCCATGTCTCTCTGCTCGCTTCTCTCTTTTAGATCTCAGAAGAGATTGGCTTAAGACACAATCTAATCTTGTAGATCTCATCAACATAACTGCAGCTAATCTATCCCATTAATATCATAGTGATAGAATTTACAACATGAAGGAAAATCACATCAGATGACAAAATGGTGGGCAGTCCCACAATATTGGGAATCGTGGCTTTGCCACGTTGATACACATATTTTGGGGGGACACAGATCAATCTATGATACCTCACCATTCCTGAATCTAAGGCATCCCCAACTTCCATAGATTCAGTCTCCCTGTGATCACACCACTTCCCTCCAGCTCCTCTGTCTCCCCCAGTCCAGAGCACCATCGCTTCCCTGGTGACTGTAGGAACCTTGCACTTGCCTCTCTGCACGGCCCCTGAAGCCTGCATTATCCACCTTCTGCAGCCTCACCAGCCGCCTCACCCACCTTGTTCCCCTACACTCACTCAGTGCTCTGCTTTCACTTCTCGGATATAACATACTCCCTCCCACCACAGGGCCTTTGCATATGCTGTTCACTCTGCTTGGAGAGTCTCTCCCTCTCCCTGGCCTGGAGTCACCATGCATGTGGCAACCTTAAATGCAGACTGACGTGTGTTTGTATCAAACACATCAAAGGTGTGGTTATCATTGCTGAGGTAACTGTGCAAAATAGTGAATAACTCTTACCTTGCTTTACATGTACTTGAATTCTGGGAAAGTTCAGAATATATTAAAAAGTTAAAAAAAAGAAAATATTTTTACACATTTAAAAAAAAAAAAAAACATTAAGCAGAGTTATATTCTAAACCAAAAAAACAAAAAAACCAAACCCAGTGCCGTCGAGTCGATTCCGACTCATAGCGACCGTACAGACAGAGTAGAACTGCCCCTTAGAGTTTCCACGGAGCACCTGGCGAATTCGAACTGCCGACCCTTTGATTAGCAGCTGTAGCACTTAACCACTACGCCGCCAGGGTTTCTGAGTTATATTCTAGGCTCAGATAATTATAAATACCATTTTTATATAAATATATAAATTTTTAACCTACGAAAATGTCTGGTGGAACAGTTTGTCAAGAGAAATAGGAGGAGGCAGCCCTCCCGTCTCCACTTACTCAGTGCTAGTGGTGTCTCCCATTCATTGTGACAACCTCAAACACCCCTGGGGCTACACTGCCCCCAGTGAGAATCCTGATCTGGGGTGTGACTGTTAGCCCAGCGTTCACAGCGAGGGCGGCACCTCTCTCACCACTGAACTGGCCTGGGCAGTAGGTACGGACATTGAAACAGCAAAATGGCTACCAAGCTCCGCTCTGTCCATACCAGGGTCCGCCTTCCTCATGACTGTGTACAATCAGAGGTAGAGATAGAAACACTAGCAATAGGAAACTTTAGTACACCATTCTCAGTGCAAAGCAGAACACATGGATAAAAATGAGTAAGAAGATAGATGATCTAAACAACATAACCAGTGGGATAGATCTTATGAGTATGTATAGATATTCTTATAACAGAGAATAAGCATTCTTCTCAGCTATCTACAGCATGTTCATACACACACAGTGACATATTAAGTGACAAAGCATCACCAAGACTATCGCCTGAGATACCTTTTTAACCTGGAAGTGAAGCCACTCCCAGAGGTCACCTTTCAGCCAAATAATAAATTATCTCATAAAATAAACAATAACATCTGTGAGGCATGTGCTCCTTTAAACAATCAACTATACGAATGGTCAACATTTACACAAAAGCAAAGATGAGAAGACAATGAGAGGCAGGGAAGCTGGATGGATGGAAACGGGGCAGGCAGAATGGAAGTGGTGAGAGCTGCCACATTACAGGGATTGTAGACCAATGTCACAAATCAAATTGTATATGAATTGTTGAATGAGAATCTAATTTGCTGTGTAAACTTTCACCTAAAATGCAATAAAAAAAAAAAATCAGTTATTTCCACAGAATAGAAATATTACAGACAGTACTCTTGGATCACAACGCAATAAAACTAGAAATTTCTAGTAAAACAAAAAATAGGTCATTCCACCTGGAGACAAAGAGTGGGGAAAAAACTCAGCTAAAAGTAGAAATACAAACTGAAATTATAGACTTTGATAAAAATAATGAAAATTGAAAACACTACATATCAGGATCTATGGAATGTTTTTGAAGCTGTGAGTTGAGAAAAACTCGCCGCGCTAAACACTTCTATCAGTATAAATGAAATAATGAACATAAATTTCTAACTCAAAAAACTAGGAAAACAACAACATAAAGCAACAGAAAGCACAAGGAAGAAAAAAGATAATGGCAGAAATAAACGAGGCAGAGAATGGAGGTAGAGCACTTGATTGTGCTCAAGCAGAGCCTGTACAATATCGTTAATGTCACACATAAGTAAAATTTTGCTGAAGATCATTCAAAAGTGGTTGCAGCAGTATATCGACCAGGAACTTCCAGAAATTTAAGCCGGATTCAGAAGAGGACGTGGAACGACGGATATCATTGCTGATGTCAGTCAGATGGATCTTAGCTGATAGCAGAGAATATCAGAAAGATGTTTATCTGGGTTTTATTGACTGTGCAAAGGCATTCAACTGTGTGGATCACAACAAATTGGAATAATATTGCGAAGAATGGGAATTCGAAAACACTTGTGCTCATGTGGAACCTGTCCATAGACCAAGAAGCAGTCGTTCAGTCAGAACAAGGGGATACTGCACGGTTTAAAGTCAGAAAAGGTATGTGTCATGGTTGTATCCTTTCACCTTACTTACTCAGTCTGTATGATGAGCAAATAATCTGAGAAGCTGAACACATATGAAGGAGAACACAGCATTAGGATTGGAGGAAGGCTCATTAACAATATGCGAATGGTACAACCTTGCTTGCAATATGCGGATGATACAACCTTGATTGCTGAAAGCATAGAGGACTTGAAACACAATGAAGATGAAGACTACAGCCTTCAGTATGGATTACACCTCAACATAAAACAAAAATCCTCACAACTGGACCAATAAGCAACAGCATGATAAAGGCAGAAAAGATTGAATTTGTCAAGGATTTCATTTTACTGGGGTTCAAATCAACACCCATGGAAGCAGCAGTTCAGAGATTAAATGACTGCAAAAGTCCTCTTTAAAATGTTAAAAAGCAAAGATGTCACTTTGTGGACTAAGGTGCGCCTGACCCAAGGCATGGTGTTTTCAGTCGCCTCATATGCATGTGAAAGCTGGACAATGAATAAGAAAGACAGAAGAAGAATTGATGTTTCTGAATTAGGGTGTTGGCGAAGAATATTGAATATACCATGGACTGCCAGAAGAATCAACAAATCTGTCTTGGAAAAAGTACAACTGGATTGTTCCTTAGAAGCAAGAATGACAAGATTTCGTCTCATGTACTTTGGACATGTTATCAGAAGGGACCAGACCCTGGAGAAGGACATTATGCTTGGTAAAGTAGAGAGTCAGGGAAAAAGATGAAGACCCTCAACAAGATGCATTGACACAGTGGCTACAACAATGGGCTCAAACATAGCAATGATTGTGAGAACGACGCAGGACCAGGCAGTGTTTTGTTCTGTTGTACACAGGGCTGCTATGAACAGAATCAACTCTACTGCACTTAACAAAAACAACAGAGAATAGAGAAACAGTGAATCTAATTAATATATCAAAATCTTGGGATTTCTAAGTTAAAATAGATAAGCAGCTAGATAACCTAACGGAGAAAAAAAGGATGTCTGGAATGAGCAAATCCATAGAGACAGAAAGCAGATTAGTGGTTGCCAGGGAATTGGGAGGGGCACAGAATGGGGAGAAATTACTTAATGGGCGTGGGGCAATGCAAAAATTTTGAAAATAGAGAGAGGTGGTGGTTGCACAACAGTGTGAACGCACTAAATACCACTGAGTTATACACTTTAAAATCATGTGTTATGTGAATTTCAACTCAAAAGGGCAAAAACTCACAATAAGAAATGACAAAGTACAATGGCCAAAAGGTGAAAACAGCCCAGTTGTCCATCAGTGGATGAATGGATAAACTAAAGTGTAGTCTCTCCATACAATATGGTTGAATATTATTCAACTATAAAAAGGAATGAAGTACAGTTGGCCCTCCATATCCACAGGTTCCTAACTTGCAGATTCAATCAACCTCAGATTGAAAACTTAAAAAAAAGAAAAGAAAGTTCCAAAAAGCAAAACTTGAATTTGCCATGCGTTGAGCACTGCGCTGAATCCACATGAATAAAATGATGTGTGGGCGTACCCTGCTGTAGCCTCCCACCATTTCACAGACCTTCAGTCTCTTTCAGCGCTTGTTTGAGCATTGTTTGCCTTGTGTCTTGTTCTTTCACTACTTATATTGTGGGCACCCTTTGTTTCTGTGAAAAAAGAAAAAATGGCTCGAAAAAAACAATGGGGTGGTCAAAGCAGTCCCTCAAAGGCTAAGTGTGAGGAGGTTGAGGAGAGCGAGAGGAAGGACTTTCAGGCTAGTAAGGGATGTTTGACTAGCCACATATATATAACACTCAAGAATCTCAAGACTTTCAAGATCACTGGAGAATTGGCATTAGCTGATGCCCAGGCAGCGTCAGCATTCCCAGAAGAGTTCAAGAAACTCATAGAAGAGAAAGGCTACCTTCCAGAGCAAGTCTTCAATTGTGATGAAGCAACTATCCACATGGCATTCACATTGTATTACGTATTATAAGTCGCCTAGAGATGATTTAAGTATACAGGAGGATATGCATGGGTTATATACAAATACTACACCATTTTATATAAGGGACTTGAGAATCCGTGGATTTTGGTATTCGCAGGGGGACCTGGAACAGTCCGCCATGGTTACTGAGGGACGACTGTACTAATACAGGCTATGATATGGACGAACCTCAAAAACATACTGAGTGAAAGAAGCCAGACACACAAGGTCCCACATTGCATGATTCCATTTATAGAAATTATCCAGAATAGGTAAATCCGTAAAGACAGCAGATTGGTGGTTGCCAGGAACTAAGGAGTGAGTAGTAGGTAGTGACTGCTTAACGGGTGTGGGGTTTCCTTTTAGGATGACGAACTGTTTTGAAACTAGGTAGAGGGGGTGGTTGTACAACATTGTGAATGTACTAAATGCCACTGAACTGTTCACTGTAAAATGGTTAATTTTATGTTATGTGAATTTCACCTCAACCCAAAAAAAGAAAGAGAAGAAATGACAAGGGGGAAATAACTATTGAAGCAAAAGAAACTTTTTAAAAATGGTAAGAGGCTGTTTTGCAGACCTTTATGCACATAAATTTAAAATGAATATTTTCCTAGGAAAATGCAGGTTACCAAAATTGACCACTGTTGATTTAGAAATAGAGAAAGTTATTGAAGAACTACTCCACAAAAAAAGCACCATGCCCAGATGACTTCACAGGGGAATTCTATCAAACTTTCAAAGACCAGAGAGGCTCAGTGCACGATTAATCATTCTAAAGCTTTGAAAAGGAATAAAAACCTCCTAACTCCTAACTTATGAAGCATGTATGACATTGATACCTAAATCAGTATCCAATAAAGACAATACAAAGAAAACTACAGACCAGTATCACTCATGAATAACAATACAAAAATACTGAATATTATCAGACAGACTCTAACACCACATTAAGAAGGTAACACACCATGATCAAGTGGGATTTATTTCAGGAAACAATGCAAGGTTGGTTCAATATTAAGAAATCTACTAATACTATATACTATATGAATAGATCTAAGGAAAAAGTCCTTATCTCCATAGGTGCTGAAAAAGCCTTTAACAAAATTCAACACCCATTCGTGATTAAAAAGAAAACACTCAACAAAATAGAAATCAAGAGATATTTTTAACATGTTCTCACACACACACACACACTGTAGTCTTAAAGCCAGTATTTTACTTAATGGGAAAATGCTAGAGGCATTCTCATGAGATTAGGAACAAGGTAAGGATGCCTACTATCTCCACTACCATTCAATATTCTGCCGGAAGTATTAACCAATGGCAATTAGAAAAAAACCTAGAGGCATAAGAATGGATAAAGAAAAGTACACCTATCTCTATTTGCAAATCATATGATAGTATACCTGCAAAAACCCCAGAGATAGAAGGGTAAACCTACCCCAAACAATAAAAGAATTCAGTAAAGTAACAAGATATAAAATTAAGATACAAAAATCTATAGCCTTCATGTCCACAAATAGGAAACAGGGGGGATAATAGTAGTGAAAATCCCATTTTACAATAGCAACAGAGAAGATGAATTACTAAGGAATGAATTTAACAAGAAATTTGTAAAACCTATGTAAGCAAAATATTAAAACACTCTTGAAAGACACAAAAGTAGACTCGAACAAATAGAAACACGTCTCTGTTCTTATATAAAATAACGCAACATTGTAAAGATCATTCTTTCCAAGATTCTTCATGAATGCAATGCAATACCAATAAAAATAGATAGCTGCCATCAAGTCAGTTCCAACTCATAGCAGCCTTAGGTACGACAGAACAAAATGTCACCCCGTTCTACATCATCCTCACACCTGCCAGTATGTTCAAGTCCATTGTTGGGGCTTTTGTGCCAGTCTGTCTCACCAAAGGTCTCCCTCCCCTTGTTGGTCCTCTGCTTCACCAAACATTATGTCTTCCCTCTAGCAATTGATTCCTCCTGATGACTTGTGCAAAGCAAGCAAATCCGGCAGCGTGCTGCTGTGATCCGTAAGGTTTTCATTTTCTAATTTTCAGAAGTAGATTTCCAGGCTTTCCTAGTCTCTTTTTTTTTTTTTTTAGTCTGGAAGCGCCACTGAAACCTGTCCACCATAGGTGACCCTGCTGGTATTTACAATACTGGTTGCATAGCTTCCAGCATCACAGAAACGTACAAGCCACCACAGTACGACAAACTGACAGATGAGTGGTAGACTGATACAGATATACCAACTGGCTATTTTATGGAGCTAGGCAAATTCATACTGTAGTTTATATGGAAAAATAAGCATGCAAAAATAGCCAGGTAAACACTGAAAAATGAAAGCTACAGGGGAAAAACTAGCCTTACCAGACATTAAAATGTACTTTATATAAAAAGAGCCTTTATAATAAAACAGCGTGCATAAATAGCCAAATAAACCAGTGGGATCAAATAGAAAGTCCATAAATAGACCCGTGTATATATGGAAATTTAGTATATGATAAAAGTGACATTTGAAATCATGTGGTGAAGATGGACTTTTTAAGAATCAGTGCTGGAATAACTGGGTAGCCACTTGGAAAGAGACAAAATTAGATTTTTACTTCCTATCATACACAAGAATAAACTCCAAATGAATCGAGAATTAAGTATAAAAAGCTGAAACCATGTCAGTGCTAGAAGAAACCATGGATTAATTCCTCTTTACCTCGGTGTCAGAAATGGCATTCTAACTCTGATTCAAAACTATAAATATAAAAAAAATCGATAAATTCAACTCATAAAAATAAACTGCATGGCAAAAAAAAAAATTACCATAAACAAAGACTTCTAACAACCTGGAAGAAAATATTTGCCATACATACCACAGAGAACAGTCTAATATCCCTAATATATAAAGAACTCTTAAAAAACTGAGGGACACAGGACCAAAAACCCATTGGAAAAATGTAAAAAGATACTAACAATTTACAAAAGAAGGTATGAAAATGGCCCTCAGACATATAAAAGAATATTCAGACTCACTCATAACTAGAGAAATGCAAATAAAAACGACCCTGAGATACCATTTCTCACCTATCAGACTAGCAAACATTAAAAGTATAACACCACATTCCGTTGATAAGGCGGTCTCATACATTGCTGGTGGAAGGCAAACAGGTTACAAGGAGCTGGGGGAAATTTGGCTGTACCTAGCAAAACAACATATGCACTTATTTTTTGATCCAGTAACCCCACTTCTAGGAATCTACCAGGACATACATCTCCAGCAATATTAAAAGGCTATTCATTGCAGCATTGTTTGCATTGGAAAATATTGGAAACAACCTAAATTCCCACACGTAGGAGAGCGGTTGAATAAACTGTGGTATATCTACCCAGTGGAATACCATGCAGCTATAAAAATAAACAATTTCGAGGATATGCTGTTAAATAAAAAAGCAAGTATTTATAGCATGTTATCCATCATGTGATAAAGAAGAAGATATAAGAAAATAATTCTGCTCATTTGTGCAAAAGAAATACAGAAAGGATATACTAAAAACTAAAACGATTAGTTATCTATAGGGTATGGTTGGAAAAGGGTTGGAAAGAAAGGAGGAATGGGAATGAATTAGTACGGATGAGAATAAAGTCACACTTCTTAAATTATCATTTTTATTAGCTCTGACTTTTAGAACCTTGGTAATGTTTCATGTAACTAGTTGTTATTGAGTTGATTCATATTCATGGCAACCCCATGTGTGTCAGAGCACAGCTGTGCTCCACAGGGTTTTCAATGGCAGGTTTTTCAGGAGTAGATTGCCAGGCTTTTCTCCTGAGGCATCTCTGAGTAGACTCAAAATTCTGACTTTTCAGTTAGCAGCTGAGCATGTTAACTGCTTGCACCACTCAGAGACTCAGGTACTTCCTTCCCCTGAAATAAATAATGATTATTTGTGGGTAGAACCCAAAATGGAGTACAAACAGTAACAACTGAACATAGCCGTAGTACTGTATGGGGGTTCACATGCATATATTTCCTAGGTCTGTATGCTGAGAGGACCTAGAAGCAATGACTTCCCGGCAGTAATGAGCATACCTAGTGCCCAGATCTTGGTTTCTAAACACCATTCTCCAATAAAAGGAACACAACTCTGTGGAATAGCAGTTGATTTCAGTTCTGGAGCAGGACAAGATGAAACTAGAACATTTCATAGTGCCAGAATATAAGTGCTCAGAAAAAGGATGGAGACATGTCAAAAGGACATAGAAATCAACCTGAAGGAGCTCCCAAAGGCCAAAGCTGGAACAATATGAGCAGCAAAATATATAGTGTAGTATGGATCATAACCCATAGACTAAACTAAATACCCAGGAGTCACCATATTGATCTAAATAAATGATAACTTTTCCTTAAAGAAGAATGACAATTAACAAATGTAAAAGGAATGAGGAAAATACAAAATCACCACTAGGAAAACACTTCAGTAATAATTGTTGCAGGTAAGACCCACCAATGGATGCAAATAACAGTGAGCAAAAGTTTGAGGAGAAACAGGATATTTTCATAATCTCAAAGTATTACCCCCACACCCAAGGTATTTATCAGTTACAAAGGGGAAAACAGTAACTTTTTAGTGGAGAAATGCAGAAGACGCCAACTTCACCAAGTGATCAAGATCAACATCACCAGTAATAAGACATTGGCATGATGTACCCCTGATACAATGCACTGAGAAGGACACAACATCACTTTTGAGGTGTTCTTGCCAAAAATGCATAACCTCAGTCTAACCATGAGAAAACATCAGACAAACCCACACTGAGAGACATTCTGTAAAATAATGAACAGTACTCAAAAGTGTTAAGGTCATGAAAAACAAGAAAATACTGAAGAGTTGTCACAGATTGGAGGAGACTAAGGAGATACAACAACTAAACCTAAGACTGGATACTGGAACAGAAAAGAGACATTATGGAAAAAAACTGGTAAAATATGAGTAAGTTCTTTAATTAATACTATTGTATCAACGTTAAGCAGGAGCAAAACAAGGATGTGTGTTCTCGGTTTATATTCAGTATTGTGTTGGAGTTCCTAGAGATTGAAGTAAGACAAGAAAAAAAAAATAAAGATTGGAAAGGAAGAGTAAAAACTGTCTTTACTCATAGACAACATGCTTGACCACATAGAAGATCCTAAGAAACCTGCCCCCCCAAAAAAAAAAAAATCACAAAAATTAATAAGTGAATTTAGCTAGCAAGGTCGCAGGCTAAAAGGACAATAAACAAAAATCTGTTGTGTTTTTTATATACTAGCAATAAACAATCGGAACTTTTTTAACTTCTGCTCTTCAAAAGACAAAAAGTTGAAAAGACAAGCCACAGACTGGGAGAAAATATCTTTAATACTTTTCTGACAAAGAATTTATATCCCAAACATATAAAGAACTCTCACAACTCAATAAAAAGAACCCAATAAAAATGGGTAAAGTGCTCAAAACAAGTACTTCACAAAAGGAGATATATGAATGGCCAAAAAGCAATATGAAGATACTCAATGTCGTTAGTCATCAGGAAAATGCAAAGTAAAACCATAGTGATTTAACACCTGACACCCACTGTAATGACTAAAATCAAAGACTGATAATATCAAGTGTTGGCGAGGATGAGGAGCCACTGGAAGTCTCAAACATTGCTGATAGGAATGTAAAATGGCACAGATACTTTGGAAATCAGTTTGACATTTCCCAGAGAATTAAACATACACTTGCCATATGACCTGGCGTTATGGATTGAATTGTGTCCCCCCAAAAATGTGTGTCAACTAGGCTAGTCAATGATTCTCAGTATTGTGTGATTGTCCACGATTGTCCACCATTTTGTGATCTGATGTGATTTCCCATGTGTTGTAAACTATACCTCTATGATGTTAATGAGGTGGAATTAGTGGCAGTTATTATATTTTTTATTATATTAATGAGTCAGGATTCAATCTACCAGATAAGGTTGTGTCTTAAGCCAGTCTCTTTTGAGATATAAAAGAGAGAAGTGAGCAGAGGGACATGGGGGATATGGGGACCTCATACCATTAAGAAAGCAGTGCCAGTGCCAGGAGAAGAGTGCATACTTTGGACCTAGGGGTCCCTGCATGGAGAAGCTCCTAGACCAAGGGAAAATTAATGACAAGGACCTTTCTCCAGAGCCAACAAAGAGAAAGCCATTCCCTGGAGCTGGCACCCTGAGTTCAGACTTCTAGCCTACTAGACTGTGAGTGAATAAACTTTGTTAAAGCCATCCACTTGTGGTGTTTCTGTTATACCCACTAAACCCACTGCTGTCGAGTCAATTCCGACTCATAGCAGCACTAAATAACTAAGACACCTGGCAATTTCATTCCTAGGAAGAATGGGCAAAGCTAACCCTAAAGTGCCGGCAGGGAATGGAGATGAATAGACTACAAAGGGGCACAGGGAGTGATGGAAATGTTCTATATCTTGATTGCAGCAGTGGTTACCTGGGTTTATACACTTTTCAAAAGTCATTCAACTGTACACTTAAAAAAGATGCTTATTGGATGTCAAGTATACCTTTATAAACGTGTTTTTTCAAGTAAAAACCAAATCACAGCTAACATGTATTGAGCATTTACCTTTGAAGTGCTTTCCATATTCTGTATTATGTCACTGAGTTCTCACAACCACCATATGAGATAGGACTTTATCATCCCCATTTTTCAGCTGGGGAAACAGAGACACAGATCACAGTAAATAATGAAAGAACCAGGATATGAACCCAGGCCATCTGGCTAACAGAGCCCATGCACTTAACCACTGTGCTACATCAGGTATCTTTAATATCAGATATCTTCCCTCTAATATTAATAAGGTTCATCTCCAGGACAGGCTAACCAAGCCATTTATTTGGAGCAGCTGAAATAAGTGAGTGTGGACCTGGGAAACGAGCAGAGAAACCCAAAGGGAGGGGCAGCCTGGGTGGCACAGCATTTCTGCAAGCCTGGACCCCTAACTACCTATACAGAATCATCGGCGGCCTGGCCCTTGCCTCAGTCTAGACTGTCTGAATCAGCTAGGACTGTTTAGCAGGTCTGTGTGCCAGACTGACCTGGGTTTGAATCCTAACCCTTCCAGACTCTATCCTCTTGCTTATCTTCCTATACATCATCATAGCACCAACTTTGTGGTGGGGCTGGGAGATTTACATGATGTAAGTGAGAATTAGGCACAGTGCTGGGCTCACAGGAAGCACTCAGTGAATGTTGGGTTCAAATAACAATTGGATAAGGGAGTGGACTCCATCCAGCACTTTTTTCTCTTCTTCCCCTCTAGGCCCCGGCCTGGCCTTTATCGCTTACCCCAAGGCTGTCACCATGATGCCGCTCTCCCCGCTGTGGGCCACGTTGTTCTTCATGATGCTTATCTTCTTGGGTCTGGATAGCCAGGTAAGGGATCAGAGAAAGAGAGGAGCACAAGGCCATGGGCAGGGAGGCCAGATGTTGCTCTTAGGAGCAGCTCCAGGTCTAGCTATCACCTCTTGGTCCTGGTAGTCAAGACCCTGCTTACTGTCCCCATGTGGTTTTCTTCCCAGCACAGCCTCCAGTCTAGTGGGTGCCCTCCAAAGTCACCCCTAAACATGGCTGCTCAAGTCCCTGCAAGTCTTCATATACCCTGTTTACCTCACCTGGAATTCTACCTCCCAACCCCTTTTTTTATTTAAAAAATTGCTAAATACTTCTGCTAGACACCCCAGCAGTACCACCTGGCAAAGTACAAGAAATCCTCAGAGTGTACTCTGGTTTATCATACTCAAGGGCCCCATCAGCATACTAGCCTCTGCCCTGACCAAACCACCCCATGCCCAGAGGCTTAGAAAAGCACCCCCTTCTTCCTTCCCTGTTCATACTGGGGCCCCCATGACTCAGTGCTCCCACCAGCCCCTGCTCCTCCAGTCCACCTGCCTGACCCTCTGTCCCCATCTTGACCTCTAGGCCCCTCTCTGACCCTCCTTCCCTTGCAGCCTGCCTCTCCAGTGAAGGATGTGTAATTTGAACTAGCAGTTTATCCACATGCACATTTTCCCTTTATCTTCATGAGAAAGGATGTACTTGTGTCTCCTCGCACTTTAAATGGCTGCCTTGCTCCAGCCTGCCCTCCCAGCCCAGCTCCAGTCCTCTTCCTGTGGCTTCCACTTGCTCCTCAATCCCAGAAAACTGCAGTTTTCCCCTGCTGCACCATCCCAGCTGATTGCTCTCAGAGCCCAGAGAACTTCTCCAAGCCAAATCCGATAGATCCACTACCATACTGTGGGCTCTTGATGAGTCAGGCTTGTGTTAGACAGAAAAATTCTAGAAGCAAGAGTCCCAGTTTTAACAAGGCAGCAGCTTTACCTGCACTGCAGGTTATAGACTCAGTCTTCCCCAAGGCTGAACAGCAGGGGAATCACCCACCCCAGCCTCCTCTGTAGAGGGTAGAGCCCCAGCTAGCCTGATGAGATGCTGTCCCCACCCAGAACTTTGGACAAGTCACTTAACCCCTAAGCCCCATGGCTGGCATGTCTGCCAGCCCAGCCAAGTCCAATTTCTTCCCCTGAGTGAGTTTCTCAGAGAATGCTAAGCTGAGCTGCAGAGGCACTGGGTGTTTCTGCTGATAACCTTCACTCCGTTGTCGCATTAAAGGCCTCTAGAGGGATCAGCAGCTTGTGCGTGACTGCCCTGCCTTAGCAGAGGGGTGGGGGCCAGGACCTCGGCTCTGTGAGTCTCTGGGCTGAGCCAGGACAGCATCTTCTGCCTGCTAGGTGGAGAGGGATCTAGGCTTCTGGCGGTTTGTTAGAGAGGGGAGGGGCCGCTGCGCCCACTTCCGTGCGTGCTGCCCTTGCCAGCCTCCAACCTGGGTTGTGCTCTTTACAGCACCATCTCAGTTCATTGTTGCATCATTATCCCCACTTTGCAGATGAAGAAACTGATGCTCAGAGACGCTAAATGACTTGCTGGGACATGCCCCCAGGTCTGCCTGCTTCTAAGTTCATACTCTCTGGTGTTTCTTCAGTTTTGATCCTGGATGACAGCCTCCCCTGAGCCCCATCTCCTTTCCTACCCTGAGACCCGGAGAAAGAATGTGCAAAGGCAACCCTATGTAGAGGCAGGGTAACCAGGAGGCTCAGAGCCTGGCTTTGGAATCAGACCTAGGTTTGCATCCCAGCTCCACCATTTACCAGCTTTGTAACTTTGGGCTATTCACCTCCCCTCTCTGTGCCTCAGTCCTTTTGTCTGCACATCGAGGAGGCAGAAGTGAATTGGAAAGGATTTGGAGCCAAAAAATGGTTCCAGGAAGGGCACCCCCCCCCCCCCCCCGCACACGCACACATGCTGACAAGCAAAAGACTTGATTCCTCCTTCCTCCTTCCCTCCAGTGGCATCACAAGGATTGGTGTCACCCAGTGCAGAAACTCACAATGTAACCCCATGCTAATTACTACAATATTATAGCTAAAACATCAGAAAGTTTGACAAAATTAGCAACTATAAAAACACCAACAGCAACAAAAACAACAGCATGTCTTAGAGTAAAACTCTCAGACTCTGTAAAAGTGAAACGAGATTTATCAAAAGCATAAGGAACATTCAGATGGGGAGATGTTAGCCCACACAAAGTAAGAACCAATGAATCCAAGGGCAGCTGCTTCCCAGGGATAGTTATAGTGTGGAATCAGGAATCTCCCAGCAAGATTCTGATTGATTGACCCTCTCTAGGCTTGCCTGGACTTGCCCAGACTTGCCTAGGCATAGCCACATTCTGGTGAAGATTGTTTTCTTGGACCCTCCCTAGGCTTGCTTGGACTTATCTGAGCATAACCTGGGCTTGCCTGGAATTGTTTAAGCATAGCCACCTTGTCTGTTCACCAAAATGTTGAAATTAGTACAAGGGTTATAACTTTAAAGCAGAAGCAGGAGTGCAAAACAAAATGGAGTTGGGCCTGCTCCTAGGCCAGCCACCCTAAATATGCGAGGCACCTCTGTTCTGGAGCTTTTTTTCATTTCCTCCTTTTTTTCAAGAATTTCTGAGGAAATTCTTTGATTACATTATCAAGCGCCATTTTGGGGAGGGTGCTTGGATTTATAGTTCCCAGTAGGAAAGCATTATTAGAATATGCTAGAAGAAAGATAACTATATTTTGTTGCAGTCTTTCGGAGGTTCTTATAGATGGCTGCTTACTGTAATAAGTCTTTAACACCCCAGATGCTATTATGAATAGCTGAGCACCATCTGCCATAGCTGGGGACTCTACTTCTGCAGTGTTAACCTTGGAGTGACATATAGAGTGGGTCACACTGAGGAATAACCTGGCCTTAAAGGGGGTTGTTATAAGGAGTGAGCTCAAGTCCATCTGAAAGATGAGTACTCTTAATGTACATAATTCTTTTCATAGGCATTAAATTGGTTCTTTGGGTAATAGCATTGGAAGTAATTTTGAGATAACATTTGATAGTTCCAACAAGAGTTACAATTACAGTGAGTATCATTAAACCAGCAAGTAAGACGGATTTAATCCATGATCCTACTTCTTTTGGAAACCAACTGAGTATGTCTAAGAAACGGGAGTCAAGTTGGGGAAGGATGTAGGCAGCCATCTGGCGAATATGTTTGACATTTTGTTCTAACTCCCCTGATGCATTTATCCAGGTACAACAATAGGTGTTAGCAATGGCATGTACCCCTCTTTTTTGGGCTAAAATAGGACAATTTTATTATTCAACACAACCTTAACTAGGGACCTTTGTTGGGCTTCAGTGTTAACAGCAATGTCACTTGCTAACTTTTCCATAGTACTAGGTAAGTTATAGGTAAAAAAAAAAAAAATTTTTTTTTTTTTATAGTATGTTCTAAATCAACCCTTCCATACTAGGGCAAAAAGTTTCAAAGAAAGGAATAGCCAAGCCCTGGATTTTCAGCTAAGGTATTGGTACTTATTCTTCCTTAAGCATTAGCTCTTTTGGTTCTTCTTCTTTCCAGTAATTTTAAGTCATGGGTCCAATGTAGACTATCATTGTAGGAATAAATTTCAAAGACACAACAGTCCAAGTAGAGGTGATGTTGTCCTTCTTCAGCTGGGACAGATGAATCCACATTTTGACTCCCTGCAGATTAGCAGCACATGGATTAGTAAGGAGGACCAAGTATAGTCCTTTCCACTGGGGCTCCAATGAATCCTTTAATTGCTGTCTCTTCCAATAATCATCTTCTCCTGGGGCAATGTTAAGCAGATCTTGGGATTCTAACTTCTGATCATCAAAGGCTTATTTAACCTGTGAAAAATATTCTTTCAAAGTAGAATTAAGTATGGAATCATTTAAAACACCTAGAATATGTTTAGTCAGAACTTTGACGTGCTTCTAATCCGTAGAATATTCTGTAGCCAACATAATGTTATTAGTTACTGAAATAACTGATTCTTTAATTTAAAAGATGGGGGGGGGAGGTTTCTTATATCTAAAAAAAAAAAATTAAACATCAGCAATATTCTCATATAAATTTTATTGTAATTCTCTTAGTTTACTTAGCCTTATGTAGTTAACTTTGGTTCCATGCCATTGTAGATCAACAGTAGTTTGAAAACTTTATCAGCTTCTACATATGAGCTCTGGAAATCTTGACTTGGTTTAGTGGTATCCACATTCAAAATATAATAGTCCTTTTCATAAGTTCAACATAGTCCATTCTTTTTGTTGAAATATTTCAGGCATATTCAGCAAAGTAAAAACTTATCTGTGGACAACAAAACTTAATATGGCTATGATTAACTTATAATAGTAATACTTCTTAAAAAGAGAAAGACCTGATGGGAGTTGATTACAAAAGCTAATACAGAGCCAAATACAGTTACTTCAGACAAAAATATCTCTAAACATTATGATTAACCTGATTTTCAAAGAGCTTCATATATAACACATAATAATCTTGAGGCATAATATCATATACTCAGGATATACTGAGAATATACCAAGATTATCAAGGCTCTAAACATCTGAATAGTAATAAAAACTCCATGAGTAAATGATGTGAATTCTCCAGTTAAAACCATTGGCTTTGATGATGCTAAATTCAAAGAATCAAAGTTTTGACCAAGATAACAATTTAAAAATAATAAAATTATGACATAATACTATGCTCTTGTTGTCTAATAGTGGGCAAAAACATAAGAGGAAATATTAAAGCATAAGTTTTCAATCCAAAAGAATCAGGTACTTCTCTTGATTTGATAACGTTTCATGTAATTTATAACATATTAAATCGACCTTTCTTAGCACTTTTCTCAGAAACAGACCCTTTGTGGCTTTCCACAAAGTTTCAGAGTTGTCAGTAGTTTATCATAGGTCACTGAGAAACAATACTTAGGTTATTTAACAAAAGATCTTAAAGGCAAAAAATAAAAATAAACGTAGTTTCTTTCAAGGCCGTACAGCTTGGTTTTCGGCTCAGGAATTTATTTTCATGAGATACCAAACCCTTGCTCTTTGAGACAGATTACACAAACAAGAGATTAACTTTTCAACCCAGTAGTTTAACAAATTTTGTTACTTTAACAGCAAGAAACCCAACTCTTTTCTATTTGACATTAAAGCCTTTAGAAATTCTCATAAATTAACCCATCAAACTTTCAGCCAGGCAGATAAAAACTTTGACTATATCAAATAAATTCTCTACTTATAAAAACTTTTCTTTGTTTCATATCTCTTATAGTACCCAGACCAAAACCCAGTGCCGTCGAGTTGATTCCAATTCATAGCAACCCTATAGGACAGAGTAGAACTGCCCCATAGAGTTAAGTGGCAATAATGAACATACTCATTAGCAGACCCAAATATACATATCCTTTCTCTGTGGCATAAAAAACAAAAGTACATAATCTTAAATTATAACAAATATTAGCTCAATTTAATACCAGTAAGTTATCTAAAGTTCTTAGAAATTATTTTAAGCCTATATATCATAAAATATAATTACTGTTGAAATAAAGTTCACTATTTCCCATAATCTAACTTTAGCCCTTTGAGTTTTTATCAACTGGTTTTGGAAATCATAGCCTCTGCTCAACCAACCAATTCATTGATATGGATATAACCTTAAGCTTCTAGCTAGGAGTGGAAACATCTCCCCAGGCCACTTCAGGTGTGTTTCATTGTGATTTCTATCTTTTGACTCCTGGTCAAAGACAAGGATTAGTCATCCCAATTAATTCACATATGTTTAAGTTGGCCTAGGTATTTTGAAAGACAAAAGATCACAACCTTTTAAATATCCAGTAAATATCAAAGCTTTTTAGGAATTTTGTAAATGAACCCATCAGTTCTTGACTAGTCATTTTTTCTTCTAGGCTTTTCTTATGCCTCCCTTTTCCCATTCTGAAACTACTAGTTTTACTTTAAGACAAAATGACCCCTTTTCCTTAAACACATTCCATGTAATGTTTAGCTTAAGCCACTTAGAAAGGTTTTGCTTTTAAGATTTTGCTTTTAAGGTTGACATAGTACAAAACATGAACCTTTGTCAGAACAAATTCACTTTCATTAATTCCTGGAAATATTTGGACTGTTAACTTTATATAAGCACTTACTTATCGTTAAATGGACCATAATAATTTTTTTTGAAAGAATATTATAATCTAGTTTTAATAATACCATCTGGAGGTAGGAAATCATATTTTCATAACCCTATCTCTGGCATGCTTTATAGGATCCTTTAGAGAAAAAATTTAGAATAATTTGTTTCTTTTTAAAGCCTTGCTATACCAATCAACATAAACAATGTATCCTTTTTCAGTACACTTTTCAAAAAGACCAATTTATATCAAAGTTTCTCAAAGTAACTACTAAATGTCCAAATCATAAGACAGATGGAAAAAGCAGCTTTTCTTGGAAGGGGAAAGAACTGAGATTTTAGACAACCCTATGAGAAACACCAACCATAGTCTTCAACTTGATAGAAGACCAAAACTCAAACATTACTGTCTAGACCAGAGGCAAACTCTCAGAACAAAACAAGGCAGAAAGCCTCATAAACTTACTGTCTGTGAGGCCAGCTCAAAGACTAGGCTTATACACTACCGCATAACATAAACAATCCAGTTTCTTAAAATGTATACAGCAATTCTTTGGCAAGACTGACCCAATTCAATGGAAAAAAAAGTTTCTAGATAAAACTTATTAACTTGAAAGAGCCTCAGATGGAGGACTCTCAGACCCTCTGACAAAACCTGAGCACCAAACAAAAGTTTCTCAAAGAGGAAAGAAAAGAACACAAATGGGAACTCATTTTCCCAAAGTGATCATTGAAATTCCAAACTACTTTTAGCATATTCAGCTTACAGTATTTTTAAATATGCACCCCAAACCAGCATCCCAGTAAGGGGGAGGGGGTTCCTGGATTATTTATCAAAGATGTTAAGCTCTGAAGTTGAAGTGTTTGGTTTCGTTCTTTTTGAACTTAATTCACTCTGCTGGCTAGAGACCTAGTCTCTTGCTTTAGACCTTAAATATACCAGTTCCTACAATTGGAAAGTATTTTAAAGTAGCTACTTTTTTTTTTTTCCTTTTGATGTTTTTTAATAGCCTTGATATACTAATTAAAATAGGTAGTAAATTTGTTTTTTATAAGTAACCCCCATAATTTTAGAAGTTTTAATACTCCAGAGTAGAGGCTTTTGTAGACGTGGGGTTTGGTGCTAAGAAGGTGACACCAAGGTCAACTAAAAATTTGCAGGGTTCCCCATTAATTTGGAAAACAGTTTCTTGTGTATTTAAAGCCACCATTGGAAAAGGCTGTTTGTTCCTTGGAGCTTCCTCATTTGGCCTTAACAGAAGAACTGTTAAAGGATGAAGTGCCTGTTTTGTTTTAATTTTATGCAATCCTTCTTAAAGCATCCAAGTTTTTGGCAATAGAAATAAACTGATTAGTTTAGGTTTAGTCCTTGTATAAGCTAAATTTATTGTGGTTAAGAGGTTGCAACTGTTGTAATTGAAAAGCCATTAATTCATCTTATGAAGCCATCAGTTAGTTTTATTTGACTTGCCTTCCTAGTTCCAAATGCTGGGTCAATTGTAGGCCAGGTTGGTAATTTCAGTCATAAGTGCTGTTTCTAAGTCCAATCAATGGTATTTGACTAGGGCAGAGACTTCTAGATAGAACCAAACCAAAACCAAACCCAGTGCCATCGAGTTGATTCCAGCTCATAGCGACCCTGTAGGATAGAGTAGAACTGCCCCATAGAGTTTCCAAGGAGCGCCTGGTGGATTTGAACTACTGGCCCTTGGATTAGCAGCCATAGCACTTAACCACTACACCACCAGGGTTTCCTTCTAGATGGAAGCCATTCATAAACATTTCAGGAAGCAATAAACCAAAATGTTCTGAGAAAATTTTTGCTAGTCTATCCCGGTAATTAAAAATGCTTTCATCTTTTTCTTGCTTACAATTTTGAACTTTAGCCCAATCAGTCTTTCAAGGGAAGGCCTTAGGAATGGCCTTAATGAGATCGTTGTACATTGTTGTAGCATTTATTAGGAGTTGGGTGGCAGAGGCAGTTGGCGTTAGGATTATAGACCATTGGAGATGGTCCCAGCCAGCTTCTTCCATCCACAAATAGGCCACCTCCAGGTCCTAATAGTGTGGTTATTAATTGGAACAAATCAGATAGCCGTGGCTGTTAAACTCTTAAATTCCTCAGTAAATTTATAGGGGTCTTCATGCAGGTCGGGGAAACCTTTTAAGATTGCGCAAAGCTCAACTTTGAACCAGAGAGTAAAGGTAATTTTAAAAGGCATTTCAGCAGGACTGTGATAAGGTAAGGTTGGATAAAGGGGAGTAACTATAGAAGTAGAAGATGTAGAGGGGTCAGAGACAGGAATGGAAGAAGCAGCCAAAGAAGTTATAGAGTTCTGATATTGCAGTTTCTTAATTTGTTTGGACCATTTAGAAACAGTGTCTTGTGAGGATGCAAATTTACTGTCCTGATGCCTTTTTTTTTAGAGGCTTTTAAATACCAATTAAACTAGGTTTCCCACCATGGCTGTTTTACTCAGAAGATTTTACAGTCGTGTTTGCTTCACAGAAAAGTTAATTTACCTAAGTCAAATGAGCCCCACATTGGCCATTGATCCTCTAAATTTCCCTTAGTAAGTGTGTTACAACAATCAATGTACAAAACTGTACCGGGGCCTTGGATGTGGCATTCCCCCTCTTACTAAGGAATTTGTGTGTGCAAACAGTCTGAACAAACAATAATAGCCTAATGTGTCCTGGAAAAATAGAGTTTGGGCTGTTTTCAAATCCAAGTTCTAATAACATTCTGCCATAGCGTTCTGCTACTAGATGGCAGTCTCGAAGAACTCATCAAAGTGTTAGATAGCAAAGAGAAAGTAAGAGTAAGAACGGGAAGCTTAACAATAAATCTCAAAGAGCTATCTTCACAATTAGTGGAGGCTCAATTTGCAGCTTACCTCAAGCAGCTCCCAAGAATTCGTGCTGGCACTGGGCTCCAGGTCAGTTCCTCGGAATTTGCTGAAGATAAGATGCCTTCAGATCCTGCTGACTATACCAAGAAATGTCCTAGAGTAAGACCCTCAGACTGTTAAACTAAAACAAAGAGATTTATTGAAAGCATAAGGAATATTAGAATGGGGAGATGTTAGCTCACATAGAGTAAAAAAAGAACCAACAAATCCAGGGGGCGGCTGCTTCGCAGGGATAGTTATAATACAGAGTCTGGAACCTCCCAGCAAGATTCTGATTGGTTGACCCCCGTGGGCTTGCCTGAACTTGTATAAGCATAGCCTGAACTTACCTGGACTTGTTTAAGCATAGCCACATTGTCTGTTTGGCAAACTGTTGAAAATAGTACCAGGGTTATAGTTTTAAAGCAGAAGCAGGGGTCCAAAACAAAATGGAGTTGGGCCTACTCCTAGATCAGCAACCCTAGATATGCCAGGCACCTCTGTTCTGGAGCTTTTATTCAAATGCATGCTTGTAGTGCATGCAGACAAAACTGCGTGATTCAAAGCTTCATTATAATTGGGTAATAATGACAGCTCTGACCAGAGCACATTAGAAGATTCAAAAAGGAAATTAGTATAGAGTTTTAGCCTTGTAAGTATATTGATACATGTAAGATGGGCTTACAAAAAAGATTTTTTGTTATAATAACTACAGGGATATTTTTATTAAAAATTAAATTTCTGCTGAAACACTGCACAAAAATTTTATAGGCAGTCATTTTTGTGTCACCCCCTCTGATTGTATCACCTGGTGAGGTCTGTACCCCCAACACCCCTCTCGTGATGCTACTGCTTCCCTCCCTCCTTTTCTCCCTCTCTTCCTTCCTTCTTTTCTTCCTCTTTTCCTTCCTCAAAGCAGTGCATCAGAGTGGTTAAACCCAGATTCTGGAACAATATTGCCTGGTTCAAATCCTGGCTCTGTCTCATAACACCTATGTGACCTCAAAATTATCTCCGTATGCTTCAGTGTCTTCGTTTATAAAATGGTGATAATAATAATACCCACCCCGTACAGATTAAAAACTAATATATGTGAACTGCTTAGAACAAGGCCCAGCACATGGCAAATGTGTGTTTGATGCTATTATTCGTTTATCAAACATTTTCTGAGCATCTCCTCTGTGCTAGGGCAAAGTTGCCATTGAGTTGACACTGGCTCATGGCAACTACATGTGTGTCAGAGTAGAACTGCTCCATAGGGCTTTCAGTGGCTGATTTTTCAGAAGTAGATTGCCAGGCCTTTCTTCCAAGGCACCTCTGGGTGGACTTGAACCTCCAACCTCTCAGTTAGCAGTCAATCATTTAACTGTTTGTACCACACAGGGAGTTTGGCGCTGGAAATAGATGAAAATGACAAGATCCCTGCCCTGATGGTCTCCCCTTCCTAGGAGACAGCTATAAACCAGCAAGGGTGCCACAGTAAGGGGGTGCTCAGGGCATTGAGGAGGGGATTGCTAAGCCTGAATGAGGGGCAAGGAGAAGCCATCAGGGAAAGTGTCATGAAGGAGATCTGCCCTATATGTTCTGTGCAGATCCAGAGGAGGGTGGCCCAGTATGCTGGGGTACAAGGACTGTGGAGTATTGCAGGTGTTTATAGGTGAGTAGGAGCTGAACTGATAAATGTGCCCGGCCCTGTGCTAGCACAGAGGGATACAGATGTTTTGTGGCTTAGGCTCTACCATCTAAGCCTGCACAGTTTGGCAGGGCCCAAAGACTCTCACAGTGGAAACACAAGGGCTGGGTGTTGGCCTCCCCTCTCTCCCTGCTGATTGAGGGGTGCTTTCCTACCAGAAGGAAAGGGCAGGGAACCATCACAGTCTTGAAGAACAAGCAAATCAAAATCCTGTTCTGAGAACTTTGTCTTGCCTCAGTGGTAGGGGCTGGGTCTCATCTAAACCGTGGACTCCAGTGCAGGGCCCGGCACATAGGCAATGAGAGGCAAGTGTGGAAGAGAAGAGTACACCCACCCCTCACTTATCGACATGGTTAGGTTCCAAAGACCGGGTCATCATGCAAAAATCGGTGTTACACAAAAATGGAGGGTTTTTTTCCCCCCTGTTTTCAGACCATCCATTTGTCTGATTTTTTTTTTATTTAGAAAATATGGTCATAGAATAATAAACACCTATGTGCTCATCACCGTGAAGAGTACAGCTATGGATTATTCCTCTGCAGAGAAGGAGGCTTGGAGGAGACAAAGCTGGATAAAGCAGGGCTGTATGACTGGAGGGCCCATGGCTTAACCTTCCTCCTGTGCAGGGCCGAGCTTCCTTTGTGGAACCGCCTCCAGGGCTCCACTCCCACCCCTGCAAGCCTTGCATTCAGAGCAGGCTCTGGACCTGGCGAGTCACTGAGGCCTGGGGCTTCCTGCAAGGGTGCTGGGAGCCTGGCCGCACACCCAACCCCACTGAGGCGAAGGCTTCAAGCCCAGTTCAGCTCACTTTGGAATGTCATTAAACTCAGGAGCGTTTTCAAAACACTCTCTCCGATCCTCTGTCTTTCCGCCCCCACTTCCCACCCCACAGCAGTTTTGCACTGCAGGGCCTAGGGCTGCATTGAAGCTGGGAACCCAGAACAGGCACCCATTGGCTCGGTGCTGCCAATGCATCCACCCAGAGCTGGTGGTTATGGAGGAGGCTGGCCCGGCACAGCAGCTGGATCCCACACCCCTGCTGGCAGGAGGGAGTGGAGGCCACGAGGCGGCATGGCCCAGCTTCCTGGAGGCCGCCTGGAGACCGTCTTTGAAGGAAGGGAAGCTCCACAGCCAGCCCACTGTGCCCATCGCCTCATTAAAGCACAAAATAGTCGGATAGTAGATTTTTTACTATTGTCGTAAACGTGAGATAGTCGATAAATAAGGAGTAGGTGTACTACATTTGGAGTCAGGAAACCCCAGTTCAAGTCCTAACTCTGCCCCTTCCTTGCTGAGTGCCTTGGACAGATGACGTCCCCTCTCTGAGCCTCAGCATCCTCATCTGTTAAGTCAGCATCCCGGAGCTTGGTACGTACCGGGAGTGTTAGGATTCTTGGGCCCTCAGTCAGTGCGGATGAACGTGGGATGAGGGCAAGTCCCCTGAGAACGATCCAGAGTGTAGACCTGCTGCACATGCCCAGAGCCAGGGTCACTAGGAACAGCCCTTTTCCTGAGTTTCACACCATCCTCTCTACCCCATCCAGTTTGTGTGCGTGGAAAGCCTGGTGACTGCCGTGGTGGACATGTACCCCAAGGTCTTCCGGAGGGGCTACCGGCGGGAGCTGCTCATCCTGGCTCTTTCGGTCATCTCCTACTTTCTGGGCCTCGTAATGTTAACAGAGGTGAGTGATACGGACCGTGTGGCTTTGAGTTAGGGTCTGACATCAAAGCCCAGCTCTGGGATTGGCTAGCTGTGTGACTCTGCACAGGTCTAAAAGTACCTTCTCTATCACTCAGTTTTCTCATCTTCTTAATGGCCTGTTTCAAGAATCGGATAAAAGCTCTCATTAAGCCCTTAGCTCTTACATGTGTGAATGCTCCACTGAAGGTGGCTGCTTTATTAGCAGAGGGGACCAGATCTCACAGGGAGTGATACTGGGTTTATCTGGCAATTGTGAGCACCAGGAGCTTCTGGATGATGGGGATAATGCCAGGTCCCAACCCCTAAATTAACCAGTTGCTGCCAAATTGATTCCGACTCATGGTGACCCCACATGTCAGAGTAGAACTGTGTTCCATAGGGTTTTCAATGGCTGATTTTTTCAGAAGCAGACCACCAAGGCTTTCTACGAGGTGCCTCTGGGTGGACTTAAACCTCCAGCCTTTTGCTTAGCACCCGAGCATGCTAACTGTTGGCACCAATCAGGGACTCCCACCCCTAAACTAGGTCCCTATTATTGGCCTAAAGTTCACAGCAGCAGTTCTGGGGTGTCCCTGGAAATTGACATGCATGATGGTATTTGGCACCTTCAGGCGCTGTGTGCTCTATCTTCACCCCTCTGTGGATGTCTCTGCTGTGTCCGCAGGTGAGGAGGGGTTCACTACGACACCTAAATGAAGACTGTCGCATGAAGCCATACTTTTCTATCTTCCTTTAGGACATCCTGTCTAATAAGTGCTTTCTTAAACATCTTGGGAAGGTGAAATAAGGTGTTTTTTTCTTCATATTCACCAAAAAAAAAAAAGGCGCAAAAAACTGTTGCCTAGAGACAAGAAGAGGTTTTATAAGAAATGAGGGAACTCAGGATTGATAAAAACAACTGCCAGTTTCTAGGCTGCCCTAGAAAGCATTTGGGTGGATGCCACCTTGTTGAACCTACTGGTCCTCAGCTTCTCAGCTCAGATGTCCCTCCTGGAAGCCTCCCCTGCTCTCCTCCCCCTGGTTGAGCACTACCTCCTTCTTGCATTCCCCTCACCCCAAGCATGTTGTTCAAAGCTCCGGTTAGCATTTCCCCCAACGTTGTAACGATCCTTCTGCCCGCCTGCCTGCCCCACCTGACTGCGAGTCCTGTGAGAACAGGCCGGGCCCTGTCTGGCTCTGTGTTCTCGGTGCCTGCTCTGAGCCTGGCACAGGGCGGGCACTCAGTGCACGGTGGCTGATGTTGCCCCTGCTCCCGGTTGTTGTCACATTAATGAGGGCGATAATCAGCCTGTGAGCAAATGAATGGTACGGTGTCTCCCATTTCCACCTCATCTCTCCCCACGCATGGAAACCAGCGGTGCAGTGAGCAGGGCCTCATTAAGCGCTAATTAATTATGCAAAGTAGAGTCTTTTGTCACGTACAAATTGGGGAGTTAACCTGATGTGTTAGAGAGGCTCACGGGGGGGAGTTACAAGAGGGGCCGGCATTGGATAGATACCACCAGCTGGGAATAGGCAGGTGGGTGGAGGGCCCTCAGAGCCTGGATGCCCACTCTTCATCCAGGGCCTGGGGTCTGCACATAAATTAGTAGACATTTGGGCTCCACATGCCAGCCTTCCGCGTCCACCAGGAATATCTGCACGATTACACCAGGGAGGTAAAATTGCCCAATGGACTGTGTCAGCCATGGCCTTCACAGTAATTGCTGGCAGGGTCTTCTGCCTCATTTGTGCACATTTAAAGCTCAGCTCTGGGGAAAAATAGGCCACAGATTTCTTTTTTTTCCATCGAGGCGTGGGGTGGACAGTTAGAGTATGGGCTGCCTGGACTCAGTCCTCAGCCCTTTGACTTAGTACCTGGGTGACCTCTCCACTGTGTGCCTCAGTTTCCTTATATGAAACTTGGGGGTAACAATAGTGCCCCATGGTTGTAATCATATTGGAAAGGACCAACTGGCTCAAGACGTGGAGATCGGTCAGAGCCTCGTGCTTGGTGAGCGCTATGTAAGCGTCTCATCTTCTTTTCTTTCTTCATGTATGATGTTCAGAGGAGTCACTTGGGAGCAATTTAGAGGGCGGCCGTGGGTCTTTAACTCAGTGTCCCAACCAACGAGCAGAAAGCCAAGCCCTGAGCAAGTCACAGAGGTGCCTCAGACCTGCTCTTTCCCTCACACACCTGAATATCCACAGTGGCTGTCACTGCTGGGAGACCCCAGACCAGCTGTGGCTCATAGATCTGTTTTGCTTGGCCCTCACAGTATTTGTTAAAATCATGAAGATGTTACTAACAGTTAAAGGTAGAAAGATTTCCCATGAAAACATGGATTTCTGGCGTCTCCCGGAAGTCTGCAGATCTGGCCGTACCCGGGCCTGTATCCCCCAACAACCATTCACCAGAGTTGTGTGTCCAGGTGGGGCCACTGTGCTCTGTTAGCCACAGTCTCTAACACTCTGGTGCCACACACCTGGCCCACTTTTCTCATGTATATTAACTGCCTGCCCCTGTGGGTACTTAAGATGTTACCCCTGAGCTAGTTGAAGAGATGACTGAGAAAACAGGAGGTCTGTCTGTGTACGATAGGAGGAAGCTGCAGGTGTCCAACTGCAAGTAGATCCCTGTGGCCGCTGTGCTCTGGCCGGGCCTCTTAATTCCTGTCCTGGCATTCGGATCCCCCTCCCCAACATGATCCTCCCCCACCCCGTTTTTCATTTTTATTTCACCTGCTCTTGAGTATGCCCCCAAGCTCCCTCATTGTGTTATACAGATTTTCTTGGTAGATGCCAACTCTTCCCCCCTCTGTAGCCAGGCTTCTCTCCTCCAAGCCCCCAGACACCATCCCCCCTCCCCAGAGAAGCCTTCCCACATCACCTGGCCAGGTGAGCTCCCACCTCCTGGAGCTCCCACTGAACATGAACGTCACGGATCTGTGCATTATGCAGCTGGCCCCCAGTCACGCCTTCATCCCACAAAGACTGACTGTACACCTACTGTGGGACAGACCCTGGGACACAGTCGGGTACAGTCAGAGTCCCACCTTCATGGAGCTCACACCACACAAAACTTAGGTTTGCTGTGCACCTTCCATGGGCCAGGCCCTAGGCTAAGGACTGGAGACAAAAAGGGGATTGCCGTTGGGGTGTTCCTCTGCAGGAGCTCAGAACAAACAGAACAGCTGACAAGAGAATGCTTTTTGTTTTGTTTTTCACTGAGTACATAAAATGTGCAAAGAATGAGACTAAGGGGTTAGGGAGGGTTTCTTGGAGGAGGTGGCATCTGCTCTGCACTTTGAAGGGACTTAACAAGTGAAAGGGAACAGTGTGTGCAAAGGGACAGAGGTGCAACTGTCCTGTGGTCTCCAGGAGGGAGCATATTGAGTGTGGCCAGTAGGAAGCGGAGATGAGGCCAATGGGAGGGAGGAGGTGTGACGACCCTGGCTGGCAGGCTGGAGGGAGTCCAAGAGTAACTGTAAACTGGGGAGTAGCATGGTTGGCTCTGCATGTTCCGAGCTGGTGTGTGGAGGGACTGGAGAAGGCGAGGCTAGAGGCAGTCAGGAGGCTGTTAGAGCCACCCAGACACACACTGAGGCTGGCCAGCCTGGAGCCTGGTTATTTGTGCCGCCTCAGCACCAGCTCTCTGGCCCTTGGGTTGCTGGGGAGTGAGAGGCTGAGACAAGAGGAAACATCTGCACCCAGAGGATGGTGCATTAGGGGATGTGGGGATCCCCAGGTGTGAGGGAACAAGGTCCTGTCAGAGGAGGGAGAAGCAGTCTGCCCTGTGAAAACGGCTCCCTAAGAGCCTGGCAGATGATAGCCCACTGGGCTGAGTTGAGGGGCCCTTCCCGAGGCCTGCTGGGCTGACCCTGCTTTCCCATATGTCCGTCTGTTGTTCTGTCTGCCCGCCCCGCAGGGTGGCATGTATATCTTCCAGCTGTTCGACTCTTACGCTGCCAGTGGCATGTGTCTTCTCTTCGTGGCCATCTTCGAGTGCATCTGCATTGGCTGGGTGTACGGTGAGTAGGGCCGGACCTCCCACACCCTGCTGCAGGCCGGTGCCCAGGGTGCTGCAGACCTGGGTTGGAGGTGGGTTCTCAGGGCTGGTCTTTGTCCATGTCTACCGGCTCCCCCTCCTCCTCAGGGACTCCTTGGCCCCTTCCCACTTGTTAGGAGATGTTCCTGCTGTTATATCCTCCAGCCAGTGGAGGGAATCAGAGCAAATCCTGCTGTCCTGAGGCTCAGTTTCCCCATGTGTAAAATGGGCTAATCATCCCTGTATCTCCAAGTAGGAGGAGACAGTGTAGCAAAGTACCCAGCACTGCACCTGGTTCTCAGTCAACACCTGCCTTCTCTTCCTCCTGATCCTCAAGCCAGACGAGTGGGGGAGGGTTCCTTGGTGACAGAGTGTCGTTTGGAAACAGACCGTCCTGCAGACCACCCTGCCCCAGCCCTCGCCTTCATAACCTTGCCCCACCCCCAGGCAAGTCAGCGAGCCCCTGGCCCGGCCCCCCAAAGGGATCACCCTCTGCCTTTCTCCCAGAAACTTCTTCCTGTTTCCTGTGTTTAACTGCCTATTGCTCAGGAGAGTTCTTCCCATTATCAGACCAGAATCCCTCCTGCTGCAGTTCATTCTAAAGCCCCACCTACCTCACACACGTGAAGATGGAGAGCTTTTTAAGCTGCACATAAAGTCCCCACTGCAATTCCTCAGGCTCAGGCTGGGGAAAGCAAACTCTCCTGGCTTGTCATCTAAGCTTTGTACAAAAATTCTCTGGGGTGTGTGTGTCTTGCTCTGGACAGGAAGCAACAAGTTCTATGATAACATCGAAGACATGATCGGCTACCGGCCATTGACCCTCATTAAATGGTGCTGGAAGGTCGTGACGCCTGGGATCTGTGCGGTAAGGCCCCTGCCCAGGAACCCCCTCCAGCCCACCCACCGTCCACCCACTCTCCACTCCAGAGCCCTGGGAAGACCTGTGAGAGCCCCCAGCCTGCCAAGGCTGGAACGAGGGAATCCAGTGTCCCCAGGGTGACCCCTCTCTGCATACAAGATCCCTGGCACCATGTGAAAACGGAGTCATGGGGACAGTCTCTGGGCTTGGCAAGGAGGGGCCTCATGTGGACCCCACTCCGGCCACTACTTTGCTGTGTGACCACAAATGAGTCCCTTCCCTTCTCAGGATCTCGGTTTCTGGACAGGTAAACTGGGGGGCTGAGATCCACCCCCATGGGGGCTGTGCAAGTACATGAGAGAGAACGTTGTGCTTTGTTGTTAACTGTGAAGGCAAGCTCACAGCTCGTGCTCTGCCCCTCAGACCAGACCACAGAGGGGCCTTTGTGAGCTAGTGTTTAAAAAACTCTCTTCACCTACTTCTTGGCACTGGGAGGATCTAAAAACATCTTCACAGACCATTGTAGCTCTGAAAAGCAGCTTTGAAACCAGCCCCCAGAAGTAGCTAGGAGAAAAGAAAGATTCCTTCCTGGGCAGAGGCTGGGAGGAGGCAGCTTCTGGGGGTAAGCAGGGAGGGTCTCGCAGCCCAGAGAGGTCTGCAGGCCCCGAGTGTTTGTCCCAGGATCTGTGGGGTCTGGGAGCTGGAGTCCCATTTGCTGCATGTCTGACTCTGGTGGGACGGGGCTACCGGGTGGTTCTTCCTCAAACTCACTGGGAGACCCGGGCAGGGCCTCCCTGTCCAACCACCCCCTCCCACCCCCAGCACTGGCCTGGCCTGGGTAAGCAGGTGAAGGCCATCTCCTTGACCTCTCTCCCACCTGTCCTCAGGGCATCTTCATCTTCTTCCTGGTCAAGTACAAGCCACTAAAGTACAACAATATCTACACCTACCCAGCCTGGGGCTATGGCATCGGCTGGCTCATGGCCCTGTCTTCCATGCTCTGCATTCCGCTCTGGACCTTCATCAAGGTGTGGAAGACAGAGGGGACACTGTCCGAGGTGAGAAGGCCCGGCGGGGCAGGGGTGTGGCGGGAGGTGGGGATGAGAGGGCCTGGCTCTGTCTCCAGAGGGCTGGCGAGCCAGGGCAAGTCCCAGGGCCTCTCCAAGCCTCAGCTTCCTCGTCTGGACAATGGGCATGATGCAAATGCTCCCCTGCCTATTTCTCAGAAGTGGAGACAGGCTTCTCTCCCTGGTAGGTGGTCGTCATTACAGTTGTGTTGGAGGCAGCTGCTCTGGCTTCTGCCGGAAACCTCAGGTTGAGCCAGTTTCGATAAGCACATCCTCATTTTCCTCATCTGTAAATGGGAATAACAATAGTACCCAACTTATAAAGGTTGTGGTCAGGTTTCGTTAAGTTCATATATGGAAAGCACTTGGACCAGGACCTGGAGCCCAGAGAAGGACTAAGCATCAGCTCTTAGTTAAAGACGCCATGCCCAGGGCAAAGGGTGAGGGGGCAGGCATTTGAAGAACCCTACTCTGTGCCTGCTTTGGTGCCAGGCTCTCTTCATGGTGTCTCTCACCAGTTCTCAGAGCAACGCGGAGTGGCAGGTGCTATTTTCTGCGGTAACAGATGGGGGAAACTGAGGCTTAAAGGAATTCAGTTATTCGCCCAAGATCGTACAGCCAAAAATTAGCAGGCCAAATTTTTAGAAACAGATGTATCGAGGTATGTTTTATATATTGTAAAATTCACCCATTTCAGGTGTACAATTCAATGATTTTTAGGAACTTTGCTAAAAAAAGGCGTGCAGCCATACCCATAAATCCATTTTAGAATGTTTTTATCACTCAGATAAAATCCCTTATGCCCATTTACAGTTAACCCTGGTTCCCATCCCAGCAGCCGCTAACCTGCTTTTGGCCTCTATAGATTTGCCTCTTCTGGATATTGCGTGTGCATGGAGTCATACACCCTGTTTTCCCTGTTAGCAGACTGCTCTTACCTAGAGCATACACTCTTTGCTCCTCTTTGCAACTGTCTGTGAATCAGGTGGCGTCAGCTTCTTATTTATTTAACAGAGTATTGTTGTGTGCCAGACACTGTTCCAAACAGCTTACAAATACTAAGTCATTTAACCCTCACAGCAGCCCGTTGAGATGGAGACTCTTATTGCCAATGTTACAGATGAGGAAACTGAAGCACAGAGAAGCAAAGCAACTTGCCCAAGGGCACACAGCCTCTAAACAGTGGAGGGGCCAGCTCCAGAGTCTGTGATCTTGTCCCCTGAGAGTACATAGGACGTCCAATGGCTTCCCCACTGCAGGCCTCATCTCTGGCCCTGGACCACACCTCAGGAGTCTTGGAGTTGACCCTTGTTACCCAGGCCAAGGCCAGAGGGAGACGGGGGCAGGGGTGTGCACAGAGGCCCAGGCAGTAGTACCAGCACGGAGTCTGCTTCACCCTGCCCATCTGCCCACTGAGGGGCCTGGGCCCCAGGAACAGCTGTGTGACCAGCCAGAAAGAGTGAGTCAAGGGGGATGGTCGCTTTCTCAAGCCTGCCCTAGCCCCTTGACCCCCACCTAAGCAAGTCATGCTCCAGCTCCTGCGAGGAATGTCAGTCAAGGGCAGTTGGTTAGTTCTTCTCATCTGGGACCAAACATGCCCAGAGGGAGCCTTGACACCTTGGCCTCTGAAAAACCCTGCCCAAGCTTCCAGGTGGCTTTTTGGAGTTCAGAAATACCTGCAGTCCCCTGATGAATCATCCAGAGATTATCTGAGACGTACAGGAGGGAGAGAGGAAGGAGAAGCTGCTTTCCATGGCTATCTCCATTTCCGTATCACCAGCGGGTACTTCCACATCCCATTGCCTGACTCGCTTCTCACATAATGCTGTGAGTAGGTACCACCATTGTGCCCATTTTCCAGGTGAAGAAACTGAGACCCAGGGGAGTCAATTCATTGTCAAAGAGTTGCAAGTGGCAGAGCTGGGGCCCAAACCTAAATCTGATGGCCCCACAGCCCATGGGGGTTCAGACCCCAGGGACCCTGCCAGCCCCTCTCATTCCGCTCTTCCCCTCCTCTCCACCCATCCAGAAACTCAGGAAGTTGACAATCCCCAGCGCTGATCTGAAAATGCGGGGCAAGCTTGGGGCAGGCCCACGGACGGTGACAGTTAATGACTGTGATGCCAAACTCAAGGGCGACGGGGCCATCGCAGCCATCACAGAGAAGGAGACACACTTCTGAGCGCCCGCGGTCACCTTGGAGTCTTTCTCCATTCCCTTCCCGTGTGTATAAATGAATTCCCGAAACGTGTACTTCACCTAATGATAGGGGCTTGCTCGTTTTGCACAAGATTTATTAACAAGTTAATTTTAAGGTGGCCACTGTACACATTGGTTTAAAGTCATATCCTCCCTCACCCCAATTATCATGTAAGTAACCATTACAATGAGATAATATTGTACAGTGATTAGCAAGATGTTCTTGTCTTAGGGTGGTTTTAATCAATGTTTTCTAGGGGTTAGAAAGAAGTGTATAATATTGTAAAACTTTTATACTTGGGGCCGTGGGGAAGGTGGGTGGGAGTGTTGCCTGTCCTTCTCCTCTGTAAGCCTTGAGCTGACCGTCCCATGTCTGAGGTTTGTCCTTGATCATCTGTGGCCGCTCCTCCTCCGTGCCCCCTTTTCCAGGTCCAGCCTCTTGGCAAGGCGGTATGGCAGAGAAGAAAAAAATCCCTCCAGCCTCAGGATTCTTGGGCTGCAGCCCTCCAACCCCAAACCCACTCCTCCATCTCACTAAGTGACCTTGGGTACTTCATTCCCTACCCTGGGCCTCAGTTTCCCCATCTGCCCAATGGGGAGGGCTGGGTCAGTCCTTTTCAAGGTCCTCCCTGGTCACCTCAGGATTTTCTTGGCTTACCTTGCTGGCTTGCACAACTGCCATTGATCTTGGATTCCTCTAAAAATTTGCAGGGGGTAATCCCGCCCTCCCCACTGGGCCTCCATTCTCACCTGCTTATGAAAGCCCCCGTGCATTTAAAATATATTTTCCCCACAACTCTATTTTATTTCATCTGGACCCGTCCATTCTTTGGAGTCCAACTGGGTCTGTGGCTCCTTTCTGGCCTTGGTCTGCTCCCACCCTCAACTGTCTCTCCACCCTGGGTGGGGCTGGCTGGAGGCGGGGGTTCTGGCTTGCTTCAGGAGCCCCAACCACAGGGGCTGGTTTTCTGGGTCAGGAAGCAGCCATCTATTCCCCGGGCAACTGTGTTTCTACTGCCGCTGCACCCGCCTGGACCTGTGTCTTAGGACCTCTGCCAGCCTCCCAGGGGAAGGAGTTACAAGGGGCCCTGTCCCCCAGCCACCTCTTTTCCCTGGTGCTGTCCCCTGGCTTCTCCCTCTTCCACCCCCCACTACATTTCCATTCCCTCCCCATCCCTCCTGTCATCTGTCCCAGGCAGAACCTTCCTGGGGGCTTCCTCCCTCCCCTTTGTTCCGAGCCTTCCTTCCTTATGCCTCCCCACCGCACCCTCTGTGCTTGCCTGGAGTCCCCGACAGGACAGAGGCTGCCCCCACCTACCCCCAGCTTCAGATGCCTCCAGCCCATCTCTTCTTCTCTCTTAATTGGATTTTATATCAAGCTCCTGCCTGGAACTCTGAGTTACTAGGGGGTGGGAAGGGGCAGTCTTCCTTCTTCTTTATGCTCCCAGTTTTATTTGGTGGGCACTTAAGCTTTCTTCAAGCTAAGACTTCAGTTTCCTGTTGGACTGAGAAAAAAGAATGCCTCACCCAAAACACTGAACTCCCAGCTTTTCTGCTCTGGCCAGCCCCATTTGAAGCCTGGGTTTGCTCAGAGGGATCAGTGCTCCTTGGAGCAGGTCAGGACACCAGAGGCCTGGGTCCAGGGGCCCTGTTGGGCTCATAGCCCAGAACCCCGCAGCGTCTTGGAGACAGGCACTGCCTTCCTCTCGCAGTCCAGCTTCTCCATTGAGCGCTCTTGTCCTGTGTACCCAGGAGGACAGACCCAGGTTGCGACCCATGGATGGGTCCATCCTTGCCTGCTTTCGTCCCAACAGGTCTTGGGGAGGGAGGCTTCCCATTGTTGCTGCTACGGGGTTTCTACCACCTACCCCTCACCAACGGGCAGACACCGTGGTCTGTCATCACAGACACACTGGCGTCGTACACATGGCACTTAACACTTGACACACTTAACGCTACTCATTGGGCAGGGCGGAGGGAAGAGTTTGGTTCTGGGGGATTTTTTTGTAATTTCATACTAGTATTTGGGTAACTTTGCGGGGTGGGAAGGGGAATGTGGGGGCGGGGAAACATGTCGTAATGACTTTTGATATTCATTAGAAACAATACATCCTTTGAGATATTTACAGTATTATTAAAAAAACAAAAAAGGTTGTACTGTTTTGCATAATGAACGTTTTTATTTGGTATTCAAAGGGCACAAGGTTGTCTGCTTACTCATTTTTAAAAATTAAAGAAATGAACAAACTACCACGTGGTTGTTCCTAGCAGGGAGAGACTGTTTTATTCTGGTGTTTTTGTTTTGTTTTATCACTTCCATGATATGTTCTTGCAAAACCATCTTGGTTCCCTTTTATGATGGTGCAGCCTCAACCCTGTATTCCAAAAGAGAAACACCCAGTGGATGAGGCGGGGACACTGCCTTTTCTTCATGGATTTGCCATTTATTGAATGTCTACTATGTGCTAGGAGTCGCTGGGTGGTGCAGACCATTAAGTGCATGGCTACTAACTGAAAGGTTAGAGGTTTGAACCCACCCAGGGGCACCTCGGAAGGTGGGCCTGGCAGTCTACTTCTGAAAGATCACAGCCATGAAACCTTATGGAGCACAGTTCTACTCTTCACACATGGGGTTGCCATGAGTCAGAACCAACTGGATGGCAGCTGGGTTTTATTATTTACTGTGTGCTAGATGTTTTCCCAAAGCTTTCTTTTTAATCTCCTTAAAGTAGACATTATTACTTTCCCACTTTTTACAGATAGAGCAAATTGAGGCACAAGCAATTTGCCCACAGGACCAGGGCAAGAACTCATGTGTGTCTGACCTCAAGCACCGTCCATTAATCACTAGGCCTGACTATTTCTCATGCTGCAAGGCCCCAAAGAAAGCAAGAGCCCCTCCGGAAGTAGCTGCCACAGAGCTGATGTACCTGTGCGAGTAGGCAGACCCTCATGGCTGTGGCAGGCAAGGAGGAGTGGAAAGAGATGAGGATTTGGAGTACACAGGCCGAGTTTAGACTCCAGAATCTCCCCTCACCAGCCCCAGTTTTCCCATCTCTGAAATGGGGATAATAGCTCTTGTTTTGCAGGGTGATCGTGAAGACTCTGTGAGCTCCTGAGTGAGAACAGGAGAGCTCTGTATTCACACTAGTTATTGTTATCCTGAATTCATTGCTCCCAGGCTCTAAGAGTATTTATGATATTGTTCAGAATTTTGACAAAATATCCAAATTCATGTCCAAGGTCCCCAAATGGCTGCGCCAGGCCGTGAGAGTGTGTTTTGTTTTGTCAGCCTTTGGTACAGTGCAGACCGCGCAGTGTCTGCCCTCCTGTCTGGTCAGCTTGGATACACCAAACCTCAGACGGGAAGTTCCTCATATCGGGGTCCACCCGGCTTCTCATCCTCTCTGAAGGGATAACACTGGCTCACAGGAAAAGCATCCCATAAAGTCCCAAAGTTCCGGAATGCTCTGTATGAGCCACAGAGGGTCCCTGAGTACTTGATAACTGTATAGAGACACTGGATTGGTGGAGCAGCCCACACTCTGCTCTCAGAGCTTCCAGTCTAGCTGAAGGTCAGCCCCCCCTCCACGAGAGACTACAGGATAGAAAGTGCCAGGGACAACGCGTTCTGAGAGGGCTAAGAGGAGGAATGAGAACTGTTCACTGAGTGAATGCCCACTGTGTTCCAGGGGTCATACCTGCATGGCCTCATCAGATCCTTACCATCTAAGAGGTTAAGCATGACCCCGTTTTGCAGATGAGGAAACCGAAGTTTAGAAAATAATTTCCCAAAGAGGCTCCAGGATCTCCCCTTACCAGCCTCAGTTTTCTCATCTCTGAAATGGGGATAATAGATACTATTATCTATCATTAAATATACCTGGAAGTCACAGAAGCCGTGAGTCAAAGTGGCTTAACAAGAAAATGCATTTCACAGGCAAAACAAGAAGTCAGTGGATAGGGAGCACAAAAGAGAACCCCTGAGGGAGCAGAAGATCAGTGGGATGCAGACCCCAAATTCTCATAAAAAGACCAGACTTAATGGTCTGACTGAGACTAGAGGAATCCCGGCGGTCATGATCCCCAAACCTTCTGTTGGCCCAGGACAGGAACCATCCCCAAAGACAACACATCAGACATGAAAGGGACTGGACAGTGGGTAGGTGAGAGATGCTGATGAAGAGTGAGCTACTTGTATCAGGTGGACACTTGAGACTGTGTTGGCATCTCCTGTCTGGAGGGGAGATAGGAGGGTAGAGAGGGTTAGAAACTGGCAAAATTGTCACAAAAGGAGAGACTGGAAGGGCTGACTCATTAGGGGGAGAGTAAGTGGGAGTATGGAGTAAGGTGTATATAAGCTTATATGTGACAGACTGACTTGATTTGTAAACGTTCACCTAAAGCTCAATAAAAATTATTAAAACAAACAAAAAAAAAAGAAGTCAGTGGAGGGGGAGGGCTCTCAGAGCTGATAGAAGGGACCCAGGCTTTCCAGGCCCTTCCTGTCTCTTTGCTCTGAGATTAGTCAATCAAATATACCTCCTGGTAAGCAGAGGCTTAAGTAGAGGCTCTGGGCCTGGATCAAAGTTTTGTTGTTGTTAGGTGCTATTGAGCCATTTCCAACTCAAAGAGGCCTTATATAAAACAACAAGGCATGACCCGGTCCTGCACCATCCTCACAATTGTTGCTATGTTTGAGCCCATTATTGCAGCCGTTGTGTCAATCCAGCTTGTTGAGGGTCTTCCTCTTTTTCACTGACCTTCTACCAACCATGATGTCCTTCTCCAGGGACTGGTCCCTCCTGATAACATGTTCAAAATATGTGAGACGAAGTCTCGCCATCCTCGCTCCTAAGGACCAAGGTTTGCCTAGGTCTAAATAGAGCCCAGGCACCAAGCCATTTAACCTAGGAAGTGGGACTTGGGCTATACCTTGAGAGATGGGAAGGTTTAGCCCAACAGGAAAGGGCATCTGAGACTGGAACAGCCTGAGCAACGGTAGAGGCAGAAACATATCTTTGAGGGAAGAGGGTGGAAATCCCTGGTCTAC